>NW_028278134.1:0-369407 GCF_059751315.1 Micrasema longulum | reverse complement strand
CGCATAAATCACGAGAAACCAATAAAACAATTGATATAAAAACACGTTAAGCAGAGCAAATATCGAGCTTTGACAATACAAGTGTCAAAACGATTCTATTTATAACTACTTTAATATTGCACTTTTTGGGGGGTTAAAATCAATTCTCATAGTGACGAAAGGCGGCGAGAACGAATACACGGGTAAATTTAATCTAATTTCTGATCCAAAAAACCTAAATGACCAAAAAATACCGTAATAATCACACAGAGATCTTTCATTACGCACACAAAGACAAATTGATTTAGTGTTGACTCGAATTTACACTCTCGCTTGATTTCATCATTCGTAACCCTGTCATACATTGATTTCCCACTCATTCGTCTACATACATGAAAAATTAATACTTAAATGTTGTGACTAAAACTCCGTTGAGCACTGCCAGTTCAGCTTCGATTGACATATATTTACTAGCAATTGCTGTTTTAATTAATTAGCAAATTAATAAGCAAAGTTAAAAACATGTTCAATATTCGCAGCGAATTTTTCCGATTCTAATTATACAACAATCAGTGTATAAAAAACTGATTTATTTTCATTCATAATTTTCGTGCACAATGAGTTATTCTGGGTTATTATGCCGTGTGTCGTTCGTACTTTTTACCGACGTTTCGGATCGCGTTACAGCGTCCATCATCAGGGTTGATGCGATCCGAAACGTCGGTAAAAAGTACGAAAGACACGCGGCATAATAACCCAGAAAAACTTATTGTGCATCTTAACGGCCGTGAAAATCTAAGAAGTTTAATCATAATTTTCGTGTTTAAAAACGAGTACTTATGCACAAAACGGCTAGCAGTTGGCGTTACTTCACAAATAATACCCACCAAATGTGCTTCTAACAAACATTGCATTCTATAGAGCAATAACATTTTTTTTTTTTTAAATATGACGAAAAAAGCACACTGGATTAAGTAGCCATTTTGGATATATCTTAAGACAGTACTGCCCTTTGGTTTTATTTTATGGTTAACTTGAAGTTATCTCTTGTTTTGAAGCTATCCTCGACATTTAAGCAAGTCGACGTCCTTACTGTCTACAAGAAGTTCTCAGCGCATCTTTACGGAGCAATACTCAATTACAATCTTTAGCTCATAAATAGACCCTGTAATTTACATAAATACTCCTACATGCTTACCCATACACACGCATTGAAGCTAGTGTAAAATAACATCGTAAAATTGTAAAAGAATAACCCGCAAAATGGCTACTCAATCGAAAGTTTTGTTTACGCCTATATTTAGCCAATAAAAAATTTCTCAATTTCAACAGAGGGGGAAAACATTTTTGAGAAAGGAATATGAAAGTCTAGAAATTTACAGGGCTTACGACCTGTCGTTGGCTGGTTTAATTGACCTTACACACTGTAACATTCAACATTCTGCCAATGTTTAAATATTCACATTTCCTTAAATCTTCCATCTGTTGACTTTTGTGAAGCAAATTTAAAAGCTAATAGCTTTTAACTATTAGCTTTTATGTTCCGGATAATTACCTTAGACAGCGTCAGCATAGACTGTTTCACATTCCAATATACAGGACCAACCTGCCAATGGTTATGCTTGTTGGAAGGGCTATCTCTATGTCGAACAATATTACCTTGAACATTAACATTTTTCACGTCTCTGAGGGAGTATTTCGTTACAAGATTCTCTTACTTTTTTACATTTTATTCTCTGGATATTATGAATACTTATGTGTTATTTTTATGTATACCTAATATTACCTTATTATTTTAATTATTTCTATATGTATTAATTAAGATATTCCATTTTGTGGTGTACATATATATGAATAAATAAAATTGCATTGAAAAAAGAGCGGAAACCTTTGTCATGTAGGAGAGATTCATCCGGCTGAACCAATTCACCTACTAGGCAACGAATCTCACCCACATGATAAAGTTTTCATCTCTTTTACTTCACAAATGTCAACAGATGGAATAGTTGAGGTGATGTGGGTGTTTAAACATAGGAAAAATGGTGACTGTTACACAGGTGTAAAGTGGCCACTTAAACCAGCTAACGACAGGTCGTTGCCCTGTAAATGCCTAGACTACCATTGTCCCTTCTCAAAAATGTTTTCCCTCTGTTGCAACAAATTTAGATCCGAATAACTTCCTAGGGAGGAAATCCAGCCAGTCTGCGAACATTTAAGTAAAAATATTTCAAAAAATATTTTTACTATGCGATATAGACAATGACGTATAATAAGATGTTACAAACGCGTAATTTTTATTTATTTTATTTTATTTTATTTTTTGCACCACAACAGGCCAGGAGGCCCAATTACAGTGGTGAATTACACCACAGAACACCCAGGCTTGAGAAAAAATTACATTTTATTTTTTGTTTTCTCACCGGTAATCGAACCCGGAACCTTCCGTACGTGAGTCAAGCGTCTTGATCACTACACCACGGAGGCCGTCTAATAGAAGTCATGTCAATAGATGTCACCTTGCTAAAGCTCAAAACACCAAACATCTTTGAGAGTTTTGAGAGTAAGTGCTTGAGAAGAATATTAGGTATAAGATGGTTCGATTTTATAACTAACATTGAAGACCGAGAACGGACGCAGCAGCCTCCTATAATGAGCGTCTTGAGGATGCGGCGGTGGACCTGGCTTGGACACGTGCTGCGCATGCCTCAGAAGAACCTAAACCCGAATTGCCTCTTCTTTAAACCTGCGGGATCACACCGTCCTGGAAGGCCGTCGATGACGATCTTTCGACTTTATCGGCGGAAATAAGGGGCGCTGGATTGACGTGGGAGGAGGCGAGAGTGCTGGCTGGCGAAAGGATCTCCTGAAGACATGCTCCGCTTCGGAGTGGGTGTGGAAAAGAAGAAAAAAGAAGTACGACGAAGTATACAGTATTATTTTCCAAATTAAAATTAATTTACATAAATTTAAACGTCACAAGGCCTAGATCCTGCGTCAATTTTAATCAGGTTGTGGTCCCGTGGCTAGTGTCTCGGACTCACGGACCAAAGGCCCGTCGTTTGAATCCCACTCTACCCCAACTTGATTCCATTTTCTAATAGTGAGTTATCTCCCAAAATATCAAACTAATAAACTTCAATCTGTTTTCAATGCAGCAGCAAGGCTTATTACGGGAGTTAAAAAATATTCTCGCATCTCACAACATCTTCGAGATTTGCACTGGTTAAAAACCCCAGAGAGAATAAAATACAAGCTGTGCTGGACCGTATTCAAATCCCTTCATGAAATGGCTCCAAAATACCTATCGGACCTTTGTATTAGGGAAAATACATGTCAAAGAAAATCTACTCTTAGGTCAGCATTCAGGAAGAGGAAAACTTGTTGAAATCCGGCGCTCCCCAAACACTAGATTTGGAGATCGTGCTTTTGCCGCCGCCGGCCCCTCTGCCGGAACCAATTGCCTTCAAACTTACGAATCATCGACAGTCCCAGTCAGTTCAGATCCCAACTAAAATCCCACTTCTTTAAACTATCATACCCTCAATTTTAAATCTAGAAATATAATGTATCACTTAAGTTTAATTAGAATATAAGTTTAGATATACAATTGTAAAGCGCCCTTGAGGTGATTTTTTACAAAAATGGCGCTATATAAATCAGCCAAATATTATTATTAATATTATTACAACTCGTTGAAAATGGCCCTCAAAATTAAATATTTGGGTAAATCATAAGAACGCAAATATTTCTTTTTTTAAAAAGAAAAAAATAAAAAATAAATTAAGAATAGCGGTTTTAATTTATAGCCACAGAGAGGGAAAACATTTTGACAGAGTTAAAATATTGTTTTCTAATGGATATTAACATTTTAATGTTGTGAAAATGTTTCTATGGCAGAGTAAGAAGTTCACTGTTATTTCAAGTTTTTTTTCCTCGTTGGAAACGATTAACCCGAATGTAGTTTTATTGGTGAATCATCTCAAAATCATCGAACAATAAGGATAATGGAGTTGGACACGTGACGTACTTTGTCAGACGTAGATTCCCAACGTGATAATTAAATCATTATGTATCTTCAATGTACGTTAGCATAAGAAAGATAACATCACAATACCAATGTAATTTATCGCCATTTATCAATTTTAATCAGCCTGCTAAATTCATTTATTTTTTTGTTTTTGCAATTTACAGACGTTCTATGTTTCAGATACTGATTATTCGGGAGTGTGTAATTGGGTCCCTTTTTAAGATGTGTTTTTTCATTGGATGATTCGAAAACGATTAGTATCAATGATAGAAATATTACAAATTGAAATCACGATATTATTACATTTGAAATAATAATTGCAAAAAAAATCCAACAAAGATTTCTTCTCAATGAATGTTTTTTTTCGCGCGGTAAAAATTAAAGCATTAAATTGTACTGCAAAGTTTTCTGAAAATGTTCGAAAAAATAATAAAAAACATTTTAATTAAAAAGAAATACTTTGAACGACGTCGCCGATTCATATGAATTAACTAATGATACGAGATTAACATATAACAACAGATATGAAGAACATTTTAGAGAAGGTAATATGGAAGTCTAGGCATCTACAGGGCTTATGACCTGTCATTGGCCACTTAAACCAGTATGTCAACGGTATTCTATCAAAGAAAAATAGTCCTTCGGAAATAATGTTCGAAATACTAGTTTCCAAATAGGGAATTTGTAATCTGCAAGCTTGTTTTAGTACTAAAAATGCCGACTCGGGTTAAAGATGTAAAATATAGTGTACTTTTTTGTATGGCTGGGCGCTAGGCGCACTTCATATATATTTTTAGTAGATATAAACGGTGGTGGTGATTTATAATAAATAACAATTATTTTATTTATTTTCGCAGAAACATATTTACCAAAACACATTATTATCGAAAGTCAAATGCAAGGGTAAGCTGTGCATAATCGCTTATTTTGACGATTCGCCCCTGGTGAAGATGCTATATATTATTGTCTCATTTGTTGTAAAGTAATGAAGGAGAGTAGGTACATTGTTGACTAATTTGTTGTCATTTTTTTGCTACATAAACGTAAACTATGTTTTAGTTATTTTTGACATAGACAGCCTCGTGCTAGTATGTTTTGTTGAAAGAAAAAATCAACAATATTTTGAGATTGTCCAAATTTTTGTAGACAAGGACTGGATTCAACTCCCTGGGGAGCTGTTTTTATTAACATATTACAATCTCATATCATATCTCAAAATAATACTTATTTAGATGTTCGAATATGGGCAGAATGGTGAATGTTACGCAGTGTGTGAAGTGGCCACTTGAACCAGCCTTTGACAGGTCATAAGCCCTGTAGATGCCTAGACTTCTATATTACCTTCTCTGAAATGTTATATATCTCTGCTGTAATATATTAATACTAAATACTCCCCGGGGAGTTGAATCCGGTCCTTATCTACAAAAAATTGGACAAACTCAAAATATTGTTGAATGATTCAAGAGTTACGGTAGATTTCCGATTTGATTTTTTAAAGTTTTGTATTTCGGAAATACAAAACATTAAAAAAATCGTAGCGCTGATAATACGATATATAAAAATAGATTTTTTTTGTCTTAGTTTAATAGTATATTTACAAATATATATATATATATATTTTAAACCACTGAACTCCCTCGTTGGTCTGGGTGATGTAATTTATTATATTATTTTTAAAATCTCCTTTCATATTTTTTACCTGCCGTAATTTTTTACAAGTTATTAATAAATTTTATAATTATTAATAAATATTGTTGATAAAACCAACAGGTTCAAGAAAAAGAATAAAAAATAAATCAGGCGGGAAATAATTCAGTCACATGAATCTCAGTTTCAGCTAGTTAACTTTACAAATTTGGAGAAATATGTAATCGATGTTTAAACATAGGCATAATGCCAAACGCTACACGATGTGTTAAACCTGAGGATGTTTAAGAGTTTCGCTAAACCAGGTAGGGGGCGAGTAGGATTTAGCGAAATGAGAACTCTCGCCCTCTACACAATAGCCAGGCTCATTAAAGACCAGAAGCTCAATCACAAATGACTATCGACGTGCTAATAAGTGACGTGATAACAATTTCTCGCCATGGTGTTTATCGTATTCGCAATCAGAATGGAACATCCGTGAACACTTTATATTAAATGTCAAAATATTACGTTTAATCCTGCTGCGCAATCACATATTTTGATTTACCGAGGGGTGGGGGGACGGCGATTCTTCCGGCTGAACCAAATCACCTACTAGGCAACGCCTGAAAACAATTTTCCAATGTTTATACTTTTTCTTTTACCAGGTAGAAATTTAACAATGTTTGATTCTGGTTTAAGAGGCCACTTTACACACTGTGTAACCTCACCCACGTGATAAAGGTTTCAGCTCTTTTACTTCACAAAAGTCAACAGATGGAAGAGTTGAGGAAATGTGGATGTTCAAACATGGGCAGAATGGTGATGTGGATGTTCAAACATGGGCAGAGTGGCCACTTAAACCAGCCAATGACAGGTCATAAGCCCTGTAAATGCCTAGACTTCCATTTTCCCTTCTCAAAAATGTTTTCCCTCTCTGTTGAAATAAATTTTAATATGAACAACTCCCTAGGGAGGAAATCCAGCCAGTCTACAAGCATTTGGACATAATCAAACATTGTAGGTTTATTTTAGTTTGTTTTTAGTTTTAAAGCTGATTTTATATATTAATGTTGATTTATGTGTCATCCATTGTATTAAAAAAATAAATTAACACGCCAGATACGAATGATTTTTCGTGTGTCAATATAAATAACTCCTTTGACGTTACTACAAAGTTATGTCGTCACTTTTTCTGACAAATGTCATTCTAATCAAGCTATATTTTAAGGACTATAGTTCTCTCCTATACACGTTTTAAATTACTTTTTATTTACGCACCGACGCATACACACCCTCACACATTCATTCACACACATTCATATACACATACATGAATGCAAACGTCGCACACGTACAATTTTATAAACTCTTTTCTTATATATTGTGTATTTTTAGATAAACAGTGAATTTTTTTAATTGGTTCTAGTATTGTTAATATATTTCTACTTATTTTTTATGTGGATAGCTGTAAAAATCCCAAATAAAAATATATAAACGGTAATAATAATAATTTATGACTAAATCATCATCATCACTCCCTTTCCGCACCAAATGGTGCATAGGGTACTGCATTGGCACACCAATTGTAGCGTATCTTGACCATTTTTGTTACATGAAGGTAAGATGATTAGTCTTACGCTTCAGGTGCCAGTCCAGGGACTATGAAATATTCTAGTGTGAAAACACTCTTTCAAATAAATATTTCATGTCAACCTTGTCGGGAATCGAACCCGAGACCTCTCGCATGGTAGGCAAACATGCTGACTGTACAAAGCAGTACAATTCAGATTCCAACTTTTCTTGCAATATTTTTGCGTACTCAAAATATTGTTCACAACTAATGACGATCATGACGTCACCGATCAGAATGAGCATCAAATATTGTGATTTTGACTAGGATGATTATATTTCACAATACTGACGCAAATCGATCTCGAAGGGTGATTTAGAAGTCACGATGATTTGTTATTTCCAAGTTGTGTGATTCATCGAAGGAATTCCTTGGCGAAAGAATTTTCTCGTTTTCCTAAAAGTCACGTGATCTCGTTCAGGTAAAGACATGACTCGTATCGAATATTTGATTAAGTGTGTCCTTTAATATAGAGGCGTCGAAAACTACAACCACATTACCGACAAATAAACATTAATAAAACCTAAATGTTATTAAATATTTATGGAAAACCACTTACCGACTTTTCTATGTCTACAATCATGTTATTTCACAAAGTTAATACCGATTCAATCAATCATATACTTCTTAGACCTTTAATTATTAGGAGATTATTAAATCAAAGTAAACTTATAAAAAACTAGGCGTCCTTATGCTTGTAAAATATTTTATAGAAATGTGAAATCGTTTGCGTTTCGAGTCACAAATGAAATATGTTATTTTTATTATGCGATTAATCAAAGACAATCATTAATTTTAAACCGATTTTATTAGTTTCTTGGATGCAAATATTATTTTCGAATTGAAATGTTATCAAAGACAGAAAGAAAATCAAGGAGAGGCATTTATTAGCATTAAATTATTTTTAAAAACAAAACCGCATCACAATTAAGTTAGATAAGAAAATAATTTGTTTACTATTAGTTTTGTTTTATTCAAATTAGAAGTCAAGAATGAAAAACGTATTTATTTTTTAATTGTAAAAAAGTTATAGTATTTTCCGAAAAACAAGGTTTTCTCGGTTATAAATCTGCGCTGACACGGAAAAGGGGCACAAGTCAGGTTTTTTGCCGAATTGAGTTATTAATACAATTTGATACTCCATTTACAGATACACAAGAAATATAGAGAAAAATAAAAAAAATCCTCATCACAACGATAAAAAAGCTATTTTTAATTTGGGCTTAAGTTGATATTTGTAAAATAGTATCAAAGAAAATAGACCTGAGTCTAGCCGTGCCTTCTTACAAATATTTTTATCACATTTGTAACATGGTATATGGGCACAAGTCGGCTTGCGCCAGCAAGGCAATTGATCTATGGCACAATTTTTTTCTTTGGTCGATCGGCGTCCTTCTAATATCAAATGTCACCGTCAAACCTGAATCATCCATGTAGTGTGGTCGCTGCAGTATATTTCCTGTTATAGCAAGAAAAAATCCAAAATAATGTCGTGTCTAAGATGTCTAGAGCCAAAAAAATATCGCCCTAATAACGTGATGAGAAAAAAATTAAAACGTTCAGTGAGATTAAGTAATGATACATAATATCTTTAAGTATATCAGTAAGAGCAGAGGAAGGATCAACACCGAGTGAACGCGGTCAATTGCGATCTCTTAGACGAATATGTGGGGAATCAATGCATGACAGGGATGAAATCAGGCGAGATACACTTAAACCAAAAAAGTCCAGATCTTGTATTGAGTTAACAAAACGCAAAGATGGGTCATTGAAGAATAGAGGTTATAGTTTGTTCTAAGCTAATATCAATATTTATGTACGAAAGTGTGCATATTTGTACGAAAATTCAAAATATCTTCGTCGGTAACCGGTAATTAAACATGTTTACAAAAAAAAGGAAACATATTATGTTTTTCATACAGAAATCTTAATTTTACAGATAAAATTGAAGATTGAAGATAGATTTTATCTTCCCATCATAATCGAGGGCCTGTTATAGTAAAATGTAAATTTGAGTCTGGTATAATTGATAAAATTAAGAAAGGAGATGGTTTGGTCATGTAGAACGAATTGATGACGAAAGAATGGCAAAACAGGTATATATGGCGAGAACGAACGGTAACGTGGGACAAAGATGGCCAAGAAAGACGTGGCATGATCAGATAAACCAAAATCTTAAGTCTAGTCATGCCAAAAGCAGGCAGAACCGAAGGGCGTGTATGACAAGTTGTATGAATGTGAAGCTAGAAATGTATGCCACGATAGACGTGTGTAGTGGTCCATTCTCTCTGCCTACCCTTACAGGAAATGGTGTGATGGTAGTAGTAGTAGTAGTAGTAATATAAATAAGACAACAAAAGGCAAAACCCTCAAGAAAAAGTACCAATATCCTTTGAGCCTCCAATTTAGTTTAAGGTGAGCTTGAGAAAGAAAGGGTAAGTAGAAATGTTTAAAAAAATGAGTGTTTATTGGAAATATAGCTCAAATTTGAGCGATAGCAAAGCTAAAATGAATCTATGAATTTAGGCCTATTGGAACTTAGTGCCAAATCGATTGTAGTATGGAGAAAGAAGTGGGAATTTGGACACAGTCCGATGTATTCAAATATGATTCTACGCTCCTTCTGGACTATTCTTAATTCTATGATAGAAATGGCCCTTCAAAATACAAGAAATGCTTAGTTCACTCACGTAGTATTATGTCGATTAGTCCCCTGTTTCCATAAAACATTAAAAATGTATATTTTCCATAAAACATTAAAAATGTATATTTATCAAATTTTAGAGACAAATTAAATGTTCTGTATAAAAATTAGGTCCGGGTTAATTTAATTGATTTTTTTTATTCAAAGAAAAAAGAGAAATACTGGTGTTCTTATTATTTACTCAAATATTTAAATTTTCAGACCATTTCCTAAAAGTAGTAAATAACTTGTGCCGGAAAAATGGAAATCGAGTTGTGGTGGAGGGGGATTTGAACCCGGTTCGAAAATACATTTGAAATGTTTTCAATGGACTTTCTTACTTTCAGGGCTGCAAAACAGCTTTTATTAAATCTTAAAAAACTGTGGTAAATAATCCCCTTGCGCGCGGTGATGTAACATCGTGTTACCACTAGTAAAAGACGGAATATTCTAAAGTTCAGACATTTGAAAAAAAAACATGTAGACTTACTGTTTAATAATGACTTTTTCCATAATTTATGGAAATTAACATATAATTTAGCCCGGTAATAGGAAAATAAATTAAAAATCATAAATACGCCGCTTATATTACGCGCGTGCGTCCCCCATCACTGTCATCAACCGACTGAAGACTGAATCTGTTTTACACAACACCCGCCACAGAACAGCGTCTCTGTCTTCCTTGTTATGAGTTATATCTTCGTGCTCTCGCTAATACAGATGTCTTGCTGAATTAGCGGACATTCATTCTTGCGCAGCAAGGATAAATATGTTTTGTATTAAATCCAGCATAGTTATACAAATTTTACTCTCCAAATCGGTGTGAGAATGACCATTTGAAGATCACAAAAAATACGACTTCATCGTTTAAAAAAAAAAGAGAGACATATCAGGTCTTGAATCGAATGTCGACTAGTGTGACATCACAGCCATACAAGAGTTAATTATATTTCAAGGAAAATGTTATTTATTTATTTTTAAGAAACAAACAGTCGACTATGAAATAATAACATTTTTAGAAAAAATACAGTTTAAAGACAGACCAGCAAAGTTTCTAAATAAAAATCATACATATTATTTAATTGTGTTACTACAAAAGGATGTGTATTTGTATGAGAGTAAGTGAAGATGTGTGTTTATGTGTATTAGTGTGGGAGTAAATGTTCGGTAGTGTGCATCATTAAATAGTAAGTGGGTTCATATCGCAGCCAGAAATAATAAGCCTTAATTTATTTTTAAATAATGGGGCGTGTAAAATGATTTTAGTTAGAGATTTTTCATTGGGACACATTTTTTTAAAGCTAATTTGTTTCAAGCACATACTTATAGGCATAATTAACATTTCCTCTTAAATTCTATTTTCGCACCTAATGGTGAATAGAGCACTGCATTGGTATACAAATCGCAGCATATCTTGATCATTTTTTTTTACATGAAGGTAAGATGATCAGTCTTACGTGTCAGGTGCCAGCCCAGGGACTTATTCTAGTGTAAAAACACATTTTTGAATAAATATGTCGTATCAAGCATGTCGGGAATCGAACCCGAGACCTCTTGCATGGTAGGCGAATGCGCTGACCACTTAAACCAAATTAACATTTACTATAAGTAATATGTTTTCCGGGAAAGGACCAAGGATCCCTATGTTTTTAACGCCTTTACTCCTAAAACATTTAAATCTAAAAAAAAACAAACATGGTTTAGCTCAGAAGTCAAATAATAAAAAACGCAAAATAAGGCGAAGAACATTTAGTGGAAAATCGTAAAACTGACAACTCCGCCAATAGACGGAGCAATTGAGATAAAAAAATACTGCTTCCTTCTTAATATTCTAAGTTTTGTGAGTGTAGAAAACTCTATAATCTGGATCACCCCATTTACAAATATTAATTAATTTTATCAATAATTTTAACAAAAATTTAAATTGCATAGAACAAAACCGTTTCAAATTTTTGGTGTCGTTTTTAGACTTTGCTTTAGGCTTGCGCTTGGTTTTCTCCACCTGTGTACCTACGGCCGTTTCGTTACAATGGTTTTCGTCCTTATGGGCGACTCGGCGTATTACTCTAAGGGTTTTCTCAATTCAAATGTGCGAAATGCGCTGTACATTTGTGCCTTACAAAATACAAAAATTGCTTAAAACCATTCCATGGCTAATTAATTCGAAGTGTTATAATTCTCTCTCGTCCTTTCCCTCATGACTGAGGATGGCGGCTGAACTAGGTTATTATGTTTGTGGTCTGCCTTCAGGTAGTCCTGTTCTGGGCAGAGCGAAGAGCATCAGTCATTGTCCCCAGCGTAGATTTAATGAAGTCGCTCCACCGGGCAGGTGAGCGACCTCTGGATCTACTTCCCTCCACTCCGCCCATCGCAACAAGCTTTTCGAGTCTGTCTGGTTCTCTCCTGGCGATGTGTTCAAAATATTGTAGAGTTCGTCTATAACATATAGTTTTCAATATTTAATTAATTGAAAATGTTATCATAATTACAATTCCTTAAATTCTACTTAAGCATATTTTCATTGTAATTTCATGATGAAGCATGTTTGTAACAGATATAACTTTTTGATTTCAACAAAAACTTTAAACTTTGATTTTTCAAAATTATTTTTTCCGTAATCTACAACAAAAACTGCTTTTAAAATGTTGTATTTTTATTTTATTTTTTATTATTATTATTTATTAATAACAGTGAAAACCAAATGCCGCCTATATAACGCCTGCATAACACCTATTCTCCTCTGTGGATGCGAATCGTGGCACATTACTAGGGCCCAAAACAGAAGAATTCTGAGTTTTAAGAATAGGTACTCGTATCTCAGAAGACTCTTGGGTGTGGTGTGGTTTAACTTTGTGAGGAATGAAGTTATAAGAGAAAGGACGCAGCAAACTCCGGTGACAACTGTCGTCAAGCGGAGGCGATACGGTTGGCCAGGCCATATACTGCGGATGCCTCCTGAGAGCCTTAACCACGCTTGCCTATTTTACAAGATATCAGGTTCTCGACGTCCTGGACGTCCATTGCTGACTGTTCGTCTGCAGTTTATGTCAAAACTTCAGGAAGAGAACCTGATTTGGAGGGACGAAATGGAGTTGGCAGCTGATAGAGATGCATGGAGGCTTTTTGTGGATACCATATGCTCCAACTAGAGAGCGGACATGGAATGACGATGATGATGATTATTTAATAAAGGAACCTTTCAGTTTATGTTTACATTTTCAGACAAATTTGTTGGTTTTTACCATACTTTTTAGTTCATTTTTAAATTTCAGTAGACCCTCTTCTCCTTCTTCCTCTTGATCTAGGTCGCATGAACTGTTTGTGACCGTGGACTGTCCTGGTATGACCCATCCAAAAGCGCCTATGATTCCAGGAGAATGTAGAAAGCTGGCTACGAGCTCACCCAGATTCTTACGGGTCACGGTGGGTTTATGAGCTACCTGCATCGCTTCAAGCTCTCCGACATCGACAGCTGCCCATGCGACGGTGAAACTCCTCAAGATGTCCCTCACCTGTTGATGCATTGCCCCTTTTTTAGCATTCAAAGACAACAGCTGGAGGTGCGATGCAGAAGCCTGGGTGAAGATCTCCGCGACATCCCATCGGTGATAGGTAATAAAGAACTCACATAAGAGGTAGTATCATACATGGTTAATATAGGGCAGGCAATTGGTAAAATAAACCAAAGTAAGGAACAAAATGCCGAACACTCTTCTAGTGGAAGGGAAGACCTCTTGACTACTGTCAACAGGCCGGCTACTCCTGAAGAGTTTTAAGTGGTTTCCTCTCCACGTGAGCAAATGCTGAGAAGTTCCTGATTTGCCCACTTTAGTATATCCTTCCTGATCCCAACAGTTAAGCTAAACTTTAAGTAATATAATTGCAAAAAAATCCACTTTTTGAAATATAAACCTTGTATGTATATTATAAACAAGGTAAAAAAATAAAGCATCTCCCATATAAAAAAATATATAGAAAAAAACAAAAAGCGCCTTCTGCTTCTTTCTCACCTCACTGTATCTTCAACGCCACGGACAGACCTTATCGTCTCATTTCTGGTCCAATCTCTAAGAGTTCCGCCTGCGATGGAGCGTGGGATTCTCATTTCCGCTACTCTGAGAAGGCTTTTTGTCCTGTCGGTGTCGGCTCTCACTTCCATCCCGTAGTTCATGATGGGTCGGACGAATGTCTTGTATATCCTGACCTTACTTTAAGCTAGCATGTGTTTGTTTCACCATATAGTGTCCCGCAAGCAGCCAGCTATAGCAGTGGCTTTATTAGTCTACGCTGGTACTTCACTTAGATCACTGTGGCTAGAAATCTCTTCACTGAGGTGTGAAACTTATGACTCGCTCAATAGGTGCATTATCGATGGTCAGATTGTTAATATGCTGTCATGAATCATCATAATATTTTCATGTCCGCTCCCTAGTTGGAGCATATGGTGTCCACAAAGAGCCTCCAGGCATCTATATCGACTGTCAGCGTCTGCGTCTTCCCAAGTCAGGTTCGCGTCCCGTAGTTCTAACATAAACTTCCGGCGAACTTTCAGCAGCGGACGTCCAGGATGTCGAGAACCCGAAGCCTTGTAAAGTAGGCATGCGTGGTTAAGGCTCTCGGGAGGCATCCGCAGTATAGCCCAGCCAACCATATCGCCTCCACTTGATGATGACAGTTGTCCCCTGAGTTTCTGTGTCCACTCTCTTATTACTTCATTCCTTAAGAAGTCAAACCACCGCACACTCGAGATTCTTCCGAGACACCTATTCTCAAAACTCAGTATTTTGCTGTTTTGGGCCCTAGTGAGGTGCCACGATCCGCATCCATAGAGAAGAATAGGTGATGTCATTAAACGAAGGATAAAATTTGTATAATTTTATTTTTTATTTATTTACAATGTAGAGACACAAGTCCCAGCTCCATGGAACCTAAGTCCTGTGTTGAGTTGGAAAGAATTTGTGTATAAAACTTGTACAGTCAATATCACCATATTTACCACATATAACAAAAATGTCATAAAAAATACATGGCAAATCAAATATAAAAAAGAACATGCAAAAAAACATTAAAAATGCATGCAAAATAAAATTGAAATAAAACCAGCTCAAATATTTTAAAAACCATCAAGAAGTTTCTCACTCAAATAATCTAGTTACGAAAATTACTTTACTATCATTATTATTTTGAAGGATTCGACGTCTGTCATACAATTCACCATTCCATTATTATGCCATTAACACCGCTTATTTCAAAGTTATTGAATACTTAAATGTTATCTAGTCATAGTGAAAGGATTGTTAGTCTAATAATAATCTTGTAATAAAAATCTACAAATACGTTGGGGTTTTTCAGCGACATATTGTCATGAAACCTTTTTCCTTGTTTTCACGCGCCGACCGCGACCTAGAGCAAGGACGCTGTTTTCCTTTTAGGAATATGCGTTTATTGGGCGGGCACTTGTTCGGGCAGAGAAAATATTGCTGTTAGAGCGGCGCAGCCTACCGGAGGCACTATTGCTCTCCCTCTCTCGGCTCGGAATATAAAAAGCAGGAGGAATCCGAGGGAAGTATCAATTGCAATTAGAAGCTTCTCAGTGCGCTTTCAAGCGACTCTCCTTAAGCTCTCAGTTCAGTTTGTGAGTGACTAAATCAAAATTAAGGTAAGAACGGTGATTATTCTTATTTGCCTCTGCTAATCTGTACCAAAAGTGAAATTAAATTGAAAATATTGTGTATCGTTCTAACCCCTAAACTTTATTGTGATTTCAAGTGAAAAATATTTTTGTTTATAACACAAAAACATATCAAAGTAACGTGTGTTAATCATTAATAATTAATAGTTCAAAACGCAAAATAATTTATGTTTTTTATTTTTATTTTTATTCATAAAATTCCATTAAAAACCGATTTTTAACATACATACGAGAGATCATTTTAAATTTATTTCACAAAAATAATTTTAAAGATTTAAAAAAATAACGTACCCGATTATAATTCTTGGTTTTATTCCATTAATCATCATCATCACCATTCCACTTTCCGTACCTAGTAGTGCATAGGGCATCACACCAATCGCAGCGTATCTTGATCATTTATTGTTGCATAAAAGTAAGACGACCAGTCTGACGCTTAAGATGCCCGTCCAGGAACTGTAAAATGTTCTATTGTTTTTTTATTAATATTTCATGTCAACCATGCCGGGAATCGAAGTATCAATTATTGATCATCATTGCTTCGTATTTCGAACATAGTGCGTCATTTTTATTTTGTAAACTAAATATAATGATGTTTTTTATCTCTGTTGTAATATGTTTATATAAACAGCTCCCCAGGGAGTTAAATCCAGTCCTTGTCTACAAAAATTTAAACAAACTTGATAAATCCACCTGGTGCATGAAGAAGTATAGAAATTGAAAAAATAAGATTCTCATTCGTTGCCTAGTATGTAGGTGAAATAATTCAATTAGATGAATCTCATCCGCATAAATAAAGGTTTCAGCTCTTTAACTTCACATACATCAACAGATGAAAGAATTGAAGGAATGTAGATGTTCAAATATGGGCAGAATGCTGAATGCTACACAGTGTGTAAAGTGGCCACTTAAACCAGCCATTGATAGGTTCTTCCTTAGGTTACCTTCTCTTAAATGTTTTTCATCTCTGTTGTAATATGTTTATCAAAATAATTTAATCAGAAAATTGGCTGTAATGTTATCTTGGTCGTTAATTATGTGACTAGGATTTAAAAGAGCCAATGTCAGATTTCATTTTTACCTTCTAACATTTCGTGGAGGGTCGATGTCAATTAAAAAAAATGCATTCAACTATTTTATATACACATACGTATGTGGTAATGTTTTTTTTATATTCGTTTCAAACACGTCAAGCAATTCATTATGACTCCACAAAATGAAAAAAAAAATACTATTCTGTAGCATTACAATTTAAAACATTGGCCCTTTTAGATCCAAGTCACGGAATCATACAATTAAATAAAATGAAACATTTAAATTCTCCCATCGTTAATGTTTCCTGTTCTCAGTTAAAAATTTATTTAATAGATTGAGTTTTTCTACTCACATTTCTTGGTGGAACTGCATTTTGATTAAATTAATAATAAAAATACTTACATAGTTTTATTACACTTTTATTTATAAATTTTTACCAGTGACCGGGTCTGACCAGTCTGACGATGTCGGTCACGACGAGACCCAGTCACTGGTAAAAAATTATAAATAAAAGTAAAATAAAAATATACACGTATTTTTATTATTATAATTAGAAATTTCTTTGTCAGAATAAAACAGTCATTCAAACAAGCCTAAATTTCGTAAATTTCTTAAATATTTTAAGTGCGTAGAACGTATATATTAAAACAAAACTTGGTCCGATAATTTAATTTAATTTTAACTTCCGCTATTTTCTTTTTTTTAAATTAGGTTGAACGAAAAATACCTTTGACATTTATTTATGGCGTTTTCATATTCATTGGGTCTAAAAATCATATCTCCGGTGGGTATGAGTTAACTGCAAACAGAGATTGAGAAAAAAGGTCTCGATATTGAATTTTACGAAACTCTTTTGTGCAACTTATATTTTATAGGCAGAGCGCCATATAAAAATACCAAATAATAAAAAAACGCCCGTTATCTTCAATGTATACTCGAGTATTCCTATTATTAAGACGCATATTTTTTGTTGCAACAATAGTTAGCGCCTTCCAGACATTTCATTGCCCCGGCGCAAATGTTGTGTTAAGAATTAATTAAATAGGTACTTTGCGTAGAGACGCCAAGTCACGACTCTTAATTTGAACTAACGGAACACAGATGAAAGATGAATTTCTTCTATTTTCGATCAAATCGCGATTTCCTTTCTCAATCGAGAGACCAAACTGACATATCAAAAATTTAAAAACAAATTCACATGCTTAAACAATATAATAAAACAACATAATAAATATTACTGTATTTTACCCGGCAAAAAAATTCAAGAACATTCTATACGATATTCAAAAAATATTCTACGAAAACCATTGACATATTGATACATACACTCGCCCTTTCGAGGAAAATATTTTTTTAAATCATCATCATCATTCCCTTTCCGCACCTAATGGTGCATAGGGCGCTGCATCGGTACACCAATTGCAGCGTATCTTGATCATTATTTTTTCATAAAGGTAAGATGATCAATCTTACGCTAGGTACCAGTCCAGGGACTATGAAATATTCTAGTGTAAGAACACCCTTTTTAAATAAATATTTCATATCAACCATGTCGGGAATCGAACCCGAGACCTCTTGCATGGCCGGCAAACGAGCAGACCACTACATCACGAGGCTGACAAATTAAAAATAAATGACACAAAAACGTACCTATAGTTACTAAGTTTGTTTATTTATACCAGGGCTGCATTCAACGCTCATGCATATGCTACCAAAAATGGGAAGATACTCATTTTCGGTTTAAAAAAAGTTTTAATTTTAAAGTTAACAATCAACATTCGTTTTTGCGGATCCCAATCAGATTCATTCCTTGAATTCCGTTTAATTCCGACCCATTTTTTTTTCACTGGATTTTAAGAATGCAAAAATAATATTGCTAACTTACATTTACTATACTTTATTTCAACGACCAACTGACACCATGCATCAAACCTAGAATGTTGTTCCATAGATAATATTTTTAATAATTTAACCATGTAAGCATCTATGTATCATCATCATATAATAAATACTAAATAGGCAAGATGATGTTTTGTGACAAAATATTTTCAGATAATTTAATTATATGAAATACTATTTTTACGCGTATGTGTCATTGTGAATAAAGCTGCCTTTAAAATTACTGATAACAATAATACATTTAAGCAATAGCAGTATGCTTAAACTATATTTAGCAATAAAAAAATCCAGCTTAAGAAATGTTATTCGATAATGTAACATAAAAAAATCTACAAGGCAGACAGATGATCATAACTTTACATAAATCATTGATAGTCATCAAGTAGTCATTCAAATATCAATATAAATATGTATATATATATTTTTAATTTGCATCTTTTCGAAGGGTACCTACCAAAAGAGTTGCAATGCATACCTTTTATTCTCTATTAATAATAAACTTGTTTGTATCGTAAATAATATTTGACCTCAAATAAGTTAGAGATGTGAACTCTTAATCATTATATTGCCCAAATATGTATATTTCCCGAATTAATTAAATATAATAATTAATATAATTATGAATCCGAACGTAAATAATAAATCTCGAAACTACATGTTTCACCCGTCATTTAGTATTGTGATTTATTATCTACACTCGGATCTATACTTAAATTAATTATTTTTTGTACGATTCACACAATATTAGGCAAATATACGAAAATTGTAAAATCATAAATAAATCAACATCAATTTATGTTGCGGATAAAGTCCCTTCATAAGTCCTCCATAAGCAAGTTTCGAAGTGTCAAATCTTTTATTTTTTTAACACATCAATTACAATTATGTTTTAGTTTTATTACTACCATATATAAAAAATATGATAAATTAAAAAATAAAAGAAATTATATTGTATATTTATTACACACTGCCGTATGCGACATATTCATCAGTTTACGCGAGGACAATACAATACAGAGGACAACTTTGACTTGTCCCAGCTCCGTGAACAGCCCTGACCGCGCACATTCGGCCGTTGTTCACAAGTGAGCGAGTTGGCGAAAAACATTATTTATTTTATACCAAGATGTACTGAAATTGTTTAAGGACGAACGCAATAATAAAAAGGCATTTTTTCTGCCGACATTTTCGGCAGACGCGTCGAGCAAGTCACTATTGTCCTACGGTCCTGTCCGTGCGTGTTTACACGAAGGCAACGCAGCCGCGCTCGGTGGTGGGGTAATCATTGTCCTGCGGAGATAGCCTGCCCGTCTAGCTCGGTGACAATGTCTAGGAACAACGCCCTGACCTACAAATTGCTGCTTACACGTAGATAATAAATAGGTTGGAAACTAGGACATAACAATATTTATTGTCCTCCTGTATACGCTGCTTTATGGATAGCCATTTGGGCCCGTATTCTAACGGGAAGATAAAATTTATCTTTTCATTTTTTTCTCCAAGGTAAAATTAAGTTTTATGTTTTGTTTTCAAGGGTATAAAAAATTACAATTATCTCCTTAATTAACTAAAAAATATTAAAGCTATTATATCACTAAATAAATTTAAAGAAATTTTTTGAACCCGAGTTAAAACAGCATTTCTTTTTTAATTAGTTAATGTTGTCATTATTTTCTTTACTAAATAACTATTAACATAAGCCACTCTCCAAGCACAAGACCTTGTGTCTTTTTTGGAAAGTTACAATTTATAGATTAACTGTACTTTGTAGATAAAATTTAAGATAAATGTTAACTTCCCATTGTAATCGGGGCCCTGGATTTAACCAAAAAAAATGTAACTACTCATTGACAAGACGAAACTAAATCATTTATTTTAAAGGCGTCATTTTTAGAACTGATTAATTCGCAATCATGTTAAAAATTATATTAAGATTCGCTGCAATTATAAATCTGTACAGCAGTGCCAATCAAAATTAAATTTATTATTAAATCAGTATTGTTGTCAATTTGCAATTTCACATGCGATATGATTAGGTCTAAAGCATAGAATTAAGAATAGTCCAGAAGGAGCGTAGAATCATATTTGAATACATCAGACTGTTTCCAATAATTCCCCCACATAGACTTACTTTCGTCGCGCGCATACTTGAAGTCACCGAGTAATATTGCCAGATCGCGAATGCAAGGTAAAAAAAAAAACAATTTGTTAATTTTTATAAAATTTTATCGTGCGCTCGGAAACATTGATTGGCACAACAGAGTAGATAAGTAAAGGGTCATTTAATAAGAGTAATTGAATTAATGAACTCTGAACATAAAATATAAAACAAATTTTATTTTATTATGCATAAAACGCATATTTTTATATCGTGTTAAATAATATTTTATGTTTTAAAGATAATGTCGGTCAAATGTCCACCACGGCGTTGTTTAATTCGAGGTTCGATTTTCATTATTTCTCTTATTATGTGAGCAAAGTAGGGTAAAAAAATTTACTACTCTGGCAACACTAACAAAATTTCCATTTTGTTTCTTCGACAATCTGACAGATGGAAAAATAATTCAATTTTTAAGCAATGCATTTGTGACAAACACATTCATTTGATAATTACACATGAAATGTGATTGCATCCTGTTTCTTTAAGATCCTAGCAGTATTTCTACGCTTTAAAAGGACACAACACGGCATGGTTAAATTCGAATCAGGAGTTGCGTACTGAGCGACGTCTACAAAGAAACTAATGGGTCAAAACGTAAACCTACTCATTTATGAGTAGTTGAGTCGCCTTCTGTTGGATGTGCGTATGCGGTTTCTGGACTATTCTTAATTCTATAATCTAAAGTTTAATAATAAAATTATTATACTAGTTCTATTTTTTTATGCAAAAAAAACACAGATCAGATATTATTCTTCGATCACTAATTTTAATTAAATTCAATGTAAATCGTGTATATTATGGATAAATTACATACCAAACATAGCAGCCACGCATCTCGAAGGTGATTCTTGTTAGAATATTTACGATCACCCTTCCCTTTCAAATGGACACGGACATTTTGATTATATACACAACGATTAGTACAAATTAGTACCTATGATAATATGAACTTCTAATGGCTGACAAGGCTAAGGGCCAGTTGCATAGAAAAGGTTTAGTTAAATAAAGTTTAAGGTAAATAATTGTTACGTTTTCGTCAAAATGGACGAGAGTTCGCATCAAAAAGTCAAATAAAACAACTCATTTTACACATTTTGACGAAAATGCAACAATTATTTAACTTAACTCGTTTTGATGCACCTGGCCATTCGTCTGGCGGATATTATTATATCATTTTTTAACTGTTCAGAGAGTTTCAATACGTTACAACAGAGATGAAGAACATTTTATAAAAGTCTAAGCATTTACAGAGCTTATAACCTGTCATTGGCTGGTTTAAATGACCACTTTCACCATTCTACCTTATTTTAAACATCTACTTTCCTTCAATGACATTCTGACCGAATTATTTCACCTCCATACTAAGCAACGCCTGAAAAATTTCAAAAGCTCTTTAACTTTACTAAAATTAACAGATGGAGAATCAAAGAAATATGGATGTTCAAACATAGGCAAAAATGGTCAATGTTACACAGTGTGTAAAGTGGCCATTTAAACCAGCCAATGACAGGTCATAAGCCCTGTAAATGCCTAGACGTCTATATTTCCTTCTCTTAAATGCTAGGCCGGCCTCATGGTGTCTCAGGTTCGATTCCCGACATGGTTGACATGAAATATCTATTTAAAAATTGTGTTTTTACACTAGAATATTTCATAGTCCCTGGACTGGTACTTAAAGCGTAAGACCTCTTACCTTCATGTAACAAAAGTGATCAAGATACGCTGCAATTGGTGTACCAATGCATTGCCCTATGCACCATTAGGTGCGGAAAGGTAATGATGATGAGGACGATGAAAATCTATCCCTGTTGTAATTTGTTTTATCTTAATGACTCCCTAGGGCAGTGGTCGGCAAACTCATTAGTCAAAAGAGCCAAATATTAGCAGTTAAACAATTAAGATTTCCTTTGAGAGCTTTTTAACTGTTTCTTCTGTAATGCCATCATACCTTAAGGCTGTAGTCGGGTAAAACGCACGTAAAATTAGGAAATCATACGATTTAGCCATTTTAAAACTAACGTTTTTTTTTCAATCGCGCAATAATAAAAAATAAAAAAACATAAATTAAATATAAATAATATTTTTTATAGGTTATCTATTAAAAAATACACTTAAAAGTTTTATATAACTAAAATATAATTACTTTTCGACTGGCAGATTACGCGATTTCAAATTTAGACTAAACTTTGGTATTTGGATTCTCATATAAAGACTAAGCATTGAACTATTTTTTTTATAATGATTTAAAGATAGTAAATTGAACATGAATGTGGCTGAAACAAAATCTTAATTTTTTGTTTTTAAAAAGAAATACAAGCATTTTAAATCGTACAAATTTTTTCGACATTTTCCTTTATTTCTACGTAAAATTATGCCTTCGGTAATACTTTAAAAAAAAAAAAATTTTAGTTAAAATCTTTTTTCGTAGAATTGTTTTTTTTTTTATACGATAATTCTAGTTGTAATATTCTATTTCTAACAATATCTAATTTGAGTTTTAATTACCTTTATAGCGGCCCTTCGGCGGTCGCCGACTGTGCTCTACATTTTAATGCGTTTTTTAAAACAAAATTTGGATCGAAACATGCATTTTTTGTGTTCCTTATTACAAAATTTAAACCAGGATCAATACTCGCTTTCAATTTTAACAAGAAATTCTTTAAATTGGCGATGATAAAAAGCTTTAGCTGAAATTGTGATGACAATATTGATCAATAAAACCTTTTTCCGGAAATGTCCGCGCACAAAGCGGTTCTTGATGAATGATGCAATGGTAAACACTCGGATTGCTACGACTAATAACCTAGCTGAGCTTCTGAACTGTAATGATACACGAAGAGAGACTGTTTGATTCATTACAGGGACGATCAAGCAGGCTAAGTTATTTAATGGTGGTATCTAGCTCCTTTTGCTTTTTTGTGTCCAACTTTTCCGACTTTTTTTTTATTTTTATTATTTGTTAATGTAACATTTCTAGAGTTATTTTGTTTATTCTGATTCTGCTTTATTTTTATTATTGTTATCTACGGTGAAAAATATTAAAGTCAACTGAATATAACCTAAAGATATATTCGATAAAACCTTGCACATAACAAAAGTTAGAAACAGAAACAATTAAATAAAGTTTAAAATCATGTTTTTCCGTGCATTTAATGACAGCATTTGCAATACTCTCGCCGCGTGTTGGAACTTTCATTGGCAATAATCCTGAAAGTTCTTCTTTAGAACCGGTCGACGAAATAATTCGAATAAAGGTGAAACTTGCACTGTGTGAGCCGCGGTCAAGTGGCAGTTTGCCGACCTCTGCACTAGACAGTGAAATCTAGTATTTTGTCTACATACATTTGGACAAACTCAAGTATTATTATTTAAAGTCGCTATTTGTGTATCGTATTTATTACACGTAATTACGAGTAAACGAATAACAAATAACATTGATTAATAGAAAAAAAGTCGTTGGACTAAATACTGTTTGACAATGCAATGACCCATAGTAAATAATACCTGTAATTATGCAACGTAAATCGTCGAAGGTAGAATGTGCGTGATTTTAAAAATGAATTGTAATGCCCCAGTAAAATCTAAGTACGTAAACACGGGTATAAAATATGTTGTACCTCAACATGCACGTTCATCAAAATTTATTTACTATAGACCTTAAAATATAACATGATTAGAATGACAGTTGTCAGAAAAAGTGACGACATAACTTTATAGTAACGTCAAAGGAGTTATTTATATTGACACACAAAAAAACGTTTGGATCTGGCGTGTTAATTTTTTTTTTTATGCAATGCCTAAAACATAAATCAACATTATTATATAAAATCAGCTTTAAAACTAAAAGAAAACTAAAATAAACCTAATTACTTAAAACGTTAGAGATGGGACAAATTGATCAATGTAAATTGATCGAATAAAAAAATAATTCATTTGATGTTGTTCATGAAAAAAGTATAAATGTCTAATTTTTTGGTGAATAATTGTGTTAAACACACTATAATAGGCTTGTTTTTGCGTTTTTTATATCAATTTTCGGAAACAGAGTTTCATGATTGTATGAAATAACTGATAAAATGGATTTGATCAGTGATCAGTAACTTCTCATCACTAATGAAATTAGTTTGACAACTGTCATTGTAATCAAGCTACATTTTAAGGACTATAGAGATTGAGAGATTGACATAAATCTAAAAATTCTAATGCTTCTCACGGCATGATTTTAGCTTATTTAAATTCATTTAAACCATCGCTTAAATCTAATGGTGACTAGGGCACTGCATTGGTACACCAATCGCAGCGTATCTTGATTTTTTTTGTTACATTTATTTATAAGTTTATTGTTGTGCACACAGCGCGATATTGGTATAATTACAGTGATATAATTACAAAAAAACATAAACGTAACACAGCACCAATTACTTACACAACACAATAGATTATACAATTTCTGATAGGGCAACAAAATGTGACGAGACTATGTTTAAGGTGATTCTAAACGCTTGTTACGATGGCGCTTTTATAATTTTTTTATTGAAAATCAATTTTTACGTTTATTTTCAATGGAAATTTTACAAAACTTGGTTTGCGGAAACTTTACACTATATTGATTATAACAAATACCGTAACAATATAATTAGGTCCTTTTCACAGTATGGTGTACAAAACAAAAAAAAGTAATATTTATTTTGACTCGCCGTGGCGCACTTGGTTAGACGGCCATTGTTTTCAACGCTATGGGACATTGGATACAAAAAATGTTTTCTTAGGCGTGGTAAAAATTGAAGCATTTTATTCAACTGCGAAGTTTCTTAAATTGCATGAAAAAATAAATAAAAACGAGCTACCTCCTTTAAACGACGTCAGTAGTTCTTCCGAATCAACCACGAAAGTGTTGTGATAGATTTCCGGTTTACGGGAAGCCAATTCACCAATCAGCAGAACCCACCGAAGAGAACTTGTGACGTCGCGGAGTAATTTCAAAATTACAAAACTTTAAAAAGTCATACCGCTGATAAGATACATAAAAATATTATTTATTTCTTCCTTCCTCATTGGTCTGGGTGTTGTGGTGTATTTTTCATATCCTCTCTTTCCCATCTGCTGACAAACCTCTAAAATGCGACTTAGCGGGTTATTCTTTTTTTAAAAACCAACTGTTGGTTTTATGTTTCTGAACTGTTGTGCTAATTGCCTACAATTAGGGGTAGGAAGCACTTGATATTTAGTTTTGTAATGTGAAAAAAAAAAAATATTCCTTAAACTTTCCTCTTTCCTCCTCATGTTGTTCCCTTTTTCTATTGAAGACTAGTATCGATATTAGTTTATTTATAAACACATATTGCCAGTTCTACCTCAAAGGAAACGCGGTCCGACTTTTCTTCATACAAACGTATTTCCGTATTTTCTCCCTGGATTATGGCAAAAGAGCAGTTATTTTTTTACGCTTTATAGATATTTACCTTTGGCGGGTTTCTATAGTTTTGCTTTTTTGATAAATTGTTTCTTATGGAAGCTAGGACCATCCAAAAACCGAAAAGGCGCCCAGTTTTGTCAGCTGTCTTCGGAGGAGCGGTATTCAAATATGATAAATAATTTGGAAAAACGGAAACGTTAGCGACACAAAAAATATTTCTTTATATCTTTATATTATATTTTTAGATCTAGTTTTAAGTATGTTGTTTTTTTTTTGCAATCCATGGATTATTATAAAGTTGCAGGGACATCTCGCTGCTTAAATTCAAAGGGGCCTCAAATCGAAAACTCTGAAATTTCGTTTATTGCGAAAATCATATTTAAATCGGTCATATTTTTCCATAAGAAAAAGACTCCCAAATCATTCAACAGCCCTTTTGGCATTTTGCGTTTTGGTGGCTAACTTCCGTGCTTTATGGTTGATAGTAAGCAGAAACCTCCATAATTAGATAGAAACAGCTTTAAATAACATATATAATGATATTAAAAGCATAAATATAAGAAGTAAGATTATGAGAAAAAAGGAAAAACTCATGTTAAAAACTTAAATTGGGTCTACTGAAAAAAGACAAATTTAGATTTGTGGCCTTTTTGATTTGAATCTGCGATCTGAAGATTATTATCACAATGCATTTTATTGTGCTGCATAATGTATTATATTGTACAATGACTGTAGATTTCGATAAAAGAAAAAAATCACGAAGTGCTTTAATTAAATGTAATATTTGTTTTCAGATGAAGCTGTTAATCGTGGCCGCGTTCCTTTTCGTCGCAGTTGCTGTAGCCGTACCCGTGGAGGAAGTGAAGGAGAAACCAGTAGCGCTGGAGCCAGTTCCCGATGAGGCGGAAGACCAGCAGCCAGCTGACGACCTGAAGACAGACGCCACATTCTGGGGCGGGTACCACTACCGGCCCTACTACGGCTATGGGGGTTACGGAGGCTGGGGAGGATACTACAGACCGTAAGTTAAATTCAGCAAAAATGATAAACAAACATTAACTCTGAAGATGGACGCTGGACTCACAGTTATCCAGAAAAACTCAATCTACTAAAAATCTGAAAACTGTATCCTTAGAACTACAGAACAGATAATCAACTCTCACCTGTAGACATCCTGTTTCTTTAAGGACCTAGGCTTGGAGGCTCAGCTTTAAAACAGAGGACCAAAGGTTTGAACCCCGCTCTACCCCGACTTGATTCCTTTTTTCTAATAGTGCCTAACAACTCGTTGAAAATATCCTCAAAATTAAAATATTTTAGTACATCATAAGAATGCAATGTTTCTTTTAAAAATAAAAACACTTGCGTCTTGATTTACAAACAGCACGGTTCTTTAAAACACTTGGAAAAATACGATTGTATCCATATATTTATTTATGTCAATGCCGTAACAGCTTTTGCTAAAATGTTATCGTAATAAAGAAGAAAATATATTCTTTATTTGCTTTAACCCTTTATAAGATACCTAGAACAAAGTGGTACATAAACATACCACCAAAATGGAGGTATTTATTTTCTAAAATGTAACAACAGTGTTGTAATAACCTTAGAGTAATAACCTAATAGAGTCACCTATACGGAGAAAAACCATTCTATGATTATTGACCAAGTTAGCTACAGATTACAGAAATACAACGGGCCGTAGGTACTTGGGTTGGAAATTGTGAGCGCAAACCGAAAGTGTCCGTTACACATTTGCCAAAAATTTGAAACACTTTTGTTCTGAGCAATAGAGTTTAAGGGCTTCTCCAGAGAATTATTACTCTGAGATAATAATGTATATTGGTAGATCAGTCTTATACTTGGCTTTTTCAAATTCAATAGGTTTTTTATCTTAAAAAATAACATATTTCATTAGATCAGCAAGACGTAAATCAACACAAAATGTAACCCATAAAGGGTTAACCTTTGTGCCATAAAAATACAGATAAAATTGACTGAGAAAATTCCTTTGTATACATTTTTATCCTATTTTATTTTATATTTAATGGAGTTGACTTATGTAATAATTAGATATAATTAATTTCAGATACTACAGTGGATGGGGACATTCTGGATATGCCTACCCATCCTACGGCTACAGACACTACAGCTACTGGGGTTGAAGATAATATTATAACTAAATAATAATACATTAATAAGTTAAACAAAAATATTCTTGAGATTTCTCCATAACACTGATTGAGAAAATGGCAATTTCATTTCTGAGGGGAAAATCTCGAAAGTATTTTGTGTATTTATATCTTCATATCCAAATCTGCACATAATGTGTCCTTCGTACAAATGCTTTAATAATTATTGTTTTCCATGATGTTCTTATGGAATTTAAATAGTTTTTTTTATGTCTCACGTATCTATAGTGAAATTCAATATGTGTTCGAGCGATAAAAAATGTTTTTTAACGCAAATATAAATTTGTTTTATATGTTTTTCATAAAATTAAAAAAAAACTATTTAATAAAATATTATTTTCTTTCAATCCGCCAAATCCTCATTATCTAAAATGCGTACTTGCGTTTGGAGACATTTCCCAATTCAGCAGACGATATTTGAAAGTATCCCTCGAAAAGAGGTCTATATCTAAAATAAATATTTTGCAGAAGTGAAAAACGATTCTTACTTTTATTATGCTGAATTTTAGGTAGTTGAAATATTATTTGGATGACTATGAACACGTTGAATTGTTTACAATGTGTTTTTATTGAAAAATGTAACACTTCATCCAAAAAATATGCAAAAATGATTCATTTTAGTGGAAAAGAGGTCCATATGCGAGATATTGTTTACAAACGCAAAGGAGTCTATATTTTATAAGGACATGTAGTCATTAAACTACAATTTTATTCGATGACTACAAGGTTTCTGAAGAAAAACCTATGATCTTTATTCGATGGCTACAAGGTTTCTGAAGAAAAACCTATGATCTAATGGGATGTATTATTGGCACATGTGCATCTTATG
Organism: Micrasema longulum; assembly: GCF_059751315.1. Lineage (NCBI taxonomy): Eukaryota > Metazoa > Arthropoda > Insecta > Trichoptera > Brachycentridae > Micrasema > Micrasema longulum. The sequence continues at coordinate 340,235 of NW_028278134.1, read as the reverse complement.
ATTTTTTTTTTCTTGCTAAATACCCAAAGGCTAAGAATACAGAAGACCCAACTCAATGTGGAAGCTCAGCTCGACGGGAAATTGAATATAAAAAATGTTTTCAGTTAGAGCATTAAATTATACAAAGTTTCTTGGAAATGAATGAAAAAAAAAAGATATTTTAATAAACTACTTTGAACGAGAGGTATATTAAATAAAACCTAGTTAATTTTTTTGTATTTTATTTATTATCTTAAATATAATCTACAGATACATAGTGATAATTCATCTAAAATAAACAATCTTTTAACAGTATCAACATGTATGTAGTAACATTTCCCGTTACATACTGCAAAAATAATACAATGCAAAGTGTACATTTATGTAGAAACACAAACTATATCAATACAAACCATTTAGAATTTTTTTTTTGAAAAAATTAAGTACATAAATACACATATTTATGAAACCATCAAATCAAAGTTCCCAGAATTAATTTACAAATATTTTCTATTTACAAAATAACAATGGATTTAACAATACATTTCTGAAAATGCAACCTACGCTACTGTACACAAATTAGTACAATGAAATAATAATTTAATACAATAAAACATTCAATGAGAGAATTTTTTAATAAGATACAAACCATTATTACTTCTTAAATACAATACTATACATAAATATTACAATTTTACACATGGGTAAGAACTCGGACAAACAACTTGAGATTTATAACAAATCCATATTTCCCCATGGATCACTGTTTTTGATAAAGGTTTTATTATTTTACTTGTAATGTTTATAGCAACTTCGGTAGCACATTTCTGACTCACTTCTGATAAAATTTCGGAAATGTTCAACCCTACCCTCGAGTGTGTATCATTATGACACTAAAAGTATTCTGAAGACAGCGAGCATCATCTCATCATGACAATTCTTCAAATGCAGATATTCATCCGAATCAATTAGAAGTCGTACTAAGCGAATTCAAATACTAGACATAAATTTATTCGAACTTCACAATTAATTCATTCAATCAGTGTCTCATAGGCTCCGGTAACACTGGAAAATCAAATAAGATCAACTATAAATTCACAGGACATGAATGAATTAGAATGATACTTTTAAATACTTAAATACAAAATGAGTAAGTCAGGGCTATGAGAATTTGGGCATAAAAAATGTATTCTTACACGCAATAAAAATTAGAGCATTCAATTGTATTTAATTATAATTTAAAAAAACTTAAACAAGTCAAAAGTGCTTTTTTTTTGCTAAGTTTGATAGTCTATTAAACGAATAAAAAAAATTCAAAACCACTGAACTTCCTCATTCAAATGCTAATCATTCTATTTCATTTCTAGTTTACGTAATCCCAAAAGTGTGTTACGCAGTATCGACACAAGGCAGTGTTGTATTAACGCTGTTAAAGATGCGCATATAGAACCCTCGCAACAAACACCAAAAGTCTCTCTCTACATGAGGAAGCCGACGTCGCTGGTGCTATCAGAGTGCGGGGAGGACGAGGAAGAGTTGGAGCAGGGGGCCGCATGTCAGCTGGTCCTGCCCTTCCCCTCTTTGATGGCGATAACGTAGCGCTGGGTGACGCGCTCGGGAGGAGAGTACCCGTCCGGATAGGAGGAATCCTCAAACAAGACCTCGTACTTGTCGGACGCTTGCAGCGGTAGCGAATTCACGACAGCTTTGTAGAAGCAAGTGGTTTGAGGATAGAGGGCCATCACTAAAAACATCACATTACATTAATTAAAAATAACATTTATACCAAAAAAAACTCTTAAATGCAGGTTAAATCTAGTACTTAGTACTAGTAAGAATAAATTATCACATCGGGGTCATCAATGTAGGATATGGGTAGTTGTGAGGGGTTGGAGCTCCTACTCCAGTTGTAAATTGCCAGAAGACACGATGTTGGTGTTGCAAGATGTATTTATTACGTGGGGAATAATTATACGAAACTGTTGTGAAGCACGAGAGTAACGGCGATGAGGAGTAGAGTTGGCTGCACTTGAACTACATACTGGAACTGATTTGCTGCCTGACTGGGTTGACCTGCCTGGGCTGACTCTTTAGGCTGACTGGACGTTACCGCACCCTGTGGTCTTTTTATAGGCCACGTTTCTTTATTCTTCGTGTCTCCAAGGTGTCAATGTACTGCTCTTTTATGTGCAATACTGTTAATCTTGCGTAATATAATGTATTGTATTCAATATAAAATGATAACTTACTTCATCTGTCATTGTTCGATATTTCAGGTGAAATTATTACACCTGTGTGTGTCATCAATCAATAAATTATGACCACCATACATATATCTAAAAAGTATTGGACAGACTCAAAATATTGTTTAATATCCATATCCCTTTTTGTTTCAAAATAATTAAATCACTTGATTATTTGAGAATACAAAAATTATCAAATAGAATAGAGCTCAAAATCAAAATATGTCATTTTACAATGATTTTTTACAAAAGGTATCCAATACTTCGAGTTATTAATTGTGTATCATTGTCATTATCATTGTAACTTTATAAAATTATTTTTCACTTTTAAAAAAGTGTATCTTTTGTGTAATCAATAAACAAATTAATAAATTGACGTTCTAAAATGGAAAGAGAGAATAACACTTGCTAAAGAGACTTACCCACAGCTCCTTTTGGAAAAAGAGCAGATTCATCCGTCTGCGGGTTGGCTCTCATTAGCGGCAATGGAACTACACGGCGTTTCGACAAAATGTGGCGATTTTTTTGCTCCTCATCTATATCATCAACCTGAATAATAATGTCCATGGTTTATTAAAACAGTAAAATAAGATAAACTCAATAAAAGTTTATGATTGGACACATTTATTGTAAGGGTACATGTCTTTTCTAAATTTTACCTATTTTAAAATAAGGTGTGGGTGTTTCTTAATGGATTTAAACAATTTGTAAAAAATGCTATTGGAATTGATTTATTTCTCATCATCATCATCATAATCATTCCATGCCCGTTCCCTAAATGGAGCATATAATGTTCACAAAGAGCCTCCGGGCATCTCTGTCGCCTGCCAGCGTGCATTACCTGGTCGGGTATGAGGGATGCCAGTGTCCGAGGCATCTAATGGAGGTTTGGTAATTAATCAGTGAATTTTAAGGTGGTATTACTTCTACTAACTAAAAATATCTCACCTCATATTTATTATGCACGACACTCCATCCAACTACTTCTGCTAGGATCCAATTTTCTTCTTTATCGGAGACTTTTACTAATGCAGCTACCATGTCCCCACTCTTCAAAATAAAATACATTTAAATACAATTATAAGAAAGGAATCATTAAATTGTTTTAAAATGTAAGCTTGTTTTTGTACTGTATTTATAAATTATCTTGAATCTGTTTAACATCGTCGGTTTATTAGAAAAAAGTTTAGAACTTGGGACTGGAAACAGTTTTAAAGAAAAGAGTTTTAAACCGTATAAAAAGTACACAATTTGAAAAACACATATTTCATGGGTTACCATATTGTTTTTTCTTTCGTGTTTTAATTTTAGTTATATAATATGTATATATGTACTTACTACAGTTCAATGAACGCAAGCACGTAATATTTTCTGTGGTTTAAAATAAATATTAAATAAAATTGAAAAAACTGGATAAAATGATACCTTAGCGATGTAATTTGCATCAGCTGGCATCGCTCCACAAAGGGGAGGAGCTCTTTCTCCCGGTTTCCCCACAAACAGAGGAAGAGTCTGCGCAGAGCTTAGCAACATCTTCATCAGCGCACCACACCCGATAGTCTCCTTATTACCCGCATTTCGAGCCTGCAATACAAATCCTATTGTCAGTAAATAATAATGCATAGTAATTAATAGGTACAACATTATATCGAGAGGCAAATTGCCCAAGTCATGCTGCATTTAGGCCAGTTTTGAAATAAAGCATGAAAAATAATTTTAAAAACAGTATAACCCTTCCAAAATAGTGTTCTATTGCCCTAAGGCTCATAGGACTGGACCTTCACTCAAAAACAGTAAAAAGATCTTGGTTTTTTTTAAATAAATTAATATTGACACAACATAGGGGTATTTATAGGAGGCAGCAAAGATTTTGAATTCAGATTTAAATAAGACATTATGATTTTGTTTCAGTGTAATTTACCTGTTAACATTATAAAAGTGTAGGCATAATCTACAATTTTTTTACATGTATCTGTGCTGCACACACCTTTAAATGATGAAATACATATCATTGCGGACCAAGTGGGTAATTTACCTGGATTCTGCGTTCATTTCTTATAGCGCGGATTTCTGTTATCCTTCCCAAAGCATTGCGAACTAATTCTTCTTCTTGGTTTGCATCGGCAAGTGCTGTTTTATATAATCCCTTTAACTTTTGCTGAAAAAAAAATACAATTTAGACATTTTAGTTATAAAGGTAGTTAAAACTATTTTATACAATATACTATAAAAATCAACCGTTGCCAATGATCTTTTGTATCATCAGGTATCGTAAAGTTTCTGGCACAAGTCGGTAACTACTATTTTTTTTTAATGAGATTTCTTTATAACTGGGATCAAATAATCTTTGTTTAAAAAGTAAATAAAAATGACATATTTTAAAAGCACAATTTTTTTTTTCTGTAATACTCACTTGCGGTTTTATTTAAATTTTTGATTTGGGATGAGCTTTTAACTATAAAAGTGCAATATCTCACAACTAGTAAAATATAAGTAACCAACTTGTTCCAGAAACCCGACGACGTGAGTAATCATTGAAAATAATTCAATAAAAGAGTTTTTTAACAACAAATTGAATACATATCAACGGTGGAAAGGAACGAATTCCTAATCGACATGAAGCAGCTTTACAGAAGAGTGGATCAAAGTTTTTTTTGTTTTATTTTATTCATAAAAAAAAATCCTATATATTTATTGTTTTGGTGTGATTCCTACAAAATTTAAATACGAGATTTTTTAATAATCAAACAAAACTTTCATCGGCTCTTTCATAAAGTTGGCTACATGTCGCTTAGGAACTTTTTTCCTTTCCACCGTCGATATTTGTAATATTATATTCTCGGTTGGAAAATCAAAGAGAACATAAACGTACACGAAAGTCGCAAAAACACCCGCATGATTTTTATAATAGCTATAAAATAAGTAAACTGTGTCATGATGTACATACTTCATAATAATGAGCGCCGTTCTCTTCAGTTACGAGCTTCTCCTGGGCCCGTATCAAGTTATCAATATTGTGTTCGGAGCGATTTCTTTCGCTTTCAATTTCATATATAAACCGGTGCAAAGACCTCAAACATTCCTGAAAAACCATAAAGAACGGTATATTTACTAGTAAGCACCTAGATTTTTTTTAATGTGGAAGCTAAATTAACTGTCATAATTTTATGACCATTTCCATGGATACTAAAAATTATCGCGGTACTTAAGTTTATATTCTTATTTAATGCATTTAATGGAAAAATATAATTAATATTGTTGCAATACCATGATCAAAAAATTTATGATATAACTCCAAGAAAACACAATCATCAAGAATACATTATCTGATTTATCAAGTGCAAATATTGAGAATGAGTAGTAATGATACCCTGAAAATAACAAGAAAAAACATTTTAAAGGTAGTAAAATTATTAGGGTAGGTATATAACTTCCAATTAGTTTTTTTTAATCATAATTACGTATCAATAAATGAATTGTTAGAGAAAAGTTGAAAGGTGTATGAAGGTGTATTTGAAGGAAAAATATATATTATAGGCATAGAATTAAGAATAGTCCACAAGGAGCGTAGAATCATATTTGAATACATCCGACTGTGTCTAAAATCCCCCACTTTCACACCGCGTAATGTGCCAGATCGCGAAAAATATAACTATTACACAAATGTGAGATATATATTTTGTTTAAAAACCAGTTGTTAATTTCGATAACTGAGTAGATAAGTAAAGGGTCATTTAATAAGAGTAACTGAATAAATGAACTTTAAACTTTAAAAATAAAACAAATTTTATTTTACGTAAAACTGTTATTTTTATGTCATGTTAAAAAATATTTGATGTTTTAAAAATAATGTCGGTCAAATGTCCATCATGGCGTTGTTTAATCCGAGAAGTCCAATTTACGTTAGTTCTCTCATTAGATGAGAAAAAAATAAGCTAACATTCCACTAAATCAATTAAAACCAATGTTCTTATTAATAAAAAGTAGCGTAAAAAATTGACTACCCTGGCAACACAAGAGATATAATATTTTTGACAATCTGAAAGGTGGAAAAATAATAAAAATTTTGAGTCATGTATTTGCTACTTACATATGAAATGTGATGTGATCCTATTCTGCTTCTTTTTGATTCCAGCAGCATTTCTACACTTTAAAACGACACAACACGGCATAGTTGAATTCAAATCGGGAGTTGCGTACTGAGCGGCGTCTACAAAGAAACTAATGGGTCGCGACGTAAAACTACTCGTTAAAGAGTAGTTTAGTCGCTTACTGTTTGATACGCGTATGTGGCTTCTGGACTATTTTTAATTCTATGACTATAGGATAAGATGCACCTCAAAAGTATTAAATTAAAGTCACTTACCTGCACCTGTTGGGCAGCCAAATCTGCCGTTAACGGCATTTTATTGTTCTTTAACAAACTTTAGCATATGACAGCGTCTCGGATATTAAAAAAACATGGTACCAAGAAACGATAACGAAGAGTGATAAAAGCTGCAATTAAGCACAAAAAATGTATTAAAGGCTCATACTATAAATTTACAATCAGATAGATAATACATTCAAATGATACTAACAATATCATACACCAACATTTAATTAATCAATCAATATTATATTAATTTACGAAATATATAATGTTTACGGTGATGTATGTCATATCACGGCATTTATCGAAATATAAGAAAACAAACAGCAACTTGTTAGCCACTTGTCAGTCGTGTCCAGAATAAGAATAAATTAAATACGAATGGCAAATTGTTAAACAAAAGGTAAATCGAAATCAAATCCAATGATGGGCGTCCTTCCGATCCAAAATTTAACAAAAATTGACAAGACATTAAGGCAACCAATCAACAACGGGCGAAGCACAGATTGGGCGAAGGATGTTGGGGAAGACCATAGACTAAATATATTAAAGACCAGAAGTTAACAAGACTGCAAAGATAAACGCTTTTACAATACCAATGACAATATATATTTTTTTTTATTTGAAGCCCTATGTGGTTATTATTATTATTAATATTATGGATAACTTATACAGTGTCATTTTTGTAATATAACACCTCAAGAGCGTTTTACAAAGTGATTCTATAGATAAATACATTTAATTGAAGCTTTTAAATTTGTAATTTAATAAAAATATTTATTTTATTACACGGATTTATTGAAATTATTGAGAGAACAAGTGGATTTAAGTTTTTCCGAAACATCACTTCACTCTTACAGCCTCGCACCTCTGCTGGAAGAGCATTCCATGCCATAGGGCATGAGACCGCAAATGCGCGTTCACCGAACTTAGTGCGCTGTTTGCGTAAGAGATATAATATTTTTTATCTGGCCGTACACTTAGCTGATCTAAGCGTAAGACTAGGTCATCAGCTAGGTCATCTGGAATGCATAGTTCCCTTAGATATTCCGGCCCAGAGTTGTGCAGTGATTTATATATAAGTTTTGTAACCAACAGAGTTTGTATTCTACTCTCTTTGGAAAACGTAGCCACTCTAATTTCCAAAGAAGTGGAGTGACATAAATGAACTTAGAGATTCTGTAAATAAGTCTCGATGCAGCATTTAATACAGACTGTAGGCGAGTCATTGGTAGGCCTGCATAGATACCATTACAATAATCGACTAGACACTACAAACACATTTATTAATTGACGGGTGGCATCAACCAGCATTTTTTTGCGTATATATTTGATTTGTCTCAGCTGGTAGAAGCATGAACGTATCGTTTTACTGATTTGAGCGTAAAGAGAAAGGTTGGAATTAAATAAGACTCCCATATGTGCCTGTTCACGGATACCATAAGTTTTTCCAGACTTTCAAGCAAAATATTATGGTCTACACTATCAAATGCAGCACTAATGTCCAAAATAGCCACCAACACCAGATGACCAGAGTCTACCACCGTTATAATGTCAGACAGTATCCTTATCACTCCAGTCTCCGTGGAGTGAAAACGTCGGTATATAATTAACAAACCTTTGAGGAACTATTTTTTCTAGTATTTTTGATACAATGGGAAGATTTGAAATAGGACAAAAACTGGAAATATCTTCCACATCTAGTCGTGATTTTTTTAAAGTGGAGTTACATTGGCTTTCTTTATGGCTCTTGGAACAATGCTGTGCGCCATAAATGTATTGAATAAATCTGTTAGAAATGGAGCTAATACGTCAATGCATTTTTTCAAAAGCCATGTTGCCATCGAATCTAATAAACATTGTTTGTTGGGTAATGCCGCAACAATCCTTCTTACCTCGTTTACAGATGTTGGTTTAAATTTACTAAATTTTTAAGAGGCATTTGCTTAAATATATGGAGATACGTTTGTTTAGTATATTAATCTAGTGCCTTATACACTGCTTGGGTATTTTGAAATTTAATAAACATAAACTCTTACGGGCTTTCTAAACGGTTTTATGTTGACTTTTTGTACGAATACTTTATATTTGTTTTATTACCTACTAAGTTCGGGGTCGGAGTTTTAAAATATTACAAGGTCCCCAATACAAATTTTGTTTAGTAGGTAGTAAGTACTGGAATTTATTTTTTGAAAGACGACGAGCGACTAGACTATACTAGTTCATATTATGCTACATTATTTCGCCATTCTTTCACAATAATTGAAATTGTATTATTTTTTTTATTCTCTGATGAAAAAATATGAATTTTTAATGATTGGAAAATAATTTGTTTTTTTTGCAATTAATCTTGTTGCAAAATAGCCGTTGTAAATATTTTATGTACTTTATAATTATATTATTTTTACAAGGCAAGACTCTAACAGTTTCTAGGCTCTCATTATCAATGGCGTACATCAGTCCACAACAGTCATTCGAGTATTTTTTTTCGTGAAGTGTCAAGTCATAAATGTCAACAGTCGTATAAGCATTATTAAATTATGTCTGAAAACAGAGAAGAAGTTTTAGCGAACTTCCAGGTAAATTATGACTACCCCGTGATTTAATAACGACAGATTATCATTCAAATGCATGTTAAGCCTGTAAAGGTTAGGAATTAAAACAGAAGTTCTCTTGTTCTCGAACACAAACTGTTGAAGGTCCACCTTTGTTTTGAAAATGTTCGCAAATTCGCAGAAATTGTATGAAATGTTTTCGAAGAGTACCCTGTTTTCGATTGATTTGTGAATAACAGTGAAAGCGTTATTTTATTGTTAAAAAATGAAATATTAAGGAGGCCTCGCGAGTATTTCGTTTGTGTTGAATTTAGTCAATTTCAATGGAGACAATAAAGGAAAAAAGTTTATCGTGTAGTGGTTTTCTTTGTGTTTATTATGAATTATTGTTTTATTTGAAAAAATATTTACACTGTTTATTTAAAACAAGCAATCTATGGAGCTTAAATTATTCCCGTTGCAAATTTATGTAGCATTACGAAATCGGACAATGATTTAATATTTTCTTTTCTTATTAGGGAATAACGGGTATAGAAGATGTGGCAGAAGCCATACTTCACTTGGACGAAACAAACTGGGATTTATTGGTAAGAAATTATTACAAATGTGATTGGATTCAAAACCGATTTTGTCTTTCTGAAAATTAATATTTTTACTTTCTGTAGTTTTTTTAATAGCTACTCATAATTGCATTTTGAAATATTTTTAATCAGCATAATGACTCCAAGAATACAGTTAGTCATATAAAAAATATTACCTCATGAGGCCTCTCGCATACACCACAAATGAGGTGCCTATCTAAATATCATTCATTACTTTAAATTCTCTAACAGTAAGTTGATGACTTGCAGGTGGCCATCAACAGAGTAATGCCACAAGACCTATCTGCTTCCACAAGTTCCTCAGCCCGGAATGACCCTGATGTAGACATTGAAATGATAGATGAAGATCTATCTATAATTAAGCCTAAAAAGAGGAATACTCCTAGATCAGGTAAGATTATCAATCATCACTTGGTTTATGTTCATCCAAATTAATTGTATATTTATTACTCAATGTGAATATGCGACATAGATAAATTGTTTTGGTGAAAACAAAACATGCTTGTGATTAAATCAGGATGGTATATTAAAGTTTATGTATTCCGGGAGTTTACAACAGTAGAATTCTGAGTGAATTATTGTATGTACACAAATTAAATTAAATTAAATACTCACATTGATACCATTACTAATAAGGCAATGAAATGTCTTGGATATTTGCAGCGAACTGTAAAGGATTTTAATTCCATCACTACCCTCAAAGTGCTATTTACTGCCTTCTTTAGAAGTAATTTAGAATTCAATTCAACAATTTGGTCACCTTATTACAATGTTCATATTTTAAAGTTAGAAAGAGTACAACGTAAATTCCTTAGATTCATCAATTACAAACTTAATATACCCACTGAAAATATTGATTATGATAATTTATTATCTACACTAAATATGTCAACTCTATGTAAAAGAAGAATTATAAATGATTTATTAAATTTATATAAAATAGCAAATGGCGTATTGGACGTCCAGGAATTAACTAGTGTTATCAGCTTAAAAGTACCTGTTCGAAATACTCGGCAGCTAACGTTATTTTTTTAATCTCCTGGCAGTCACAATTATTATTACAATTCACCAATACCTAGACTACACCGGCTAGGCAACGAGTATGGTGAAGTTGATATATTTTGTCTGTCTTTATATAAATATAGGTTAAGTATTCAAAAGGTTATAAATTAATTTGTGTAAAATTTCTTAATATTGTTCTTTATTTACTATTTTTTTTTCTCATGTATCTCTATAATAATGTATAAACTTATATGTATGTATATGTATGCGTGTATGTTTTCATATGTAAATTTATTAAATATTTTTCTATGTACCATATACCTATGTTGATACATTTCCTGATTTTTACTTATTATTGTATCTTTCAGCTTTTCTTATGTTATCTTTAATTTTAACTAAATTTACATACTCATGTTTCACTGCTGCACTTGAATGTAATTTCTAAAATATGTAAAAGCCCATAGGACGTGTAAATTAATAAATAAATAAATAAATCTGTCATTCTTCTTCAAATAAATTGAATAATGGGTCTTTGATTTTTTAAAATAATTATGTCTTAAAACAACGGTTTTCTTTAAAATTGAAATGAAAAAAATGTGCATGCTGTTGAAAACAAATCTATGAAGAGTTGCAAATCTTCCTCGGAGTGCACAACAAAGCAGGCTTGCAATTTTTTTCAGCCTTCCATCTGACCTAGTGTGGAGGTACACTCCAGTTCCACAATCTCAAAATGCTGAGTGTAGCATCACCGAAAAATAAATACCAAAAAGAGTGGACAATCGTTGTCTTACTCCTCATTCCACTTTGAAGGTGGTTGACCTTCCGCCCTCAAGTTCAACAGTATGTTTTGTATTTTCGTGAAATGTAAACAGTATTTTTTGAAGTTTATGTAGACATCCCACATGTTCTGAGACTTTGAAACGACTCGCCGCTCACTTTGTCAAAAGTTTCGGCTAGGTCAACAGAAAAGCAGTTTTTACTGTTGACGATACTTTTCCCGAAGTTGCCAAAGAGTGTATCGACACATCCTACGTACAACTGTGTAACTGAAAAAAGTAAATTTTACAAGAGAGCGTTTTAAAGATTTGTAAAAATCAACTCGTGATATTTCGCTGTTCTTACGTAGTAAAGCTATGAAATTCGGCATAACGCGTTTAATTGAGTTATTTAATAAGCTTAAAAATAAATGTTTTTTTCTGAGATCACTAGTTTTTGTTTTATCACACATACACACTTATACTTTGCTACGTAACCTGTCATCAATACTGTAAGTCGCTGATACAGGCTTATTCAATGGGATTCATTGAAATGTTTCACGAGTATCTGCCTAGTTACATAGTTTTACTCTGTACTTCATTTGATATCTTCCCCTAAAATGTTCGCTTACACAGCTTTTACCAAAAAATCGTAATTAAATACGGTCTTATATTTGTTTATGTATCGCTGTCACAACATTAATATCAGATCATTTTGATAAGTATACCCTGTGATTTTAATTTTTTTCAAATTTTTGACTGAACCTGAACCGAATCTTTCGCTGTCCGAGGTAGAACTGAGCGACGCGACGGGCAGATCCCCGTCGCCCGCGCTGTGCCGCATTACCCCCCCCGTAATAGTCTGTAGCTAGCACATACTTAATTATTCCTTGGATTTTGTTTTAGATATATGCAGTTAAACATTTATACATTTTTTAAAAAAACATTTTTCCAACGAATTTTTATATTTTTATAATATTCGATAATAAAATTTCAAAGGTGTAGATTTCAAAAATGCAACAGTCGTATAACCGTGTATGAGGCAGTTACACAGTTGTACGTAGGATGTGTCGGTATGTTCTTTCTGCCAATTTTTAAAAACTTTTTAGGGAATATTTTACCTGTGATGCTTATTAATTATTACAGTCACCTCTGTCTCCCATGTTTTGGTATAATTTTATAATGTTCACATCTCTCATCTCTTGTGGAATGCAACCTTTATTCCTACAAGCTATGAGAAGATGTTAAAGTAAAGGTAGAGGAGATTTATCTTTCAGCATTCCAGACATTTCATATCCGTGACATCTATTCTCAAAACTCAGTATTTTGCGGTTTTGGCCCTAGTGAGGTGCCACGATTCGCATCCGTAGAGAAGAACAGGTGTTACGCATGCTTTAAGGCGGCATTTACAAGTCGGGGTGACGATATAATGCATATTGTCCTTATAAATGCCCACTGGGTGTATATATAAATGAATATAACTGCTACACTTTTATATTTATTATGGGTATAAAAATATATGTATTTTTCTTTTAGTTGTTGTACTTGATGACATTCTTACACCATCAACTTCTAATAATTCTAAAGTTAGGATTCTGAAGTTTCATGTGCACTATCAAGAAACAACCTACTTTATCGAAATTCCTGAGACTGCTACTGTTCGTAAGTAAAGATTTACACTAACAAAATGACTCGCCTGTTTAAGCATCCATACTAAACTGTTGGTGTTATCGTATTTTGCGGATGATAAGGTGCACCCCAATTTTTGGTTGAATTTTCAGAGAAAAAAGTGCATCTTGTGGTCTGAAAAATATGGTAATTACTTTTTAAATTACAATTAAGATAAAAAGAAGTAAAAAAAAAAATTGTTTACATTTAAATGTCATATATATAATAATTCAACTCCTACAATTTAAATCCTATTTTTTTTTGTAAGTACCCAGCACCTTTATTAGTGTACCAAACTTATTTTTCATAATGTTTACTGAAGAGCAAGATTTATTGTACAATATCGCGGGGTAGTTACTAAAACTCTCTTATTGAATCCATGCCTCATGTCTGAGGATGGTGGATGCGCCCGACTCGGCACGGCTCGCCTGTGAACAGTCTTCCTGCATCTGGAACGGTCTTGTGCTGCTCTGTAGGCATTTGTCACTGATAGTTCTGGTAATTCAGTGTTTTAATCTCCAAACTATGAATGCCTTGAAATATGTCAACTAGTTTACTTCAAAATCAGCATTTGTGAGTTACCCACTAAAAATGCATTTTTTTTATCCTCCTCCATGAATGCTATAAATGGAAAAGTCGTGCATTCAAATCATCATAATATGATTGAAATGAATCACTACTTGCTTATTTGTAGCATTATTTATGTAGGAAAATACAAATATGCATTTTTAATGCGTAACTCAAAAATGCTGATTTTGAAGTTACCTAATTGTAGTAATTCCCCACGATATTATAATGCACCTCGTCTCTTGATTACCCAATTTGAGAATTAAGTCTTTGTATTTGTGATTACAGGAGATTTACGGTTGGTTGTGACAGACCGAAGTGGCATTGCCGCGTGTCGCCAGAGACTAGATGGATTAGGAACACCCCAGAGGCCAGTTCCACCAGCAAACTCCCCCCTCGCCACACTCAACATCCCTGATGAATGTCACCTGTTTCTATCTGCGCCGGACGAATTTATACCTGACGATGAGTGAGTTACATAACTATTATTTCATTACTATCATAATTTCCCTATCCCCACCGCATTGGTACACCAACTGCTGCGTATCTCGATCATTTTTCGCTACATGAAAGCAAGATGATCAGTCCAGGGACTTAAAAATATTCCAGTATACTAACACATTTTTAAATAAATATTTCAAAATGTGTTAGTTAATAAATTATAACAATGGATATTGACATTCGTCTTTGAGTCCGGCAAGGATGTATACTTTCTTATATTCTCTTCAACTTTTACCCGGGAGATATATTCGAAGAGGCTCTAAAGGAAACATTACATGATACAAAGACAAAAGACAGATCAATAATTTTTGTTATGCTGTAATTCTAACGGACAATGTAAAAGGATAAGAAAGTTTATGAATACAATTATTATTGCCTGTAGCACAAGAGGACTAAAAATAAATGTGTCTAAAACTATGTATATGGTGTTGTCAACAAAACTGAACAAGTATCAAACATGCCTTAAAAAATATTAACGGAGAAAATAAAAAGAGGTACATCAATATTAATATTTGGGATGCTGGCTCAATGATCAGTGGGATCACTCTCGTGAGATTCAAGTTAGGATAGAGATGGCAAGGAGCTGCTTTTTCAAAATGCGTGACCTCCTTAGTAATAGAGACTTTGTTCTCAATTTGCATATGTGAATTATGTGACGCTATACCCTTTCAGTACTTCTCTGCGACATTGAAAGCTGGACTCTTAACAAGCTACCACAAAGAGAATTGGCGCATTTAAAATGTGGTTCTATGGAAGAATGCTGAAAATATCATGGGTAGACAAAATTTGCAATAAAGAAGTATTAAGACGCGTTAAAAAAGAAAGAGAAATAATAAATACAACTAAGAAGAGACAGCTAGGGCACTTAAGACATTTTATGTTGAGATAAAAGTACAAAATAGTCAGTACCATATTACATGGAAAAGTTAAAAAAAAAAAAAAAAAGGAAAACGCAGTGTACAAAGATGACCAATCTCCTGGTTTAAAAGAGAGTGGTTCCACTGTATCTCCAAATCCTTATTTTGAGCAGCTGCGGATAAAATAAAAATAGCCATGACGGTAGTCAATCTACACCGTGAAGTGGCAACATAAGAAAAATAATAAAATAATAACTTTCATTTTCTTTGAAATCACTAAACAAAATAATCATGCTGACGAAGCTTCTCAATTCAATAGTTTCCTCTCCAGAATGAATTGACTCAAATGTATAATTATATTTATAAATACGTATATTGAGTTTATTTTTCGTTAGGTTTTGAGACCAATCAGCAAAATTATTTTATCCGTTCCAGTAAAATGCCGATGCTTTCGGTACATTCAATTAATACATTTATTATGGGATCCATTTTTTTTGCGCTAGTAAGTGGTGACAGAGCTGAAATTATGTTGACTTATTGTCTTATAAATATTTTATTTAAGATCAGCATTCGTTTTCCAGGTATCTGTTATAAAAATAATGTTTTACTAAACAGAAATTCACATAACGTGTTGTATAATTTATTTGTCAGCCGCATGAGGAATATATCTTCATTCACTGTAAAAAAATGTTTCATTTGTTTGGCTTAGATCTATAAGAGCCAATGTCGTAAATCATAATACTACAGTGATTATTAAGCCATTTTGTTGTGCTATAATGAACTGTTCGATGTCTTTGATAACAAATTTAATTAAAACCATTCCAACACATGTATTTGTGTATAAAATAATTAAATATACAAGTTTTTTATTTGACATTCACCCTCTACAAAATGGTGAAAGAAAAATATGAAATCTGACATTTACCCTTCTAAATCCAAGCTAGAGATTTGTTATTAATTTATTTCAAAAATATTTACAGGTAATCTTACAATCAAAGTCCCGCTGAATTGCGAGCATGGAATTAGTCAGCAGTTTCTTTTATAAATTATCTTTGTATTATTTTATATTATCGAAATATTGCGCCTCTTGCGATATACATACATTCTTGTGCAGTAGGAATTTAATCATTGAATCAAACAAGTAGTTAATTGTATGATGTTTTGTCTCCTACTCTAACAATTTAATAACGGTTAATAAAAAATATTATTGTTCATTAAAAACTTTTATTTTCAGAACTTTAGCTGATCGACTTACTTGGAAGTATACACTGAACATAGAAAATGAAGACAGAACTTACAAGCTCTCATTCCCGGGCACAAAAACTGTCCTTCAAGTCAAAACCGACTTTTATTCACTCACAGACATTCCAGTCAGACACCAGGTAAAAGAATCACTGCCTCCATATATAATATGCACTTCATCATGTGTAGTGTATTCTCGTGTGTTATAAAATTATTTTGTTCTTGCGTTTAAATTAGATTTGGACGGGTTGGCCTATGACCATAAACCAGGATGACACAGTGCTGGCCATGACTGGAATATCACACCCTGAACACAACCTCAAAGTCAGAAGAGCTCCTCCAAAGCCATCCCATAAAGAGACTAAACGGGTTAGTATTTTACTTCTTTCCTCATCGAGGTATCACGTATCGTTTTGCGATGTACCCTCAGAGTAATAAGGCGCCACAGCAGCAGAGCCGCCCACACAGACAAAAATCATTCTAGGATTATCAATCACGAAGTTAGTTATAATTTACAGCAAAACAATGGGCCATGGGTACTCAGGTCGAGAATCGCAAACGCAAACTGAAACCGTCCGTTACGCGTTTATTGTTAAACCAAACCAAAAATTTGCAACAGCAGTTAAATGCCGTCTCTATAACTGTGGCGTATCATTTCTCTGAGGATGCATCACATTCAAACAGTATGTTTACACTGGAGATAGGCGTTTTGGTTATTTAAGAGGAGTAGCTGTAACAGTTACCATTTCTCAAATTAAACTGATACGGTTTCTAAATAACTGGTACAAGCAGCTGCTGAAACAGTTTTATAACTTGTCGGAATATGTGAAACTGTTTCTAAAATAGAGTTTAGAGCAGTGACAAGCAAGATTAGAGAGTAACACACAGAGATTGAAGAGTCTCGGTCATAAGCGTGGGATGAAAATCTGCTATCCTAGGGGAAGGCAATCTTATGACCATGACTCGATCCTGGGACAAGGGCAGTCACGGTTTTGCCCATGTTCCTTTAAACTGTTATTTATAGAAACTCTAATTTTTTAACTAATAACATCTTCCCCGACTAGTCTTTCTTTACAATAACTGTTTATTTTTTTCTTTTAACTTTTTCAGCTATTTCAGGAGATCAACTGTTTAATCTTTTTTTATCACCTCTAGTTTACACTACTAAAATACTGAATGTGAAACGGTAATTATGTAGAGCCAATATTCTATTATGTTTTGCTAGTTTATTCGCAATGAGGATGTAAAAATAAAAAAAAGAAATTCCACAGAGAGCAGAATTTGTATACTTGCAATTTTCTTTATTTTTTTCTTCAACTGCACGAACCAGTTCATCACTAATCAACGATGGACGCTCACTTTGTTTGTCGACGTGCACATTATCACGACCTTTCTTGAAGTGTCTCACCCATCTCCTTGTCATTTAATCTCGTGTTCTCTGTACATCCCATAGATCTGTTGATGAATGTGGAGTGGTTTAATGCTCTTCGTATTAAGGAAACAAATTACAGACCTTATCTCACAAGCGGCGGGATTTTCAATTTTATTTTGCATGTCAAACAAGCACCACGAAGCGTACACAACAGTCAGTTAACTCATAATGGCATGAACTCCTCAATAGGTCAGGATAAGCATCACACATGTAAAAACCTTTTAGAATATGGAAGTCTAATCTAACTATTCTGCCTATGTTTGAACATCCATATTTATTAAATTCTCCGTCTATTCTTTGTGAAGTTTGAGAGTTGAAACCTTTATGGCAAATGTTATACAGCATTCTAACCAGCCAACGACAGTTCATAAGCCATGTTATGCCTTGACTTCCATATTACCTTCTCTAAAGTATAATCCATCTCTTTTGTGATATATTAACATATTTTATTGTTTTTAATTTAAATCTTTCACGGGTGACATCAACAGTTTCCCAAATGAATATCAAAAGAGGTATGATTTTGTTTAAAGGAATAATGTCTGTTTATTTCAGATAGTTATAGATAATTCTGATAGCGAAATCAGCTCCGTGGAAGAGTTTGAAGATGCCTCAGAAAGTTTTACAGTTGAAGATGATATATTTGTGGATAATGTACAATCTAGAAGAATAGAACCCCTGCGTAAGACCATTTTGTTTTTAAACATTTAGTTTGAAAAATACGTACCTGACTTCTGGAATAAACTATATTAATTTGTTTTTTAAATGCAGTTCCAGATAATGTGGATGATGAAACCACGGGCTGTATCCAGTTTGCTGAGAGATTTCGAGAGAGATACGGCCCTCAACATCCTCTATTTTTCCAAGGTTCATTAGAAAATGCCATAAAGGAAGCATGTATGAAACCTGCTAAAGATGTAAGCACAAGAATCTTTGTGGTTTTTTTTTTATGCTAAATATGCATTAGAACTCCACTTATCCAAACTCCAGTCATCCGGATTACCAAATATCCATATCGTTATCAGGAAATAGAAAATAAAGGGGAAGTTTTTAATTTTAATTTAATTATGCAATCAACTTTGCTGGACATGTTAAAATAAGTTTGTAATGTGATTCCAATTTGCTGTATTATTTAAAAAGCATAATCCGGAAAGTCAGAGTTTTACTTTAATTGTACCCAATTCTGTAAATATGTCGTGTATTTTAATTTCAGCGTCGTCTGTTGGGAGTTTACCTACACCACGAAGGTAGTGTTCTGTCCAATGTGTTTTGTGCTCAATTACTCGGCTGTGATTCTGTTCTACAAATACTAGCCAACAGCTTTGTTGTTTATGGTTGGGACCTTTCATTTGAGTCAAATAAAAATATGTAAGTCCAGTTTACTTTATATTTCATTTTACTTTCTACTTATTTTCACCTCACATTGGCTGGTTTAAGTGATCACTTTTTATTTCTGCTTATGTTTGAATATCCATTTTTTTTCAATTCTTCCATCTGTTGAGTTTTCAAAGTAAAAGCTGAAACCTATATTTTGCATATTTTTATGTTTGAAGCACTAACTTTTTGGAACATTATTATTCAACTAGTTTCAGCAAAAACACCATGCGTTCTTTAGGATTAGTCACAAACTTTTTTATTTATTTTTCTTTTTTTTTTTCAGTTTTTGCCTGTATTTTGCACTTATGTATTTTCGAAATTGTATATTCCACTTTATTTTTTTGTTATACTTCGACTGGTTTTGAGGTTACTAGCTCATCATCGGGCCTTATACTAACTTAGAATCACTTGCGTTACTATTATAAAATATTGTAAGAAAACAGAAGAATGAAAGAAAGAAGACAAAATGAATCATAACGGGAATATTTTTAGAAGAGGACTCGTAGTTAAATTTCATTGATCATTTGTTACAGGAAGGTTTTGGTTAAAAGCTTTACTTATTTTTAATCTTTCAAGATTGTCTAAATGAAGACCACTTTTATTAGTATGTAAAATTTCTAAGCCCTTTTCTTGATTAAAATTGTGTTTTTCGGGTGGCAAATGATTTGCAAATTGTGAGAAGTTACTGTTGTTAAGACATCTTATGTGTTATTTGATATAATAAAGAAATTCAAACAAGTTAATTTATAAATTTCCGAATGATTCAATTCATCATCATTATCTTTACAATTTGATAAAATTTTACCTAAGTTATTATTAGCATAGAATGCTGGTTGAATGTTAGCGAAACCTGAGCAATATTATCACTAAATGAGTTGATATATAAGATTCTATGCCAATTATCGTTATTATTCATTTGGTTGGTTTGAAGAAATTGCCATTTGGCACTAGGTCTGCCAACGTCTAAATAATTATTATGTACAAAAAGATTAATAAATATTACAAGAATTTTTTGAATAAAAAATATTTTTATTTAAGTTATAGTAGTAAAAATAAATATATAGTTTTATTTCACTTTTATTTATAATTTTTACCAGTGACAGCTTTGTCGTGACTGACATTGTCAGACTAGTGGGAGAGCAGGAGTTGTCCATCGTGATTTCATATAATTATGGGAATAAACGAGTTACAATCAAAAGAATTAAGTATAAAGTAATAACAATTATCTGAATTGGAATATTATTTGAATGTATATAATAAAAACAGATGTAAAATGTATAATTTTATGAAAACTATAACAGGGTCCGCTGGTTGGTAGTTCCTTCAAAAGCCATGTCCCTGGGCCAAGGGTAATTAAGTGATTCTCTAAAAGCAAAATTCCCAGCAGTCAATTCTTATTGAATACTGTCATTGTTTGTATATTAATGGATACAATAATGGGGAATTAATGTTTGTTACATTACAAACAAAACAGTTCAATGAATAAAATGCAGATCCACCAAGAAATGTCAGTAGAAAAGCTCAATCTATTATAAGTTTTTTTTCTTTTTTCTTTAGGTTATTATCAGCGGTATCTAGTTCTCTTGGGAGTGTAGCAAGTATGACCATAAGAAGTATCCCCTTGGAGAGATTGCCGGTACTAATTATTATCATGAGAATTCGTTCTAACACAGAGATATTCTCAGTTATCAATGGTAAGTTAACTTAAAAATAAACAAAATGAATCGACTCGTGTAATGTAAATGTTTGAAATTGACTTTATTTTCATTCGATTGTCATTCACTTTGTTCGAGTTGTCAAGAAACAAGGTAGCTGTGTAATTAGTGAAATGTGTTTGTAGGAAATGTGAGTGTGGCAGAATTACTGGGACAGCTGGTCGAGGGGGTGGAGCGCTGGAGTGGGAAGCGAGAGGAGGAGGTGCAGGAGGAGAGCGAGAGAGCCGCCAGGCAACAGGTCAAGTGGGAGCAGGACGAGGCCTACCGCCAGAGTCTGGAGGCTGATAGGTACTATATAATATTACACGTCAACCTTGCCAGCAATCGAACCCGGCACCTCAAGTTTGTCAGACAAACGTATTAACCGAGGCGGACTAGTGTCAGTGGACTAATGTGTCTATTATCTATTATTATTAATAATAATAATACACTAGCAGATATTAAGCTGATGCGTGTATATCAAGTGTCCGTGGTTATTAAACATTATAAATTGATGTGTGCATCTAGTTAACATTAACTGAACTAGCCCCAATCACTTTCTCGGGAAGGCCATTCCATTTCTCCACAACTCGGTTTGTCAGGAAGTTCTTCCTGGGGTTGGATGAGAAAGGGGTAGTGTTAAGTTTCAATGAATGACCTCTGAGATGGCGGTTTTCATTTATAGTGAACATTGATTTCAACTTGGGTACATTATATTGTACATAAACTATAAATAATAAAACTATTTGCTTTCAAAAATTCCTTAATATGTATTAGGTGTTAACATAAGTTGAATCTGTTTTTTCCCAAATTTAAAAATGAGCAACATGCAAAGCATAATTCAATATTATTTATGTATATAAATAATTCATCACCATTTTTACTAATTATTTTTTCAGAGCTAAAGAAGAATTTAAGAAACAACAAGAAATGGCTAAAAAGCAAGAGAAACAACGAGTGGAATCAGAAAGACAAGAAACTGAAGCAAAGAGAGAGGTTATTATTCTTTTTGTTTATTTATTTTATTGCATGTATATAACTAGCTTTTCCCTGCGGCTTCACTCACGTGGTATTAGAGAGAAATTATTTAGGTAATTAATTAGTTGTCTCGATTATCAATAAGAGTTGTTTATCAATAAGAATTTTACCGATGGAGTGATATATTTTATCGGGATAAAAAGTAGTTTGTTCTTCCAACTATCGCCATGAAAGAAATACTAATATCTGTTTAGTCTTAGATAACATAACATCATTATTCTGTTCACAAATCCAAATTCCAACTACAAAACCAAGACAAAAAACTAGCCATAGATAAAGTGAGTCAATTATAGAAATTTAAAGAATTAATTTCAAATTGATTCTTTTTGACATCCGCCTTACCGCCTACCGCTTCAAATAATGTTGCTCGTTGTTGATATATTACAATATTTTTTAATTCGGTATGAAAAATAAGTATCCTATTTTACTTCTCACCTCTCCGGCTATCCCTATGCAAAAATATATGCTAATCGGTCTCTACGTTGAGACGTGAAGGAAACTCAAACTAACACACTTTCACATTTATAATATTAGTATGAATTCATAATAACCAATTTAAGAGTAGGTACTTGCTGTTACGTGGTTTTGTAAATTTTATATTTTCAATTTTATTCATTATGTGGGCTTAAAATCTGCAATAATAATTATCTTATCCGTTGATTTTGCATTTATAATTTTTGGAAATGTTCTGTTTTATTTTTTCTCTCATTGGGGTGGTGTTCAAGCTTAAATAACACTTTTTTAGCGCATATTTAGTATCTATATACATGCTAAAAAAGCATTATCTACGTTCGCGAAAGCGTTCAGAGTACCAGCCTTGGTGTTTTTTAACCTCCATTAAAGTTTTATCATTTTAAGGGGAAGTCAACCCTTTATAGGACACATATGTTAATTTACATCTTGCAAACCTAATAAAATATGCTATTTTTTATGATTATAAACCTATTGGATTTGAAAAAGCTGAGTGGAAGACTGATCTAATAGTCTATGTTATTACGATACTCTTGTTACAGAAGACTTATTACTAATTATAATAATAAAAATACTTTATAGTTTTATTCCACTTTTATTTAAAATTATTGTATAAATTGTTTACCAGACCGACATCGTCAGACTGGTGGGAGACTAAACAAATTTCTATGTTATATACAAGTGCAAGCAGGGGTTGTAAATCATGATTTTATATAATTATGTAAATAAAAGAATTTAAATTTAAATAATTTAAGTATAAGGTAATAACAATTATAAGAATATAAGTTTTGTTTGAATGTATATAATAAAAACTGGTGTAAAATATATAATTTTATGAAGTTTTATAATGAAAACTTCATAAAATTATATATTGATTGATCGGGTTGTGGTCCTGTGGCTAGTGTCTCGGACTCACGGACCAAAGGTCTGTGGTTCGAATCCCACTTTACCCCAACTTGATTCCCATTTTCTAATAGTGAGTTATTTACAACTCGTTGAAAATGGCCCTCAAAATTAAATATTTGGGTAAATCATAAGAACGCAAATATTTCTTTTTTCTAAAAAAAAAAAAAAAAAAATGTATTTGAATTACATATATTTAAATTTAATTAAAACTATAACAGGGGCCGCTGGTTGGTAGTTCCATCGACAACTATGTCTCCGGGTCCGGGGGGTAATTAAGTGATTCTCTGAAAGTAAAAATTCCCGGCAGTTAATTCTGATCGATTAGTTTCATTGTTTGTATTTTAATGGATACAATAATGGAGAATGCACGTGTGTTACTTGATCGTTTAATATTATTTTATCAGGGCAATTTTTTAAGCGGTTTATTTCTAAAATTTCCTGGCCTTCATTGGCCTTTGCTGCATGTGTGCAGGAATTGAACATTTGTATTTTTATCAAAAACATGATTTGACTCAATAAGGTGGTTCGCAAACGTGGAGTTTTCCTTGTTATTTCTCCAACTTTGGAAGTGTTCGTTAATCCTAGTTTTGAACGACCTTCCTGTTTGGCCCACGTACTCTGCTTCGCATGAACCGCAGCGTAATAAATATGAGCCTGAATTAGTATCCCTTTCCCTTTGATCTGAAATTTGTTTAGTCTCCCACCAGTCTGACGATGTCGGTCACGACGAAACCCGGTCACTGGTAAAAAATTTACAAAATAATTATAAATAACAGTGGAATAAAACTATAAAGTATTTTTATTATTATAATTAAAATGCAGTTCCACCAAGAAATGTCAGTAGAAAAACTCAATATATTACTTATTATTAATACGATATATTAGAAAATAAACACCTCAGTTCTGGTGGTATATTTATGTACCGCTTTGTTCTGGTGTCCTATAAAGGGTTCAGCTCAGCAGTACGATTCTGAACCCTCTTTAGAGGGTAGAGAAAGAGATACTAGCACATGATTAGTACATAAATTGCCCCATAGAGAGCGTTCAGAATCGTATTGCATAAATCAATAGAAATTGATTATTGAAAAAATATGCATTATGACGACATGTGATTAATTTTTTTGTCTATTTTAGGCGCAACGCCAAACGGCGCTCTCCCGACTTCCCGTGGAACCAGCTGCCGACAGTCCAGAGGCAATCACAAAGATCCGAGTGAGGCTCCCTCAAGGACGCTTTTTAGAAAGGAGATTTACTGTTGACACACCACTCAGGGTAATTCATATAACTTCAATAGTGCATAGTAACCTTGGTAATTGAAATCTCTTGTTGAGTAACATTGCAATTAATTTGTTTTGTAATTTCAGGCTTTAATAGACTTCCTCACAGTTGAAGGATTCCCCTCTGAGGAATATAAAGTCATATCCAGTTGGCCTAGAAAAGATGTGAGTCTTATTTTGTCTACATGTGTAACAAAAATAATTAAAGACCCGAGTTAATAAATATTTAATTTGATTAATCATTAATTAATTGTTAAAAAATTACACTTGTGGCGTAAAAAAACTTCACAGACCTAGATGATGTGTAAATTTTCTTTGCCATAAAAAATCTAATTACTCAACCATCTTTAAAATTATAATCATTATTGTAAGATTTTTGACTACTGGCATTTTCAAATGCTAAAAACAATTTTTAAATTTTCTTTGCTGTTCAACTCGGTAAGTTTGACTTTTCAAACTGTATTTTAAAAGAATGTGTTAAATGTTTATGTATTTCTACAACTGCCTATTCTAAACTTTTATTGGAAATTGTCTTCTCTGAACCCTACCTCTGATGCAAATCTTAATAACAGGACTTTAATAAAATGCTAAAAATTCTAATTTCTTATGTAATGTGTCCATATTTATTCATTTTATGTTTATTTTATATTTATACATTCAAATTTAGAATAATGATCCCAATGGCTGAGAGAAACATTTACATTTACAGTTTTTTCACCTATGTATGTACATACATATATGTGCCATGTATACCTAGTTCATAGGGCCATATCGTCAGTCGGCGTCCATTACCGCCAATCTACTAAATCAACTTTTTCCAGGAGACAGTAAAAACTGTTTTTAAAATCAAATCTAACGCATTATTTACTCCGATCCACGGTATTGCTCTTTTTCAGAATGCTCGCCTGCTATTGATCCCACGCATATCGTATAATTAAGAACATCAAATAAGAGTTAAAATCCCCTATATGAAAATATCATTTCTGCCAAAATCGTAGATGTAGATGCACCCCGACCGATGATCTGACACTCCTTTGCCCGCTTGGCTAAATCCACTCCTTAATCCATGCACAGTCCATCTCCACTATCAACTTCTTGGTATTTATTTCATATTGTGAGCATTCATTTTTCTTGCGTATAATGGTAGTAGGCTGTACATTTTAATTGAGAAGGTAGACCAAACTTCTTTGACCCAAAGTTATATTTCTTAAGAGAAACATAAATGTTGCTTTTTTAGTGGGTAAGTTGTCTAGTTTTTCTAATTACATGTATCGTCGGTGATACCGCAATGCCGCGTAGCTATCAATTGAATTTTCTGGCAGGGGATCTGAAAAAGTGTTCTGTTAATATATTACTTACAATTTTAATCAACCAAAAATACCATAGAGTAATTTATAACTAACAGCTCTTAGTCCCTATAGTAAATTTATTTCAGTAAAACGTTTTCGTAAAAAAAATCAGGTTACGCGGTACCACAGTATCACCGACGATATGAACTATGCATTGAGTTTAAAGTAAGAATTGGGGTCATCTAGGAATGGTGAAAAAGATATTCAAACTAACAAATATTTATTTATTTGTAGCATTGCTTATTTTTGGACCAAACTATGTATGTTTTAATTTTTTTATAAAAGGATCTCTGATAAACCATTTGTATTTCTCAGCTGACTGCCATCGATGACCAGCAGAGTCTCCTGGACCTGAAGTTATGTCCACAGGAAACAGTCATGTTGGAGGAACGATAACCGTCACCGGAGAAGCAGAGGAACACTCGTGTAATTTATTTAACTCATTGGTTTATATTCTTTCTTATTATAATACTACCAAATGCTATTTTCTATCAGATGCTACATTAAACAATGTTTTTTCTCTGGCTTCTGTGTTTTTATTCTTATTGTAGCCTTTCAAGGTGCACAGCTTGCATCTAATAACATTCTTGAAATAATATGGCGTGGTACAAAACAGCACACTTATGAATTATATAATTAATTGTAGCATGCACTTTCATACTTATCGACTACGCACACATCACTCTGCTGGCCCTTGAAGCGTAAGACTAATCACTTTAGCTTCGTGTAACAGATGATCGAGATACCCTGCATTTGGTGTACCGATATAGTGATTTATGACCCTTCGGGAGCGGAGAAGGATACTAGTTTTTCCTTACCTGATTTTATGTCTAATATCCGACGGTTTTTTTTGTAGCGCCGGCTTGAAATTATTTCGAATGCGTTTTGCGTATGTTCTTCTTCCTTTAATTTTGATCTCGATAAATAATAAAATGAGAGAAATAAACATCCCCGCCACTAAAAATGCGAAGGCTGGGGATATTTCCATCATGGTGACTCGAACACTCTCTAATTTAAGATGACATTGAGGTTTGGGTTCGTGCCAAATTAGCTTCTGCTTAGCCATGAGCCCCGTCACGGAAATTTTACGCAGGCTGAAAAAAAAACTTTCACTGAGCACACGAAATCTAGTATTTCAAGAAATTCATCTTGACCCTCTTTCAATGAAGAACTTCAGCAACTTTTGGATACGAAAAATGTTTTCTTGCGTGCGGTAATATATAAAGAGTTGTAAAAGATTACCGGTTTACGGTAAGTCCACGGACCAATCGGCAGATTTGAACGAGAAGAAGCGAAAGAGAACTTGAGACGTCACATGCGGAGTATTTCAGAAATACAAAACTTTAAAAAATCATAGTGCTGATAATATGAAACATAAATATTTGAAAAAAAAATTTTTGGCTTAGTTTAATAGTCTATTAACAAATAAAAAAATCACTGAACCCCTCACTGTGTATATTATATAATTATTATACAAGTAATTATTTTTTCTATGTCTGGATGGATAAAAAATACAGTTAATTGTGTATGTGAAAATCAACGGGAACCCTGGAAGTGTTTTTTTGACTCGATGGCTACTTTCAGAAAAAATCCTGAAATTGAAATCGAGCAGAGTCCACTTTCTAATGTAGTGGTTGACGTGTTCGCCTAGCACGCTCGAGGTCCTGGGTTCGATTCCTGACAGGCTCAATGTGAAATATTGGTTTTAATGATATTTTTATATGTCAAGGTTCCTGGGTACGTATTTTGATGGAAAGTTAAAATTTATCTTCAATTTTATCAAGTCGATGGGAGAAGTGCTCTCCCAAAACTGTAGTAGTATTCTCGTAAAATAATGAAAATTGTGTAACACTAATAACAAAGATTTATTTTCATAATAATTTAAAATGAAGTGTTACAAAGTTAGTGCCGATTTAATTAATAATGTTGTTTTTATTACCCATAAGTAATCAACTTCCTGAATGGTGATCTCTTCTGTACTACAGCCATCATTCTTTGCGGAGGAAACAATTGTATCTCGGACAGATCGCACACTTCCTTCTCTGTAAATGTATCTCTTATGATTTTATAAGCCGTAGCGATGTCTACGTGGAAGGCAAACCCCCCCTTCTTGGCCATCTCCAATCCTTTCATCGGTTGGTAGAAGTTATTCTTCTTTAAAATTTTATCTTTGTACAACTTGAGTGCTATGGGGTCATTTGTTTTCTGTAAAGTTAAAATTTAATCAAAAACCGAAAATCGAGTATTATAAATCTATTAAATGAATTATATTTAACATCATGCGTTTTCCGGACAGACCGCTTCTATTCTATATCTTTATTTCCTCTCTATGTTTTAGAAGATTTACTTTATTGATAAGATTCATGTTATTTTTTTACCTAAGTAAGTTAAGTTATTTTTAGACTTGAATCAATTCCTGCAAATATAAAATACATTTTGTATTTGATATGTATTAAATAAATTATTAGAAATGATTTAATGTTAATTTTTTAAGAACACTTAGCTCTCAAACTGATAGTAAATTGACAAAGTTCATGAAACATGTGTATATCTTACGATATATATTTTTATTAAATGAGATCTGTTTAATTTCATATGAATTTAAAACTCGCTTTAAATATAATTTAGAAAGATTACAGGAATTTGCTCCAAAACAGTGAAAGCGGCTAGAAGCCAGCTGTCAGCCTAAAAACTAAATTTTTCTATGCAATGTCAACATAAGCAGAAAAAATGGAGACGTACTTAGAGATACCAGTAATTAAAAAATAAACTCGCCGCTTTTTAATTTCGGTTTGTATGTGGATAAATAAATCTTAAATTTAGTGTGTAAGTATTTTAATATACGCCCGGGCTGAAAAGGGTAATGTTTCCTTTTTATGTTTGATATTATTGCCCTTAAAAAGGGCATTATATTACAAGTCTAAAAATCTCAACTGTCTTTTTTATACATTGGAACTATTGCTCTACTATATTATATTTAGCTAACGAGGGAGACATAAACAAGTTTGAAATACTACAAAATAGAGCAATGAGAATTATACTGAAAAAAAGCAAATATAATAGTGTTGAAAAAATGAGAAAACAATTGAACTGGATAGGAATAAAGAAAAGACTATTGTATAATGTATTTGTATTTATATATAAAGTGTTTAATAATCTCATGCCAAAGTATTTTATAAGTGAAATTATATTAAATAGAAATGTACATAAATATAGGAC
Source organism: Micrasema longulum (assembly GCF_059751315.1). Classification (NCBI taxonomy): domain Eukaryota; kingdom Metazoa; phylum Arthropoda; class Insecta; order Trichoptera; family Brachycentridae; genus Micrasema; species Micrasema longulum. Next base: position 311,132 of record NW_028278134.1, on the reverse strand, counting down.
AAGAAATAGAAATAGGATAAGACTACCACTTAAAAAAAAAACAAAATCACAAAATAGCTTAATGTATAAAGGGTTAAAACTGTATGATGAGATGCCTGAAAGTATGAAGAATGAAAGAAAACTTACGGATTTAAAAAAAAATATGTTATGTTTATTGTAATAATGTAGTTATGTAAGAAGTATTTGTTATAATTGTAAATATATTAGTTAATATACAATGTAATATTAACTAACTTAAGTAAATAAATAAAAAAATATAAAAAAATACATACTTGAAGATAATCCAAAGTGTACACAATATTTTCGATTCCAACACGCAGATCACTGTGGAGTAAATCACTTAAGGTTTTAATACTCTTTACTGGATCCAACAGCAGAGAAGACACAATACTTGCGGAATAAAATTGGTAGAATAAAATAGAGAAAACAAATATTGTTAATATCAATATTTTTCCTGAGAATGTGTTGAAATTATTTTGTGGACCTGGAGACAAATTTTTTAAATTTGTAGATACTCCATAGATAATTGTAATATAATAAAACTCCAATTATCTAGATAAATAAGTGCCAGATTTTATTGCTTTTGAAATAACACTTTCAATTGGAATCACATTGAAAACTTAAACATGTCCAGCAAAGTTAACTGCACAATTAAATTAAAATTAAAAACTTCTTTATTTTTTATTTCCTGATAATGATCTGGATATTTTGCACATCCAAGTGAATGGAGTTTGGATAAACGGAGTTCTACTGTATTTTCACAAGTAATTTGATTCTATTAAATGCTGATATAAATTCTACTAGTATAAAAACAACTATAATGTATGAGAGCGAAGTATGGAATTGGAAAAATGATGATGAAAGTGGTTAAATGCTGTCGAAATGCGATCCCTCAGGCGAATGTGTGGTAAAACGATGCATGATAGGTGCACAAATGTCGAGATCCGTGAACTGTGTAAGGCTGAGACAAGCAGTATCGACAGAATCAAGAGAGGGGTGCTGCGTTGGTTTGGACATGTAGAGTGAAAGAACGGCTAAAAGGATCTACAATGCGAATATTGATGGATGCAAAAAACGAGGAAGACCCGAAAAGACATGGCACGATCAAGTCCATCATATACTTGAAGATGGACATGTCAAAAGTAGGAATAATCAGTGTGCGTGCATGAGAAGATGTATGAATGTAAAAGAAGCGAGGTCTGTATGCAAAAATAGAGTGATATGGCGCTCTATACTCTCTGCCTACCCCTACAGTGTAACGGGGTGATGGTTTGTTTGTTTGTTCTAATATAAATTTTCAGCCATCATATTTTTTCTTGAATTTTTTCCTTTTAAAACAATAATACTGTTGGTATAAATTACATTTGAGAGTTAATATTTTAGTATCGTGGTGTAATTACTACAACTAGGTTTCTTCAAAACCAGGATTTTTGAGTTACCCACTAAAATATTTTTGTGTCTTCCTCCAGGAATGCAACAAATATACTAGTCATCCATTCAAATCATATTATAATGATTTGAATGCATGACTTATCTATTCGTAGTTCATAGCATTCGGGAGAAGGAAAAAAAAGTGGTTTTAGTGGGTAATTCACAAATGCTTATTTTGAAGTTACCTAGTTGTACTAATTACCCCGCAATATCACAGTGAGTATAGTTAAAATTGAAAACACAGCCATTTTGTACACACAGAAAATGAGAATGAGTTAATATAATAAAATGTAACAATTTACCTTGTTGGAATATTGCTCCTAATGTAAAAAGAGTCGCAAAACCGCAAGATGATTCGGTTGTATTATTTGTAAAATAATTTTGAGACTTTGACAACAAGCAAAATAAAGCCACCACAGTAAAAACCATTAAAATTGCACAATACCAAATGTGTTCTTCAAATGGTTGAGTGTATATTTTGAATACTGATACACTTTGTCTCGGATGCCTGAACATAAAACATGGTCTGAAAAAAAACAGAAAATGTGTAGTGAGCAAATAATAAGAAAAATATATTTACATTATTTTGATTTACTTCTGTGGGTGCCATTTTCAATGAGTTGTAAATAACTCGCTATTGGAAAATGGGAATCACGGTGTTGTAGAGTAAGGTTCCAATCTTGGATCTCTGATCCGTGAGTCCGCCACATTAGCCATGGACCACAATCCGGTTCAATTTATTTTTAGTAGTAAATTTCGATAGGATTCGATTCCGCGTGATGTGATTTGATTTAAATCGGGTTGTGGTCCCGTGGCTAGTGTTGCAGACTCAGGGATCAGAGGTCCGAGGTTCGAAGCCCACTCTTCCCCAACTTTATTTCCATTTTCCAATAGTGAGCTATTTGCAACTCGTTGAAAATGGCCACCAAAATTGAGATATTTGGGTAAAATTATAAGAACACTAATATTTTATTTTATTTTTTAAACAAGAAATATTTGCGTTTAATTTGAATTTAAAGGTAGTTTTAAAATCCATAATTCGAGACTGGTGTCCAACATGTAAAAATAAATTGAATTCCTTGGACTCACATAGTTTTTTTTTTTCAAACATTTTTCACAAATACAATTGACTTCTGCAAATTGATAGGAGACTAGTGAAAAATTATGAATCTGCTTTCCTTCCAAAGTTATTTTTTTGGAATGTTATTTTTTATTGTTATATTATTCATTATTTTTATGGATTGTTATTCCATTATATCACATGTTATAATAATTTTAATTATTTTACTATGTATTTTTTATTCTTGTTAATTATTATGGCTTAATACAGGCACAGCCTAAAAAGCTATTATAAGTTCACGAATCTATAACAAGTGTAATTTTGAATGAATAAATAATTAAATTATTTGGATTTGAATATTAAAAAGACAAATGTTCACATAAAATTATTCTCATTTTTATTTACCAATGAGTACAAATTTGTGCATACTATAAAAACGTACCAAAAATCATTTCCTCAATATTCATGAACTAGGAAAATACTTCACTCGCTTGTTACTATTATGAACGACATTTGCTTACCTAGATACCCAAGTTTGGATAGTTTCGTCAATGACTTTTTGTCTTTCAGTTCTAAAGAATATTGGTGAACCACCAATGTCCACAAGCCTTTTCTCTAATTGGCCAACCATCCCGTCAAATGTCCCATTATGGGAATAGCCCCAAGAGTTTGTCCGAGACATGTCATAACTGTGCAAATTAATCGTGATTAATTCATATTTGTTCCCATGCAGTATGAAAAATTACAGGTACAGGATATAAAGAATTAATGTTAAAAAATAAATGGAAGTTTTGAGATATAATGTTTGTAAGTTTTCAAACCTCTTATTTAAATATACATTCTTATAAATATAATGAAACCTCAACAATGTTTTGAGTATGCCTGAATATGTGTAGACATGCTGGATTTCGTCCCTGGGTAGAAATTTTAATCTTAATTTGTTGCAAAATTAGAGCATTAAATTGTACGGTGAAGTTTCTTGAAAATGTACAAAAAATAATAAAAATGATTTGAATAAAACTAACTACTTTGAACTCCGGCGCACATTTTAGTGTTGTGATATATATCAGGTTCCCGAGAAGCCAACTCACCAATCAGCAGAACTCGAACAGGAGTCATTTCAAAATAACAAAACATAAATTTTTTTTTTTTGGGCTTGGTTTGAACAAATAAAAAAATATTAAAAGCCACTGAACTTCCTCATTTAAAGAAATTATTCATACCTGAAATTGTGGATCTCCCGTAAATATAATAAAAGAGCATAGTTAAAACGATTCATCGAATCTATATGGGTATCTACTGGATTAGTAATATAATCTATCAAGTTTTCATTTTCAAGGTTTTTCGTGACAACTATCATGCACTTTAATATAACTCCGGTCATGTTAGATCTTCGCAAATATTTATATGATTTAAAATGGGGATACTTCCCTTGCTGTTTCCATTCCCCTAAACGATTTAACATCAGTTTCCCATAATTAAATCTGCCAGTGTTATATACTTCGTAGAGAATAAATTCGTCCGAGTCTTGAGACGCCGAAAGAGTAATCTCTGCATCTATATTTATGTTGAGATTTTCCAAAGTAGTTAACAATTCGACATTAACATTATCCGTTAGCATCAACCAATGGTAATTGTAACTAAATATTGAATAATTGTCTTGTGTTGCTGAAACATTTTTCAAGAAATTGTTGGCATTTTTACAGTTCAAGTCAATTATTACTCCTGTCTTTTGATACTCTTTTATGTAAATTGCCTTTTTAATCAATGTTTGGGTAAATTCCGTGAATATGATGATTTGCAAGCCATCTTTTGCCAAATGTTTGTACATTTCCACAGCTTTCTCTGGCGTAAGGCAGCTGATGATTATTCCATTTTTTATTTTATTACTTTTAAAGTAATCTTTTACGAGATCTGAAGATAATGTTTCGCATATTGAAAAACATGTGGATAGTGAGAAGACAACAAACATGGGTATATTTGACCTCATCGTTTTACAACTTGTGTTGTTTGATCAATAGGTATCTAAATAGAAAAGGCAAAACTTTTGCTGAATTTTCATATTTATAATGGTTTAGATTTGGATATGATCTTGAGATTGACAGGGGTTTAAAATATTTAATGTAGTTGTAATAATTTGATATGAATAGATGATCAACATCAACATTGATTGATGTACAATCATAAGGTGAAAATAAAAGAAAATAAGTATCTTTACCAATTATGCATTAAAGGCCATTTAACAATATTGTTTTGTCCCAGGACTCGACCATTGTCCACTTGTAAACATAAATTTGTAGAACAAAATATTGTTCCGAGACATTTATTTAATAAACGCCCGGAGGGCTCTTACAATATTTAGTTAAAAAGTGCATAAAGTATTATAGCAATTGACGTAAAATAAAATCATAATTATTTCACTAATATGTTAATAATTATAAAAAGATAAAGGAAAAAATGATCAAGATATTCTGCAAGTGGAATGAATACCAGCGTAGTGTCCTAAGCACCACTAAGTGCCGATAGGGAAAATGTTGATGACTAAAAAAAATGGAAGCTTCTGGATCTAAGTAAAAGACGGGTGATATTTTTTAATTGAATTTAAATTCAAATTTTAATATCTTTCAAAATATATTCACACTTTTTACCAATATGCAGTTCCTTTTGGGTAGCAAAAATTCATTTATATAATACATCCTTTTTTTCAAGAAAATTAATTTCTACCTAAAATTGGAATCTATCTTTTTGTAAAAGGAAAAAAATAACTTTAAAATTAAATAAACAAAATTATAAAATTGTATCTCACAGCGCATTTTATTTAAAAAGTATACAGTACATGATAAATAAAACTCATAATTTCCTTCAAATTCCAATAAACTGAAAATCATGTTTAAATCACCCGTAATATGAGTGACATTTGCCTCATTATAAAAACATGATAATATCCAAGATGGTTGTTATACATGTCAACTTACTGTCATTCACTTCCCGTTTGCAAATTGTCTAAAGAAGAACATGGTTTCTTTTTATTATTTACAATATCAATTAAAAAAACATTATTGATGTAAATTCATAATAATATTGTTACTTATGACGAGCATTTTACTCTTGAAATTTATAGCAACAGAGAGAAAAAACATTTTTGAGAAGGGAATATGGAAGTACAAAAATTGAAAAGTATCTTCAAGCATTGCCTAGTAGGTGAAATAATTCAGCCAGATGAATCTCACCCACATCGATAAAGGTTTCAGCTCTTTTACTTCACAAAAGTCAACATCTGGAAGAGTTGAGGAAATGTGGATGTTTAAACATAATTGTGAATGTTACACCGTGTGTGAAGTAGCCATTTAAACCAGCCGATGACAGATCATAAGCCCTGTAAATACCTAGACTTCCATATTCTCTCTCCAAAATGTTTTTCCTCTATTGCAATAAATTTCAATCTTAATAATCCAGCCTAAAAGCATTTGGATATTCTCAAAATATTGTTGAGTAACTTTCTTTATATTTAAGGTTCATTGAATAAATAAAAATCCACTTGCTCCTTTATTTTAATAATATTTTATTCAATATAAACAATAGGTCAACAGAGAATATCATATTATTTATGTAGTCGAGGGGTTTTAATGTACACGTAGTCTGTCAAAAAAGAGAGAATACAGTAAAAATACTAACTACAATTTATTTTTATACTGGCAACACCAAATCATTGGTAGTCTGTATTGTGATTGGTTGTGAAAAGGTCGTGAAATAAGTTTTTAAAATGTTACCATAAGAGGAATGCCATTAGAATATCGGTGCCTTTAATTATTTTCCACTCTTTTTTGAAAGACTGTATTTTCCACTTATTGAAAAATTAAAATACCTATTTATAATTAGATAATAACCTATATACTTTCACTAAATATATTAATTAAAAATTATTGGTATCGTTTTACTTGCTTATTTGACCAATATTATATTATCACAATGTCTGTCTAAAGTGTAAATATTTTAAAGATAAAATGTAAAGATTTTATATGTAAAAATATTAGGTTAGATGAAAAATAAGTAGTAAATTTCACAAATTAATACAAGTGCACATATAAAACAACAGCGTAAATATTATAAATTAGGACAAAAAATGTTAGAACAAGTAAAAATAATGTGAATATTGTGTTTTAAATATGTACTATGTATATTGGACTACTATTTAATAATATTAATAATAAAGATGCCTATTAGACGGTGAAAGCGCTAATTAGTCAATAAACAATTTAATACTGTTCATAAACACATAAATTATTAATAGCAAAAATAGAAACCTAACCTACGTAATATGTATTTATAAAAGTAATGAGTTTTTCATTTTCTAATTATGTATTTATTACCTACATCACAACCCTAAAATGTCTCAAATAAGCACAAATTCATATCATTGTTACTGAGGGACGTTTGTCATTGTTGGCTGATCTAGCTGAAGGGATTTCAATAGCATCGTCTTCGGCACTCCTCCAAGTAATGAATATAATCGCAGACGAAACTATTAGTAATGCAGCTCCAATTATTCCCAATATCTAAAAGAAAATATTCAAGTATGATTATTATTAATAATAAAAGGGCGGGCAGCTATTAGTTGATAATGCCCCTATCTTATTTATCTCGTACATTATCTAATTATAAACATAGATCCAATTTGTTTTTAAGTGCTTTAACAAATGACAGTGTGACTATCTCTTGAAATAGACCATTCCACGTGTCCACAGATCTACCGTTGATAAAAATGTTTCTGCTGGAAGTGAGGAACTGGAGAGGAAGGACAGCAGACCCACAAGAGTGGAGGAGACTCCTGGATTCAGCTGAGGCCCATCTGGGGCTGTCGAGCTTATGATGATGATGTCCTCTCAACTGAGAGTTTTTATTTATTTTAATTAATCACTATTTTGTGTATTTTTGTTAACCCTCCCGTGACTAAGGGGGGTATCTAGGGTCTATACTAGGGTAATACCTCTTTGTTAATAATCACATTGATTTAATTTTTCGCATAATCCCTCCACATAATGTGAAGAATGTATCAAAAACATCAAAATATTTTTCAGACAAATTCTTTCAATAATTCACATTAGTCTTTGCTTTCCCCCGCGCAAACAGCAAGCATCACAATTCATTTACTCCACAGTTTGGTAATCTTCGATACTTCGGTTAGTTTGCACGTGCACCTCTCCACCCTCAGCCCCCCGCCCAACCATTCCGGTGGCGTGACAAATCAGTGTTATTCAAAACGTAGCATCGAGAGAAGCGCGCTACCATATATAATACTCTCGCAACAGTATTTTATGAAAAAATGAACGAATTTCGCAGAAAACTGGAAACATTATGAACCGGTTTTACAAATACTACCATGACAATCACAACGATATATTTTTATTTTTTTAAGTAGCATTTTAGCTGGAGAATTCGTGGTTCCTCCCTCCGGCACTCGTGGTTTTTTTTCACTTTCAAACTCGGAAAAGTTAAAAATGTATCAATTATATAAACTAAAACCTTAACTCTGACCAACAAATTAAAATTGAATTCCACTGAAAAATGTCATTGGATAACCTCAAACTCTCTTTCAAATTAATATCTATTGGTTTGTACCTCAGAGTAATAACTCTCTAGAGAAGGCCTTAAACTCTATTGCATAGAACAAAAGTGTTCCTAATTTTTGGTTTACAACAAACGTCTACGGACGGTTTCATTTTTTCGCTTGCAATTCCCAACCCAAGTACCTACGGCACGTTGTATTGCCGTAATCTGCAGCTAACTTCGTGATCAATAATCATAGAATGGTTTTTCCCCGTATGGGCACTCAGTATCAGTTTTAATAAACTCTAAGGTTTGAACCTTTGGTAGGTCCGGCTCTGCCTGGATTCGATTCTTGGCAAGGTAATAAAATGTTTTTAGGAGTTGTTTTAAATATTACAAAATTTTACAATCTCGACTGGTATCACTAGCATAATAGTGATCATCTTGCTTTTATGCAACTTATCGATATACAAGGCCATTGCAGTGATTTATTCACTATTAGGTGTAAATAGAGCATAGAAGAAAGAAAGTTAAAAACCCACCACAATAAAATAATGATAAACCTTTTTTTCAATAGTAAAATTATTATTTCAGATAAATATACTCACACCAGGTACTTTCGAAAGTGCCCCATAGCTAGAGCAGTTTGACAACAGAAGTATGGAGATCACGAGAGAGATAATGGAAATTATAATAGAGAGTAGAATGTCCTGAAATAATATAAAAATTCAATACAAAACAGCATACCTCGTTAAATTTATCACTATCTTCCATAAAACATGATTGATCTAATCTATATAGGAATCACTTAATGATGCTTGATTAGAAAAGTTTATTCTACTTGAAGAAAATTATTAAAAAGTGGGGATTAAAACACCTTTGTTTTTATTACATATACTATACTCGTTTAAAAAGTTATGATGTATATTTCTGTCTGATATTCAACTCGTAATCCGTATAATAAGCGAAATATTTTATAATGTAATAACACATCATCGTATCTGATTAAAATTTATTACAAAATTCAATGGGTAATATACAAATTTTATTGTTTTTATCAATATACTCGTATCTTACCAAACCTCAGAGTAATAATGCTAGCTTGGCGCATTATTACTCTGAGCACAAAAGGATATTGGCAAAAATAATTTATTTTATGATTTAATAAATCTCAGATATCTTATAACATTACGGTAACTGAATACGAAAATATTATTAATAGTGTTTTATCAAAAAGGTTTAGAAACCTTTTTTTACATATCTACATTTTATTTTCATAATAAATTAAATATTGAAAACCTATCTCTTATTTGTGTCAAACTAAGCTTAGTTATTTGATAAGAATTAAATAAAATACCACATTAGCCCAAATATTAGGAATTCGTTGGGCTAAACCAAGAATCGAAGAAGCGTAGAGAAGAGCCACAACCACTCCGCTGACTGCAGTGACAGTAGGGAATACTATTTCTAGCCAAGTGTTGGAAGTCGAGCATACTTGTGCTGACAGCGATATTATGGATCCAATAAGAAGAAATAACTGCAACAAATCAAAAATAATATGGATTTATAAAAATATTCTTAATAATTATCCAGCAGACTTGTTTTTTTTATTGAACTTTTTATAATACTGTATATTGACAAGCTTATTTCAGCCAGCGGTCCATCGAAAATGTGGCTTCTTTCATAACATAAAGCATTACATTTACATAGAATGTGTATAGGTGTTTCATCATCTGCACTACAGAACCTACATCTAGAAGTTTTGGAAAGGTTCATTCTAGCAAAATATCTTATTCAATCTGCAAAAAATTAGCTCCTATTATTACTTCCACTAGTACCTAATATCACTTCTCCATAGAGGTAGGCAGAGTTAGTTATTAATATTCAAAGCTATATAGTGCTTGTACTGCTAATCTTCGACTTAGGATCGCGATCGGTTCCAGCAAATAGGTCGTAAGTCGGATCACACAATAATTTCCTTACGTATACAATTACTTACCCTGGGTGATGATATTATTATATCACTGCCATTTACCGGGTTTCTCTGTTTCTTTTTATATTATTTTGGGTGTGGGTGTTGGATGTGTAATGTCACCATGATTGTTCAACATATACATCGATAACTGTATGAAAGAACTGAAAGATTTAAGAATGGGAGCAAAAATGAGTGGTATAACTGTTAACTGTCTTCTGTATGCTGATGATGCAGTGCTTCTTGCTAGCAGCAAAGAAGACCTGCAATTCTTGGTAACAAAAGTCTACAATGTATGTGAGAAAAGCGATTTGCTTATGAATGTTGATAAATCGAAAGTGATGGTTTTTGAAAGGGATGAAAATATAACTAAATGTGAGATCAGCGTGAACGGAGATATTCTGAATCAGATAGAAGAATTTGTGTATCTGGGAAGTACGTTTACTAGGGATGGAAAGACCGAGAAAGATATTGAAAGGAGGGTGAACGGTGCACTGAAATCTACTTTGGCAAACAAATCGCAGGAGGCTAAACTAGCAGTTTACAATGGAGTTCTAGTGTCAACTCTAATGTATGGGAGCGAAGTATGGAATTGGAAAAATGATGATGAAAGTAGGGTAAATGCTGTCAAAATGCGATCTATCAGGCGAATGTGTGGTAAAACGATGTATGATAGGTGCACAAATGTCGAGATCCATGAACTGTGCAAGGCTGAGACATGCATTATCGACAGAATCAAGAAAGGGGTGCTGCATTGGTTTGGACACGTAGAGCGAATGGACAGTGAAAGAATGGCTAAAAGGATCTACAATGAGAATGTTGATGGATGCAGAAAACGAGGAAGACCGAGAAAGACATGACACGATCAAGTCCATCAAATACTTGAAGATGGACATGTCAGAGAAGGAATAATCGGCGTGCGGCGTGCATGAGAAGATGTATGAATATAGAGGAAGCGAGGTCTGTATGCAAAGATAGAGTGATGTGGTGTTCTATCCTCTCTGCTTACCCATACAGAGAAACGGCGTGATGGTTTGATTGTTTGTTTGTTTTGTTTTATTTTGGGTTGGTCTATGGTTAAATAATCATAACCATTCCGGATACTTGGAAATCTCAATGTATTGTATTGTTTTTTTTTATACTTTTACATTTGTTACAAATAAGTATTCAATAAAAATGTTTTAATATTTTTTTCATATAAACAAAAATATAAAAAAAATAATGAAAATACAGGTGTTCTGCTGTTATTAGTCACTTGTATGTTTTTTTCGTATAAACATGGTGAGATTTGTTTGGATCGTTAAGTTTCTTTTTTTCCTCGATTTTGCAATACTCGATGTTCGATGTTTGGGTTCATTTCTTCAAAATGTGCCAGAAGTTTATTTAGGCCACTTTCAGCGCAGGTAGACAACTGATCGAGAATTGTGGTCGTAAAGTCAAACAGTCATAAGTGCATCGAATAGCAATACATATATATAAAAATGGATGAAAACATATAAAGTTTCAATATAAATGTATTTTATTGACAAAACACTTATATGATGAGGGAATAAAAAGTAGGACCACATAAAAAAGGCACTGATTTGTTTTGAAATTGAGTAAACAAAAATACAACATTTTACTTGAGAATTTGGTATTGCATTTACTATACAATTAGAATTTTGATATTGAGAATGATCTTGAACTTTGCTACAAATTTCTCAATAATGCCACAACTCATTGGCATCATATTTTATGTATATTGCAAACAAAGGCTACTCACAGTTGCTAGAAGTTTCAAAATACCAACGGGAGACACTACAAATCGGTGAGCCGAAAATCTTTTTCTTAACACCTGGTCGGGAGTGACAGAGAATTGTCTGTTCATTTTAAGATGCAATAATTTCTCCACATAATTAGTCAGTTTTTTTCATCGATAAACAAAATTGTATTTTCTTTTTTAGCACACTGCAATAGGAATAAACTGACAGGTCAGCTTCAATAAACGAGTCTAAATTTTAGTAAGCAACTACATATCTTATCAGTAGATTATTTTAAAACAAAATTATCAAAAAAGAAATCAGAAGATAGTGGAATAGTAGTAATATGTAATTTTTCTAATATGTTTTTCTAACATATTTGACACTAAAAGTTGAGATTTAATCAATTGATTAGGATGCGTGTAATCTACAATGTTTACGTATGTATGATCGTATCATGTAAATAGATGACAATAAAACAAAAAAATGTGTTTAAAAAAAACTTTATTTGTTCTCAATACCAAATTAGATTCTTCATTGAAAATCAATTTATATTTCAATAAAATAAGCCCAAAACATCTATATAATAAAATATTCATTAAGATGATATGGAAAAAATGCTAGAAAAGGGTAGGGTATCAATAAATATTTAAAGGCTAAGTTTTCCAAACAAGTTCTTACTTATACAAAAATTATAATTCTATGTACATCAATATAAAACTCTATTTATAGATGGATACACTTATTCAAATCAATTTTGCTTATATATTTTTTGGACAGGAAAATATACAATTAAAAACCGTTTTCACAAAGCAAAATATCTACAAAAAGTAAAATTTTCAGAAGGTTTTTTTATGATAAAAAAATAACTACTAGGATTTTAACAAAAGCGAAAATACTTTTTTATAGAAATTCCACATCTTAACTCATATACTGGAAGTCGGTAATATAGAAGCAGTGGAACTTGGAAAAAATCCAAACTTTACAAATTTTCATAAAAATGATATATGTATCTACATATTTTGTGATAGAAATGTGTAGAAAAGTTGATTTGTGTTTAGAATATAATATAAGTTTACATTTGCGTGAAATCATAGTTAAATTATTTTTTTGTTATATTTTATATGCCTACATAATATATTACCTATGTATGAAATATTTTCATATTATTACACAATAAAATGATAATCCAATTCAATTCGATTCGCTGCAACTTCGCACATATATTGTTTTGCTAAAATTTTATTTCACCAATCAATAGATCTCATATAGAGGAATCGATTTCCAGCATAAAACACATTTTGGTTTCTTTTATATATATTTTGCTTTGTGAAAGCAGTCCTCAATTTCAGATTAAGAACTCACAGTAAATTAGATTAGTTTAGGACACAATACAAGGTAGAAAGGTTGAAAATCAGACTGACTCTGGAAAAACACAATCATCTTGTCTAACTTTGGCCGCTAAATTATTTATAATACAAATATTACATATTCAAATTAGAATTTAAATCAATTAAGAGATAGGTAGATATTTTATGTAGTCGGTGAAATCCTCAGATCTCATTATCAAAGAATGCATAATGTAAACTGCTTTAGATATGATATTTTATTAAAACTAATGTTTATTCTTTATTCCTGTTTCTATCATATATAAAAAATAACGGATTTTAAAATTTAAATATTTGATTTACTTGGATACAAATACTATATATAAATGCTTGTGTCGGTGTTTAACGCACCTAAGTTCAATCAGAAATTATTTCAAATGTCTAAAGATTGTCAACGTCTAGTATTTTTCAAACATAAAAGTGAAAATACATGATCCAATGTAGTAAAAATATATTCCACAAAGTCATTGCTTCAAATATACATTTGGTGATCCAATGTAATTAGAATAAAACTTTAATGTAAGATATCCCATTAACAGCGTAACTTTTGCTTAGTTTTAGACAAAATTATTCAACCAGTTTTTTCTGCCTATAATTTTATGTGTTTAACATAATGTACATATAAAGAATACTAAACTGAAGACCCTACGAAAATAAAAGAAAAGTAGGGAGACCACAGAGGAGATGGACGGACGACATTGTCAAACTCTTGGGCCATGGATGAAAACAGAGTGCCTAGGACAGAAAAACATGGAAAAATTTGGAAGAGGCCATATCCAGCAGTGGAGAGAAACGGGCTTATAAGAAGAAAGAAATAGAATGTTTATAAAAGCCCTAATAATCAAGAGAATAATTCATAAATTTAATTTGCAAAATTCGCATTCTTAAAATCGGTATATTAGTAAGTTGGTAATGAATTTAGTCACACAAGCACACCCAACAGTCCACCACGAGTCATGCATTTATTTTAATGTTGGTTATGCCATAGATAGAAATTAAAACTAGTCTATACTTCTTTCCCCCTCTCGTGTAAATTTGTGCCCCTTCCCTATGATGAAAAACTAAAATATAGTTTTTTTGCGTATTTATTGATATATTTCTGCACTTACGCACAATGCATCAAAAAACCTTATTTCCTTGTCTGAAAAGTGACAAGTACCTACCATCAAAGAGGGCGACATGTGAATTGTTCATATAACTTGGAATTTGTTTTACTGTTTTTTTCTATATGGAATACACTTTAATTGCAAATTTTATCTAACTTTATTTCAAATAAGTTTCTAAGGTTTCAAAAAGTTTCGGATTGAACTTAGTGGGTTTAAAAATAAACATAAATATAAAATACTTCAATTTTTTACATGAGATTCGGAACAAATAATGACTTATTTAAAAAAAAAAGAAAATAGTTACAGATAAATAAAAGTTATACCTATCTCCCTCTAATGAAAACATTCTAGATTAAAATTTTCAAAAGTATGTTTTAAACAATTATTGTGAATAGATATGTAAGATGCTATCTTTTTCATATGCAATTTCAACAATCACGTGAATAATTTTCGATACCGTTTTCAAGTTGTAATGAACTACTAATCAACACATTGAATACAATTTTTGGATTTCTCTCAAAACAGTTCCACTGTAATGTGGCAAATGTAACCAAACATAAAGTCAATTACGTAAATCAATAATAGTGTAGATGGATAGTTAAATTATACCTTAAAATATTGAGCAATTAATGGCAGGAATGAAGATTCAAATCGAAAATGAAACAAAGACACTCAGCCCTTTGACATCTCGGTCACTACAAAACCATTCACACATTGGTCAATGTCATAATGTTAAGCAAAATTTCTACATCCAATTTACTTCTAGTCAGATTATTCATTAAAAATTATGTAGTTTTAACTAGATTATATCAGATAGTGATTGTTTGGAACTTTGTAAAGACAGGATAATATCAAATTAGACGAGAGTATATTTTATAATAATTAATATTACGCGGCGGTTATTAGTAAATTAGGTCCAAATACTTCTACACGTAATAAAGTAGGACATTAACTAACTAAAGTCTTACGAGATGATATTGCAATGTAGATTTCTTGTTTGAACTGTATATTATAAAACATGTATTTAAAAAAGTGCTCCGTTACATTTAGTTTGGCATTGCATTACTAGATAATATGGAAGAATTAGAATATCCCCATTTGATATTATCCCGTCGTGTCAGTGTACATTACGTGGACCGGGCTAACATTATAAACTATTACCCTTTCTTCAGGATTAATTTTACATTGTTTTTCAGAGGTACGGGGAGAGATGTGAACTTGAGTCAGGTCTCTATTATACCCATACACCTTGTAGGGAAACAGCTCACTATAGAGGTCATTGGGCTTAAAATAATCTTACCTACTAAACTGTGCGTTACATTACTACACTCACAGTCGGCACTGAGCTCATATTCGTACAGTCACATAAATATATTTATAATGGCAAAATACGAATGTGAATGAAATAATGCAGTAAAGAGGAAAAACCTTTCGAACGCCAGAAGGACACCATTGAACCAGTTTTTAATCTTAACAGATCACTCGCAGCCTATGAAAATTTCACCGGGTGGTCATTTTACAAATTTAATAATTTTGAAATCAGTATTTTATTATTACTCACAATTAAATGTTTGT
Organism: Micrasema longulum; assembly: GCF_059751315.1. Lineage (NCBI taxonomy): Eukaryota > Metazoa > Arthropoda > Insecta > Trichoptera > Brachycentridae > Micrasema > Micrasema longulum. Next base: position 295,314 of record NW_028278134.1, on the reverse strand, counting down.
TAAAACCTATGTTTTGGCAATTCGCACCAGTCTGGCGTCGGAAAGGATTAAAAAAAGAGGTACAAAATGCTTATTCTGTTGTTGATTTGCACAGGTAAATGTATATGGTGCAGTTATTACTTATAAATACGTATAACATCAAGAAGATAGAAAACGTTTTTATAAAAAAACATTTGGCATTTCGGTAAACCCTCCAATAATGAAAATTCCTTTAGGAAACTCAACTTCACAAAACCAGCTGGAAATTTATTTTAGTGCATATTCGCTCAGATACAGAGAATTCCATACATTGCATTTTGGACGTCAATCGACATTGAACAGAGGTAATCCAATTTTGTATCCAATTAGTGCTGACACTATCTGTAGTGCTATCAGAGGGTTTAAAATATTAAAAATAACTTATGAACATTGTGAATTAAGTAGTTTCCTATAGGACTAAGCTTGTCGTAGTTATATATGTGATTATGTATGTGAATAAAGACGGTGATATTTAGAATAAAAAAACAAAAGTTGGCCTCAAGTCCATGGATCAAATTATAGTTAGAAAAACACATTTATTTTTTAAATATCTATAGTACAGTGCATTATGCAGCAACGTTTTATGTATAAAATAATTCAGTACTTAAATACATACATACATGAAAACTTTGTTTAATTAGAAATATTTTTAATGTCTTTATACATGCATCTGGAAATTAAAAATTTAACAAATGAAAATTAAACACTTTTATGTGCGTCGTAATATAATGAAGAAAAATTAAAGAAACGACGCTGCACACTGCACAAGTTATAATGTTTTACGGCCATGTTTATACAAATCGGCGCTAAATTCTACAATACAATCTTCACAAAAACAACAAATACGTATATGAAATATGTATGTTATTGTGCTGTAAAGTAGATTACTTCTATACTTCTACTTGAACACTTTAATGAACCTCTGGGATTTACAAAAAGGTTTTGGAGACCCTTAAAATTAACTTTGTTTTATAAAAATACACTTTGAAATAGCTATCAACAAAACGTGACTAGAATCAATAACTAGAATGTACGAGATCATTAAAATATCAAATCACACTAAATTTATCCAGTGTAAATATTACATCAAGGCAAAATAAACTTAACTAGGGATTTGAACAACATCAGAGTGGAATAAATAAAATCATAATAAATATAATTAATCAATAATCTCACTAACAAAAATCTGAGAAGTGATTTTAGTAAGTACATATTCAGTAGTTAACAAAATATCACATAATTAGGAATGCTAAACAAATATTCGGTCGAGTCAAAGTATCGCCAAATGTGCAAAATAATACACAAAATATTGTTAGCTTTCTAAGAGTAAAAAATATTTTAAAATCACTCGGGACTAGAAAAATACAGATTTGGGAAATAAGTCTACCAGCGACGCCAACTCTACGTGGACTTTGGCATCTCACTCCCACACCAAGTTACCTTACAGATTAATTGTGATTCCGAATAGGACAGCGAGTGTATCCCCTTACACAACGCCGGTACAATTTGTCGATTAGAAAAATAAATATTTTCTCCGGGGGGAGTTGAAACTTTACAAAGGTAGGCGAGAAATAAAACCACAATTGATCTTATAAAGTAAATTAAAGTGGACACTGTTATTCACGAACCAAGGTCGCCATTGTTCCTAATTAAATGTAAATCCGTCGGATGTGCTAACATCACTACATAAGGTCACCAAAAGTCAATGGAAGATTCTGACTACAGTCCCCATTCACCGTATCACCAATATACAAGGTTCATATGCACTAAATGTTCTTACTTATCTAGAGGGGACACACGCCACGTCACGAGCCCCTCTAGGAATTGGTTATCTGCCATAACTAAGGTCTAATAAGGTCGTCTGTACGGGTGGACAATCTTCCCTTAAAAAGACAACACTATCTATGCTCTATAAGCAAAAAGTTACTACAGAACACTCACCGTATAATGATTTCACCACATTTTAGAATGACCAGAGGAGACACAGATTATACACAAATGGTCGGGCATTTTTCACTATGAAATATATCAAGTCTGAAAATTAACAAGTCCTCCCCGCTCATTAAAATTCTTCATACACATTTGTCTTATTTTACAATTAATCGGCATATTGAGATTTGATTTTTAAAATAGTAAAGAAAAGATACATTAAAGATAGTTTAATTATTTTTGTAAGGAGCATTTACAATGAGCTTCAGTGATTAAAGTTTAATTATCTATGAAATAAAAATTGCAGAAAGAAATGGGACAAAGGACTTGTTATTTGATCGCTACAACTTCAATTGATTTATCAGTCCTAATAAAAAGGTAATTAAAACAATATTAAAACTTTTTAAAGACTATCCTGGTAGAAGCGACAATTATTTCAACTAAAGCACTGGTTACATTTCATGAATGGTACTTTGTGATAGCCACAAAAGTAATTATTTTGTTTTCAAACGTAATAAGGCTAGCTAATACGAGAAATACCAGACAACAATAACATTAATCGTCCAGTAAGTCAGACAAGACCCAAAAAAAACAAGATTTATGTTAAGTACTCAAAAGTTATAGTTCTGAAAAACTTCCACGGAGTTGAATACTGATATTTCTTGGATCATTTCACAAATTTTCCATATGTCAAGTACGCGATCACTAAACATCTGTTCATATTTTTAATTTTTCTTTCATTTTTATACTTCTCTTGTATTATTGTAAAAATTTCAAATCAGCATTAGCCATTTTGCTATATAAATCATATAAATGCATCATCAATTTTTACAACTTAATTTAATTTTCTTTCTTTTCATTTCTTCTTACGTTGCATTTTTAAAAATTACTTTTAGAACTGTTTTCTTCCTTGAATTCTTATTGTATATTTAAAAACAGATAATTAATAACTTTGTACTTAAGCATGTAATATAACATAGAAACTTCACTGATCCATTACAATAAAGTTTATTTTTGTAGACCTCCAAATAATTTGATTGTACTGAATGTTCCTAAATAAAAAAAAATATATAAAACTCCGGCACAAATCAGCAATATTATATTTTAGGTAACCATTTAAACAATTATTTTCTCATTATTTCTAAGCTTGTTATTTGCTATGTCTGGCTAATTGACTCGACGATTAACATTACAATTAAAATTGAATGGATGATTTTCCGAGGCAACATTAAAATGATTGGTTTCAATTGAATATTTATCAAAATAAGAATTACTGTATTTCTTCGATTACAAGATGCATATTTTTTCCTTTTTTGGTGGTGTCTCTGAATTCAGGTGCGTCTTATAATCGCTATCAAATTCTATTCTATAGTGAGCACAAAGCCGATAGAACCCTGATATCTACACAAGTGCATCAACCATCAACCAAGAACTGCGCAGTCCGAGTTGTCAGCTAGTCACCAGTCAGCCAGATGCAATAACTAGGCGATGATACTGGATGTACTGCCTTTATTTGTTGCGCTTCGATTATCGGTCATTGCTTTTGTTATATTGCTACCATAATAGAAAGGAAAATTATCTGAAATAAATAAATAAATAAGAAGCACGGAAACGGAGCCGCAGGGTGTAAATTTGACATCAATATTCAATGACATTTTGTGGGAAAATGCGGACTCGTCAAAAAGTAATACAGAAAAAACTGACAATGAATATGAAGAAATTTCAGACTCTGACGATTATAGTATATGATTGTACGACTTTGATTGTTTGTAAAAAAAATTATGGTCTTGATAAAGAAAGGTGCATCTTATATTCGAAGAAATACGGTATAATTATCGACCTGTCATAATCATAAAATCAAATAAAAAGGATAATGATCTTTCAGGGAGAAATTTAAGTAGCTAATTTGGTACATCTGTGTGTCCGGTACATTCCGTCGCGCGGTTACATCACTATAAGGGGGCCTTGGAGCTGCAAGGCAGGGGGTCCGGCTCGCGGGGCACGGGCAGGTAGGCGGCGCGGGCGGGGGGCGAGTCGGGGGGGGACGGGCTGCCCGAGGGGCTGCGCCCCAGGAGGGCCGAGTCGCAGGCGGCCGGCGGCCGCTGGTAGCAGTACACCAGCGCCGTCAGCCCGCTGCACAGGCCCGCTATCAGACCAAACGACTGGAAGGAGACATGAAACTAGTAATATAATCAAGCGGAGTAAGGTACCGATGTAGTTAGAAACCCCTTCGTGAGGCCACAATTTGTAGAAAAAAGATCATAAGAATTACTTCACATTTAATGAGGATATAAAGAAGTTTTCTTACACGTGGTAAGAATTAGAGCATTAAATAATTGTATGGTGAATTTTCTTGAAAATATATGAAAAAAAAATCAAACTACTTTCAACAAAGTCACTAGTTCTTCTGAATCAACCAATGATAGAGTGTTGTGATAGATTTCTGGTTTACACCGAAGAGAACTTGTGACGTCACACACGGAGTAATTTAAAAAACGCAAAACTTAAAAAAATCATAGCGCTGTTAATACAAAAAATAAAAATATTTTTTTGGCTTAGTATTATAGGATAGATATAAAAAAAACATTGAACATCCTCATTGATTAACAAAACATTCAAATAATTAATGACAAAGTGCTGACACACGCGGATATCAAATTGCTGAGAGCTAGGGAAATAAATAGTACACGACCTCAAGACCCCACTAGGAAGTAAAATGAAAACTGAACCATTTCTATATATAAGCAATAGCATCCTTAGTTACTTACTCGGACATGCATACAGTCAGTTACAACATGTATTTCAGTGCTCAGTTACTCAAGAAACGTCTACGGAGTTACTCTCTCTGCTAGACTGTTTATACAACATGTAATAAACACACATCAAAGCATATCATAGTTTTATTATCTCAACTTTTAACTGGGTAAGAGCTCCCGTGCATCCACATGCATCAAATCATGAGGGTGAATAAATAAGTATAGATTTGTGATCGTATGAGTGCGTTAGTTGATTAGTACAATAAGATCATGTGAGTGTGTTATGTGCGTACGTGATAATGTGTTAGGTACATTTTAGTTCTCCAACCACATAGCATTCTTCATCAAAATTAAAACATAGGCAGTAAAATAAACTCTGTAATGTGAGGCCCTTGGAACATGCCTATTTGGGACCCTGATGTTATTCAAAAAAAAATTTAAGAGAAAACACTTACAGATGAGGCGATGAGCATGTTGGTGGAATTTACCGGAACCCACCAGTACTCGTCACTCACTACGGCTACCATTGATATTGAGGCCGCTATCAAGTACATTACACCCACACATATGTACAGCCACGCATTCTGTAAAAACAAATACGATAATAATCCTTTCTCCGTGTCCGGGCAAATGAAGAATACAATTTTGTGTGTGAAATACAACCGGAATCCAAGACAAGTGTTTTTGAGTCGATTACTACCCTCAGGTAAAAAAAAGTCAGACTCATAGTCAAGAAGAAGACTATTAATTGTAACCGACCAAAACAATATTTTACAGGAGAACACTTCTTCTTCTAAATTAATAAGGAAATACACTTTGAGAATTAAAGTCCGTAAGAATATTTATTTTATTGATATCAATAAAATAAATGGCGCGAGGACCGCCGTCCGTTTTTAGTTTGACATAATTTTGGCTTTTTAGACACATCAAATGAAATTCGAAAAATTTCAAATGTAAAACTGAGGTGATAAAAAATGTAAAAAAACGTTAATTGGGGGTGACATGTGTATGAAGAGAAATGGGACCTGAACATTTTGGTGTAAAAAGTAGAAAACGTAAAATTGAGGAATGTAAAAACAAGGTTTTACTGTATACAGTGGTATACCATTTGAATAAATCTGTAGAGTGAGAAGACAAAATAAATTGCTTTACTTGAATTATAAATTTTACATTAAAATTCAATTAATATTCATAGAATCACTTTTAAGCCCACTTGAGGTATTGTATTACGTACTTGGCGCTTTAATAATAATAATATACGTTAAAGGTAAACAAATAAACAGTTAAACAAATTAATCAATACATATTTAAAGTCGGTTACATACCAGCTTGGCCCAGTTGAAGGGAAACAGGTGGACCAGCCTGGAGATGTCCAGGAAAAGCAACGCAGAACTAGACATGAGGGAGAAGAGCGCAGTAGCCAATAGCAGACGCAGGCGACCGGCCGCAGGAAGCAACCACAGCTCCGCTCCTCCCGCACCGTACTCCAGGCACACACAACACAATGAGGACACCTAAAATATTGGATCAATAACATAGTTATAGTTCTTAAAATTTAGCTTGATTAGAATGACAGTTGTCAGCAAAGCTGACAACATAACTTTGTAGTTACGTCTAAGGAGTGATTTATATTGACACACGATAAATCATTTGTATCTGGGATGTTAATTTATTTTTTAATACAATGCTTGACATCTTAACCAACATAATTATATAAAATCAGCTTTAAAACTAAAAAAAAAACTAATTATTAACGACGTTCTTACAAGATTACATCATTTTGCAAAAACGTTAGAGATGGGACAATTTGATCAATGTAAATTGATCGAATAAAAAAATAATTCATTTGATGTTGTTCATGAAAAAAGGATAAATATCTTATTTTTGGAGAATAATTGTCTTAAACACACTATAATAGGCTTGTTTTTGCGTTTTTATATCAATTTTCGCAAACAGAGTTTCATGTTTGCATTAAAAAACTGAAAGAATCGATTTGATCGGTACATGATCAGTGATCAGTAATTTCCCATCACTATTGACATTAGTTTGACAACTGTCTTTTAATCAAGCTATATTTTAAGGACTAGAGTATATCATAGTATGCACCTAAACTAAGCTCTTGAAGGGTATTTATCAAGACGGATGTATTGGCAGAAGCGGGTTTTTTTAATCATAAAACACATATAAATACAGTTAAGCCCCTTGAATCCAAACTAATTGGTACTAGAGGTGATTTGGTTTAACAAATAATTCAGATTATCAACCATGATCATAGTCATGTGTGTGCTAGATTTAATAAATGAAAATAATTTAAGGTTAATAATTTATTTTAAACTAGTTTTATAATAATCACAATTGATTAAATACTAGGTGGCCAGATAATGGGGAAGTTTAGTGGTTTTTCTAAAAACTCACGGCGACGATGAGCCGGAGCGCGCCCGCGCGGGTCAGCAGGTGCCGCGCGTGGCAGTAGAGCGGCGCCACGCGCGCGGGCGGCGGCGGCGGCGTGAGGCGGTAGTGCGGGTGGCTGTCCCAGGAGTGCACGGACTGCCCCGTCTGGCTGCCGGCGATCTCGAAGTCCTGCGCGGCGGGCGGCGGCCGCTCCAGCCCGCGCAGCTCCTCCAGCAGCAGCTCCACCTCGTCGGCCGCGTACAGCTCGCTCACCGAGCGCCCGCCCTCCATCGCCTCACCATCTCATGCTGCACCTGGGCGGAGAGAGAAACATCGCATTATTCCAATAGGCGATTAACAAGAATGTTTTTTTATGCATTTATTTGACTTCTTATGTACAGATGGAATTCACCAGGAAATAGATGCAGAACTTGATGATTGACTTTACCACAATACAATCCAGGTGGCGATTAAGCATAACCAACATCAGAACGTACCCGGATGCAGACTGGCAGCGACCACTGCTGCAAACATTGGATTACACAATAGGATAATTGATTTGGATGCTGATACATTAGTGCGTTTTGAGAACCTCCTTGCTCTTAAACTCAACGACATTTCGTTTGTTCTATTTGAAATCTCTAACGCTTCATAGGAAAAACTTAAAAAATGCAGGACGCAGCTGGAAAATCACAACAGGAGAGGCGAAGAACATCGGACCACTGTAAAAATTGGATCACCGATCACACCTTGTCCTTAATAGAAAGACCTCGATGGATCCGCACAAGGGTATCCAAGTAGGCAAACAACTACCCTATTTTCTATGAATCACCCTCAACAGACTAAGGGTGGACATTATTTGATGCAAAAAGAATCTCCAGAGGTGGGGTTACCTATCTGATGGTGATATCCAACCCAGGACGACAGCCACCTACTGACATAACCCCCGATGCGAGAAGCCTGCACCCCTGGCCTTGAGAACTTATTATGGCGAACGACGAGGCGCTATCTGTCGTCGCATATTGGATTGGCAGTGTTTGATCCAGCCGAACTTATTAAATATTGAAGGAATCACAAAACACTCTAGAATATCTTAACATCTATGATGAACTACAGAATCTCCAAATGACATCGGGGTCCATATTTTTACGGGAAGTTAAAATTTATCTTAAATTTTATCTACAAAGTGAAATTAAGTTTTCAGTATGAAAAATACAATGTTTATATATTTTTTTTCTAAACATGTTCAATTACAGGTTACCACCGACCAGATACCTTATCGTACTTAAATATCGATGTTATTTTATGCCGTTTCCATATGTACTGATGAAGATAGCATTCATAATCGCAGCCCAGAAGTATCAACATGGAAGACAATTAATTACCTACTGATAAGGATATTCAGTGTTTTTTATTATTTGTTAATAGACTCAAACTTAGCTAAAAAATTATTTTTTTATATTTATGTATAGTATTATCATTGCTATGATTTTTTTAAGTTATGAATTTTTAAAATTACTTAGCCCACAATGACATTTAAAAAGAGAACCCCGTACATATATAAATAAATAACAAAAACAAACTATTTTGAACTGTCACAAGTTCTTAAGAATCAACTAATGACAGTGTTATGATAGATTTCTGGGAAGCCAACTCACCAATCAGCTGAACTCACTGGCTAGAACCCTCAACGTTACAGGCAGAGTAATTTCAAAGCTTTGAAAAGTCATAGCGCTGATAATACGATACATTTTTTATTGGTGTAATCTGATGGTCTATTAACAAATATATTTTTATTGGCGTAGTCTAATAGTCTATTAACAAATATATTTTTTTTAACCGTTGAACATTCTCATTAATTCATTGCTGTAAACTAATAATAAATAATAAATATTATTAGTTTACAGTTTAATAGACAGGCAGCCTTTGAGCATATATCTTGTGTACTGCTTTTTGTCTGCGTTCGTCTTCCTTCAATAAAGCATCCAAACGGTTTGAACTGGTTGGCCGGAATGGAATGGACAACTGGGCCTTGCAATTTGTTCTGGTCTAAAACCACCCTGCTTAAGAGGAAGTTTTTCTTGGTGTTGAGGTGGAATTGGTGATTATACAGCTTCCAGTTATGACCCCGTAAATTGGTGTAGGGATTTAATTGATATATCTCGTGCAGAGGGCACCCATAGTAATCACGGTCATGTCTTTCACTAGGGCCCAAAAAACTCTATTTTTTCGCTACAAAATGAATGACCAGAATCTGATATTAAAATTAAATGTTAAGGATCTGGGCGTTAGATTTGTGAGCACCACAACATTTCATGTACACATAGAGGCAATCAGTGGTAAATCATTGAAGATGTTAAGATTCGTTCTGCGTACTGCCAGGGTTTTTGAAAATACTCGCATACTGAGAACTCTTTACAACTCCTTGGTGCGAAGTAGACTCGAGAGTGGCTCTATGATTTGGGGGCCACATGAACTGAAGTACTCTCTTATAGTAGAGAAAATCCAAAAGAAGTTTCTGAGATATCTCTACATGAGAGTGCGGGTATTATCCTCGGCTCTAACCAACCTTATTTTCTCCAGGGTATTTTTGACTACAACAGTTTAGAGACTTGAAGGAATGTGTATTTGACTACACATTTTTATCGATTGTTGCGCGGTATGGTCGATAATCCTGAGATTATGATGAGCATTGGTTTGTATGTTCCTGATAATTACCTAAGACAGCATCAGCATAGATTGTTTCATATTCCGGTATACAGGACCAACCTGCCGATGGTTATGCCTGTTGGAAGGGCTACCGCTATGCTGAACAACATTGCTCTGGATATTGATCTGTTCCATGTATCCGAAGGGGTTTTCCGGAGCAGGATTCTCCTACTACTTTGACATGAGTCTCTTTCATGTATTTTTTGCTTTTTTATAATATTTACATATTTGTAATGCATATTTTATATTTAAATAAATTAATTGAATTGAATCATTTAGTATCTTACAAGTTTCCATCAAGTCCCTTCTTTTCCGTCATTCTTCCGATGAGGTTAGTCCTAGCATAAGTGTATTCTACCGTAGTAGGGCATCCTTGTAAGTAATTTGGAGATTTTCATATCACATCAATGAAGTCCAATGGGACTTTTTCCGGTAGCTCGGTGTCTTTAGTGAAGTAGGGACTCCATACCTGATATCCTTATTCCAATAGAGGCCTTACAGGTCTTGTATGTTTTAAGGATTATCTCTTGAGTAATATTTTGGAACAATATGTAAACAATGTATACAATATTGACATATGAAAACCAAAATTATAATTAGGTTACAACCGTCCATAAACAGTTTATGATTGCATCACGATGTTTTGTGCCACAAACGTGTAAATTATATATTTTACTGTGTAAATGAATGAAAATCTGTTGCACAGAATCAACTATAATTCTGGTTGTTTAAAAATTAATAAACCAATTAGTGGTATCTAAGATGAGATATTAGTAAAAATTCTTATTTTAACATAGTCATATACAGTATAAATACGAAGAAAATATATGAAAATTTGAGAAACGGTGACAAATATCATTAGGTTATTTTATTAATAAAGTGACTATTTGCATTTTTTAAAGAATAATAATACTGAAAAATACATGACACGATTTTAATGTATGGTTAGCAATCGACTACACATTGATATATTAATTACAAGGTGCAAAATTGATTAAAATAAAATCTAGGTTCGTACTAATTATGTATGGTAAGCTTTAAATACGTTTCGGAAATAAAAAATGTTCGTTTTGATAATAAAACATTTATAAAATACAAATCAAGACTTACGTTTCACTCAAAAATTCAAATAAATCAGCAATTCAAAGCAAATAAACATATCATAAAAAGATTTTTGCTATACGTTTCCGCCATGTTTACATGCCTTTCATAACATAGATAACAATGAGCGTTTGACGTTTCTTAGGACTTCCGGAAATTATTGTCTTTGATTACATTAATGTTGGTACAACTTCGTTAGAGATGTTTTCAAAACTACAATAATTTCGATTATAAATCAATCGATAATGTACTTGTAGTTGCCCAATATTGTCATGTTTTTGGAAAAGGCCTCGATAAAGAAAAAAAATTATCGCTACTATAACAATCGCAAGAGTCTTTATTTTAATTATTAAAAAAAAAAACTCAAATAAAAAGAACGGTCAAAAAGATTTATGATAAAAATGTTTTTGGTTGCAGAAATCGATGAAGGCCGATAAAGACATGATATGACCAAACACAACAAATTCTTGAATATGGACATATCAAAAGTTGGCGTGCATGAGAAGATGTATGAATATAGATGAGACTAGGCCTGTATTCGAAGACAGAGTGATATGGTGTTCTATCCTCTCTGCCTACCCTTACGGGAAAACAAACGGTGATTTGTTTGTTTTCATATTATTTCATTATTATATACCTATATTTTAGCTTTCCAATGAATATGAATAGATTGTAGTATTCGTTGAAAATTGGCTAACATCTTTTATAGTTAAAGTTGATAACAATTATATTTGATCATTTGATTTTTCACATTTATCTCCTTTAATAAATACTTGCATTTCGAATTTGATGATGGACTCGTGGTAGCTGGTAGCGTCGTATACTCATGGGTAAGATTACAAAAATTTGAGCCCCGCTATATATTATACAAATAGATTCTTGTTTTTAGCACAGTTATTTACAAATACCTAGATGAAGGATAAATGGTAAGATTGCAAATAATTTTTTCGGTAAAAATATTTAATTTTATAAAATGTATGAGAAAAATGTTTTTTGAAGCAAAAAAATTAACTATATAATTACATTATTGACCGTCCCCAATTCGATAAACTGCCCGATGAACAAAAAAATGAGAAGTCGAATAGTAAATTTAAAAGCGTAATAAGTAAAAAATATTACTTGAATCTTTTCGATGGTGTTAATTATTTATGTATATAATTTCTATAAAAAGTATGTAGTACTGTGTTTTATGTTTCTAATATTATGGTTTATTCTTACTATTTTGATTTGTACTAACTGATATTATGTATATTAACAAAAATATTTTTTTTATGTACCGTCCCAGATAACTTATATTATTACTATACCCAGATATTTTATTACTCCTAGGGTGATATTCCAAACGCTCTCGCGGCCGTAGAAAATACTTTTACCTCGCGTATTTTGTATGTAAATACACGAGATAAAAATTTTCTCTGCGGCCGCGAGAATGGTTCAGAAAAGCACCACTGGGAGTTAGTATATCATTTATGAATTATGTGTTTAAAAAGTAATATCTTTTAAATGTAACCCAATTTCATTTTTGGACTAAATTTTTTTAAAGTGGCATCATAATGTCGTTTAAATCATAAATGCTAAAAAAAATCAAATTAGGATTGCCAAAGGGTATTATTGGCCCAACAAATAAATTTATAAAATGAACGAATAAATAAAAAGGCGAGCATAAAGAGTATTATTTACTATGGTTCATACCATAGATATATTTTTATTTGTCTACCATAGATTCGTTGAAGCTCAATAATTAGTATTGTGACATCTGCTTAATATTTTTTTTAATTGTTTGAAATATTTTGTCAATAATTTGATTAATGTTGAAATATATTTATGTACAGGTAATTTACAATTTTTATTTTATCCTGCGATTTTCTATATTTTTTAATTGGCTTTTAAAATCTTTTCATTATTTATATTCATATTTTTTCAGTTATTTTAACCTTTACAATTTTAAAATTAAATTATGATGCCTATAAATAAACGTAAAAATATGTTTTTTGTGTGAATTATTTTATTTTATTTTTTGTGCATATTTTTAAACGCTTTTGTTTTATTCATACTGTCGGGAAATTTATACGTAATACTTATCTTATAAATGTTTGTAAATAAGTATGACATTTCTCAAAATATTTTCAACAAGATATTTTACTAATCCATTACTAAATCAAGTGTAAACTATCTTGAATTTTTATCTTAATTTAACAAAACAATTGTGTTTCAATAAAATGAAATGATAATAGTTTTGAATTGTGTAAATTCTACACCTACGCATTATTTATTTAAAACATACATAAATTGGCCTCATGCCACTGTCCTAATTACAACACATTCATATACATGCAGGTGTGTTTCCTAAAAGATACTTTACATAACATTTATCTGTATGCATTATTTTTGTTCTATAAATAGATCACTTTACAGTTAGTAAATGTGTTTCTATAAAATTATTATCATCAATATTATTTATGTCATTCAACGTTTTAATAAATACGGGGTGTATTTCCGGTTTGTTTATCACTGCAACTCATACAATCTCGAATGTGAACTGAAGTTTTTGAGCTTTTATATTCATTTCATTTATTTATTTTTTAATTACATTGAGAACATTACAGAGTATCCAATTCATTCTCAACACATTACAAAATATACACATCAGATTTATTAAATAGAAAAGAGAAAAAAAAGTCACGTAAAATGGACATTTATTTATTTATTAAATATACGGCCTAAGCCAATTACAACAGTTACATGAAGAAACATGAATACAAGAAACTGAACAAAAATAACATAAAACTATGTAGCCAAGATAAACAAGGGCAATACAATAATGGTATAAAATGTATTCATAAAAACTAAAGACATAAGACTTTGAGCTAAATCATGCCAATCCAACTTCATCCCCCACTGTTTTAGTCGTGAAGAGATCTACGAAAAGCCGCAAGTTCTATCCCAAAGAATTCCTTAGACTAATCTACACATTCTGGACATTGGGACATAAAAACAAAAGTTGCTCTTAAAAAAAAACATTTGTTTTAAAATGGCAAAATCATATGTTTTCCTCATTTTGCGTGCGTTTTACCAGACTACAGCCTTAATCTAACTAACTAACTAACCATCACGCCATTTCCCCGGAGGGGTAGGCAGAGAGGATAGAACGTCACACCACTCTGTCCTGGCACACTTCCTTTGCTTCCTTCACATTCATACATCTTCTCATGCACGCACGTCGATTATTCCGACTTTTCACATGACCACTTTCAAGAATTTGTTGTACTTGATCATGCCATGTCTTTCTCGGCCTTCCTCGACTTCTACAACCAGACACATTCGCATCATAAATCTTTTTAGCCGTTCTTTCATCATTCATTCGCTCCACATGACCGAACCATCGCAAAAGACCTTTCTTAATTTTGTCGATAATGCTTAACTCAGCCTTGCATTCTGCTCTAATTTCGACATTAGGGCACCTATCATACATTGTTTTTCCGCACATTCGCCTGAGGGATCGCATTTCAACAGCATTCAGTCTACTTTCGTCCCTTTTTTTCCAACTCCATGCTTCGCTTCCATACATTAGGGTTGGTACCAGAACTCCATTATGAACTGCTAATTTAGCCTCTTGCGATAGACACTTATTTGCTACGACAGACTTTAAGGCACCATTAACTCTGTTACCGGCACTAACCCTCCTTTCAATATCCTTGTCCATATTTCCATCTCTAGTAAACATACTACCCAGATATACAAATTCTTCGACCTGTTTCAAACTATCTCCATTTACTACAATCTTAATCCACAGACCAAAAGGCAAAATTTGCTTCGTTACCCTTTCAAATTTTTGTTTCTTCCTACAGATACCAGGGAATTAAAAATGAATGTGAATTGTTCTATATGCAGTGACATTTTCAATTCCTCTGATGAAATATTTGCCACACGCTGCGGACATGCATTCCACCAGACTTGTTTACTTCAGTGGATGGAAAGGTAATTCATTCAATATGATTATTTTGATCTATTAGTTACTGAGTGTTTCTCTGTGAATCATTATATTAAAACGGATAAGGATTCAAGTATTCATTTTAAAATAGTATCAGAAAGTCTAGAGGAAGGTAGACACATCTCTGTGCTTATGAAATATTGCATTTGTTAGATTAAAAATAAATAAGAATATGTATACGCTTAATATGACTGAGCTATGTTAGATGGAGACTATCCTAACCAGAGGACGCTCCGTATTCATTTTCTAATCCACTAGTTTTATATAGATTCCCGGGTATAAAATATGAATGCTTATGCAATAAATTAATAAAATAAATCTTTCTTTTATTTTTAAAAGAAATATTTGCGTTCCTATGATTTACCCAAATGTTTCATTTTGAGGGCCATTTTCAACGAGTTGCAAATAACTCACTACTAGAAAATGGAATCGAGTTGGGGTAGAGTGGTATTCGAACCACGGACCTTTGGCCACAGGACCACAACCCGATTTAATAATAAATTCTAATAAAATTCTGTGTTAGTTTCTAAAAATAAATTTTATTAATAAAATAAAGAAACAATGCAATACAAAATGGGTGGTTAAAAAATTAATTGCCTGTTAAAATAATATTTGTCACAACCTTTACGAGTTACAGGTATTTATATTTTGTATGGGAAAAATGAACATTCTTCGGCGAATCTTGCACAAATATTAACGTCATTAATCCTTGCTCCCTACCTTTGGATACACGCCCTATTTCAATTGTAGTGGTAATTTCTTCTCTAACTCATATAGTGTCCATGCGGCTCAACTGTGGAATCATCTCTCATCAACTATCAGAGATGTAACTACAGTAACTCTGTTTAAATCACGTCTGAAGAAACATCTCCTTTCTCTTCGTTAATCTCTCCTCCTTTCCTCTTTATTCCCTTTTCCCATTTAAAAATAACTGATTTAAGGTAATTTATATACAAATACAATTATTTATATTTCTGTATATCTTTAGCTTTTTTATTTTCTATTGAATATGTTTTGCAACTTGAATTACAAAAATTAAACATTTATTTTATTGGTTGGTTGGAAGAAATTTCTATTTGGCAATAAACCGTCAGTGTTCAATTTCCCTATTGTCGACAATCGTGAAATTATGTGGAGCATTAGTTTTTATGCTCCAGATGATTATCTTAGGCAGCGCCAACATAGGCCTTTCCACATTCCAATATACAGATGGCTATCCCCGTTGAAAGGGCTACCTCTCCAATATTGAACAATATTACTTCGGACATTGATATTTTTCACATGTCTGACACTGGAAGAAAACATTTTTTGTATTCGATTTCCCATTAGACTGAACTTCCTCATTACAAATTATCGATACAGTATCATGTATTCAGTCCATAGTTGTATTTAGTATATCTTAGAGCAGGGTTGGAAACCAAATTCCCGCTTGTTGGTGCTCTCTTGTGTACGAGTTTAAGATAAAAATATATAATTAAATGTTTCTGTTATTTTATCAATGATATTTTCTGTTCCCAGGTCCAAAACTTGTCCTCAATGCAGAGCCAAAACAACAGACAAAAGTATATTTAAGATATACTTTAATATACTCAGTTCCGAGGGGATTAAACTGGATGCTGTATCGTTGCAGGCGAAACTTGATACTGTGGAATTTCAGTTTAAACAGAATGAGAAGCAGCTGTCTAAACAAAATGAAGAAATTATGTCACTACAAAAACTATGTTGTAAATCTGAGTAAGATCCTAGAATACCATTTTTTTACAGTAAAATGAAACTGGAACATAATTCACCAAATCATTTTAAAAGATATGAAAAAAATAATACAAAAATCAAGGCTAGCTTATGTTAAAAAATATTTCCAAAATTACATACAAATATACAAACTTGAATAACATCCCTACAGAAATCAAGGAAATAAAATACGTTATTTTATTTATTCATTTATAAACACTAGGTATAACTAGAAAACAAATAGATAACTTTAAAAATATATATCATCGAGTTGTGGCCCCGTGGCTAGTGTTGCGGACTCACGGATCAGAGGTCTGAGGTTCGAACCCCACTATACCCCAACTTTATTCCCATTTTCCAAAAGTGAGTTATTTACAACTCGTTTAAAATGGCCTCAAAAATCGAAATATTTGGATAAATAATAAGAATGCAAATATTTCCTTTTTCTAAAAAAAAATAAAAAGATTTCATCATTTCTAATTATATCGTCATCATTTCCTTTCCACACCTAATGGTGCATAGGGCACTGTAAGTAAGTAAGGTAAGATGATCAGTAATGCTTCCGGTGCAAGCCCAAGAATAATAAAATATTCCATTGTAAAAACACCTTTTTAAATAAATATTTCGTGTCAACCATGTCGGGAATCGAACCCGAGACCTCTTGAAAGGTCGGCAAACGCGCTGACCATTATTAGATCATGAGGTGGGCTTTAATGAAATAAATTCAAATCCGAAAATTATATAAGGCTGAGATAAGCATTATCGACAAAATCAAGAAAGGAGTCTGGACATGTTGAACGAATGGACAGCGAAAGAACGGCTCAAACTATTTACGATGCGAATGTTGATGGATGCAGAAAACGATGAAGACCGAGTAAGACATGGCACAATTCATTTGTATCGTATGAGAGGGAATGAGAGCGAAATACAATTTCAATTGCGTTAGAGTGAGATGGATATATGACAAACGAAATTGTGACAGAATAAGCCTGCTGTACTTTGATTTAATTAATAGTTACACCTGATGACCGGTAATCTGAATACCTGAAACTAGTTTTGTTATAATAATTAACTAGTGTGTGGTCTATATATACAAAGTGTTTTACTATAAATACTTTGTATACCTAGTTGTAGTAATTACCCCGCAATATTATGTAGCAATTTTTAGTTTAGTACTGCAAAATATTTTAGGGAATCACTGATGAATGCAAAGGAAAAATTGAAAACCAAAGATGTTGCTATCAATGGATTAAAAGAACAAGTCGACTACTTGAAAGCTGATTGTAAAGAAATCTCGAAGCTTCGAGAAGACAAGGAGAAGTTACAAAAAGATTTGAATCTGTTAAAAGGGTAAAATATTTCATAGTTGTCAATGTTTAAATTATTTTTTATTTAAATTTTATACCACTGGAAAAACCTTTCTTTTTTTTTTAACAGACTTGAAGAAATAATTTATGGAACCACGTCAGAAGTTGCAGAGATGGTAAAATGTCAAACGGACATGCACGCTTTGTGTATTTATATAATGGCACTTAAACGGTATGTCACCTTTTATTAATTTAACACTAATACATATCCTTCTTACTGAATTTATTAACATATTTACCCTTTCCCTAACTGTCCGAAAACCATCCGCGCGTTACGGTGCTGTGTAGTCATTACACATGCAAAAAATTAGAGATTTTAAATTAGAAAAATGTAAAAATGTGTAACATTCACCATTCTGCACAGTGTGTAAAGTGGCCACTTAAACCAGCCAATGACAGGTCATAAGCCCTGTAAATGCCTAGACTTCCATATTCCCTTCTCAAAAATGTTTTCCCTCTCTGTTGAAATAAATTTTAAGTAAAATTCATCGGCAATTGCTTCAATTATTAATAGTTGAAGACAAAAGTTATAATACTTATAATCTAATTGCTAAAAATGTGAAAAAATTATTAGCTCGGGCTCTCTGCGCATGCGACAGAACCATCCCTGACAAAAGTCAGGCAGTTACTAGCGAGCGTCCGAAAGAAGTACTTGAAACTTTGCTGCTCGCGCGTGTGACGCGTGAAATTGTCTCTCTCGCTCCCGAATATACCTGTATTATCAAGAGTGAGACGTAAAGAATGTGTGAGACAATTATTTATTAGGATTACTCTTTTATTACGTACACAACAAGCGACACATTGGTAAACTTTCTATTGTATTGGTGACTTATCTCCGATTTAAAAAAATGCTTTTTCTGTTCCCAGTTAGCATTAATTATTTAATTTAAAAAATATTTTATCCGATACGTAAATGTATAATGGAAGAATACAGAAAATGTCAACCCATAATTTATTATAGTTATGGAGATATTAAAGTTATTATAGTCCTTAAAATATAGCTTGATTGAAATGACAGCTGTTAAACTAATGTCATTAGTGATGGGAAATTACTGATCATTGATCAAATCGATTTTATCAGTTTTTTCATGCAATCATGAAACTCTGTTTCCGAAAATTGATATAAAAACGCAAAAACAAGCCTATTACAGTGTGTTTAACACAATTATTCACCAAAAAATATGACATTTATACTTTTTTCATGAACAACATCAAATGAATTATTTTTTTTATTCAATCAATTTGTCCCATCTCTAACGTTTTTGCAAAATGATGTAACCTTGTAAGAACGTCGTTAATAATTAGGTTTATTTTAGTTTTTAAGCTGATTTTATATATTTATGTTGATTTATGTGTGTTCATTGTATTAAAAAAATTAATTAACACACCAGATACAAATGATTTTTCGTGTGTCAATATAAATAACTCCTCAGACGTTACTACAAAGTTTTGTCGTCACTTTTTCTGACAAATGTCATTCTAATCAAGCTATATTTTAAGGACTATAGATGTAATGTTTACTAGCTACACATCACCGGGAAGGGAGAGTTAACAGTAACATATTGCGTGGATTTTACTCTAAATTACTTGTCTTGATTAAAGATGACTAAAAGGTCTAGCTAATTCAATTTTTCGCTAACTTTAGAACGGGACGATTTTCCAAAAATCATGCAAACTTATGTAAGAATCCTACCTCAAGTCTGTTCTCTGTTCCAATTACCTATGTACACTATAATAATTTTTTATTTAGAAAACATGCTAAAAAATACAATTTATTTTTGCTCTATCGCAGTGCAACTGCGGATATGCATAGCAAGAAAAAACGCTTGGCCGAAAGCCTGAGATCTTTTCAAAATCAATTGTCTTGTGCCAATACTGAAAAAATGGACCAACAAACAAAAATTGTGTAAGTCTAATAAATATATTGTAAAAATTACTAGTATGAAGTATGTATGTTAAAACTTTTCTAAAAAACTAATTCGATATTAATTTATAGTTTTAGTATTTTAATTTGAATCAAGTTACATGTGTATTTGTACATGCGCTCACAAAATTTAAACGCACACATATATTATTTAAAACATTATTTCAGAGATTCACTCATATAATATAAATGATTTTTAATCAATTTGGAAAAATTATCTGGTAAATAATTTAGTTTCTACCAAAATTTATTTTTAAAATATATGAAATCAAACACCGATTTGAGTCTACTGAACACTTAATTTTATTTTTTAAAATATAAAAACAAAAATTTTGTGACAATTGTTTTGACTTGTTAGGGCATTTTCAAACGAATGTGAAGATTAGATGGATTGAATGTCCTTATATAATTCAATGTACTCAAGAAAAAAATATAAATAATCTTATGAACTAAAGCATGTACATTAATCATAATTGTGGGAAAAACCTTTTTAAGGGCGAAGTAAGTGTTTAATAGGTAATGGGGAATTGGGGTATTTATATTTGAATGTCAGAAAAATTTATAACAAAGTAAGTATTTATTGACATACATGTATGTATTGTGAGATAATGAATGAAGCTTTATAGTTTTATATCTTCAGATAATTGTTGTGGAAATTATAGTCATAATATTATAACAGGTTGGTATTCTTTTTAATTTTAATAAATGATTGAATTTTATATAAACATAAATGTTTTATCTTTATATGTATATATATATATATATATAATTCTTCTGTACGTGTGATGATGCAAATACAAAAAAAAAATTGTGTTTAAAAAAGTTTGTTTTTGAATGTTTACAAACAACATTAGCTTTTTATGGATCCCAATCAGATTCTTTCCTTACATTCCTTATAATTTCTTCCCATTTATTTATTTTTACTGGATTTTTGGTAATATTCAAATAATATTAACTGACATTTAATATATTTTTTTAAATCGCATTATTGAATAAAGTGCACCTCTGTTGGTAAAAAGTGCAGAGTTTGAGAATTCTATATTTGAAAATTAATTATTGTGTGTTTTGGAATTTAACAATAAACAAGGTCCTAGGTACCTACCTAAATTCAATATTTGAATATTAATAATTTTTAGTTTTGGAATTCAATCATTAACAAGTACCTAGGTACCTACTTATCAATGAAAAGTCCTTTTCCAATGTAATAGCAGACAAGCCAACGTTCGGGCAGGATGTCTGTCGAGTCCGCTAGTATAACTATATAAGGACATTTAATCCATCTAATCTTCACATTAGTTTGAAAATGCCTTAACAAGGGAAAGCAATTGTCACGAAATTTTTGTTTTTATATTTGTATAAATAAAATAAAGTGTTCAGTAGACTCAAAACAGTGTTTGATTTCTTATATTATAAGTTTAAATATGGAGTTCTACAAAATAAAAACCAAATCAATCAATCAAATTTATTATATTATTTCCCAGAACATTAGAAGACTCTCTCTCTCACGCTGAAAGTGAGATAAAACAACTCAAAAGAACAATCGGAGATCTGGAATCTCAGCAAAGTAAAAGTGCAATTACTAAGAATGTAATGTTATTAGAAGATGAAGACAATTCACCAAATGAAAATTCAAAAAGAAAATGGAATACTTCTGGGAAAAGTAGTTCTTGTAGTCCGAAGAAATCTCCAAAACTGGAGTCTGAAGGAAGGATATTGGATGTGAGCGTATCAATAAATTCACCTCAGTCAGGTTCCAAAAAAGTTAGCTTATTCATTTTTATCTTATGTGATGTTTAGAATAATGTTAAATGTTATTTTCTACTAAGAAGATTCTTATCTTTTCCAGAAACATTATGTTAAGAGTATAATAGATTCGGACTCTCCGTACTTAAACCTGAAACGAAGCAATCCTCTTGCTGCATTTCAACTAAAAAAATCTTCAACTGCTCTGAAGGTAAGTTATGCCAATTCCCACTATAGAGAAAATCTCACGGTGTTATTTTAATATAACGTATTCGAAATCACTGTTTTCAGGTTTCTTCCGAATTTTCCATCTTCAAAACAAATAAACTGTCGAAAAAGCTAAAATTAGACAACAACCGAGATCTGTTCAAAGCGATGCAGCAATCGAGAAACGAACAAGAGACAACGTACAACGGTCTCGGGGGACATTCTAAAATGGACGTGTTTCCAGTTGGGAAAAATCACTTCACTGTACAAACGCTTACAAAGAAATCCATTTCAAAGGAGAAAATGAAAGGATTGAAAAGACCCGCAAACCAAGCTACATTGGAGAACATTTTTCATAAAAAATAATTTATACAGCCACAAAACAATAATATTTAATGTACCGTATCTTTACATAATTTAATTTGTTAGTTACTGATACAACGTTTATTTTGCTAATTGTTGACAATATTTGCATTATAACTTTATTTATTTAAGAAGCTTTAAGCAAAAATGGATAATTTTTCAGTAAGCTGCTTGTTGCATGCTGATGATGCAGTTCTGTTAGCAAGCAGCAACGAGGATTTGCAAAAAATAGTCTCTAGAATGTATGATGTATGCCTGGAGAGCGAATTGGCGATGAACGAAAGTAAGTCTAAAGTGATGGTATTTGAAAGGGGAAGTGAGTTTACTGACTGCATAATAAATGTGTGACAAGATGTATGAATGTGGAAGAAGCTAGAAATGTATGCCAGGATAGACGTGTGTGGCGGTCCATTCTCTCTGCCTACCCCTATGGGGAAATGGCTTGATAGCAGTAGTAGTAGCTTTAAGATGACACATAATTTGAGCAAAAATATAATGCAATAAATTTTTAGTATTTATATTTGAATTGTTTTAAGACTTATTTAGGCTAAGAACCACTTATCAAGCTGTGATTTAATTATTTATTCCATATAAATATGTAGTAGTTGTATTTGTAGCATTTCGAAACATTTTTTCTTAAAATAAATACTCTCCGTGTAAACTATGAGGTAGCGCTAATTAAAATACCTATGTTGGTAGTTTAGCAAATCTCTTGTCTTTCCTATATTATCTTAGCTGGATTATATCAACCAACCATAGTCTTTTATCCTACATTGTTGAAACTATTACTATTACTACACCCCGGTGAGGGAACATTATTCTGTATAAAAAAAGAATACAAACAATGTAAAAGTATAAATAAATAAATAATATTATTTACATTCTGTCAAATAAATACCAGTACTGAGTAATTTAAAAGGCCCCCGTAATTGCTTTTTAAAAGTTTATTGTGAAGTAAAAGAGTGTTTTCCTCTTTTACTTCACAAAAGTCAGCCAATGGAAGAGTTAGGGAATTGCGGATGTTTAAACATAGGCAGAATGGTGAATGTTACGGTGTGTAAAATGGCCACTTAAACCAGCCAATGATAGTAACATAATACAACAGAGATGAAAAACATTTTAGAGAAGGGAATATGGAAGTCTAGGCGTCCACGGGGCTTATGACGTGTCATTGGCCGGTTTTAGTGGCCACTTTACACACTGTGTAACATTCACCATTCTGTGTATATTTTAACATCTATATGATCATTCTTGGACCAGGTGGATTTATCAACAATGTTTTAAGTTTGTCCAAATTTTTGACTGGATTCATCCCCCTAGGGAGCTGTTCTAATACAATACATTATGTTAATTTTAATAGCTACCTAGGGGGTTGAATCCAGTCCTCGACTACAAAAATTTTGACAAACTCAAAACATTGTTGAGCCAAAGATAGGTCATAAGCCCTGTAAATGCCTAGACTTCCATATTCCCTTCTCAAAAATGATTTTCCCTCTGTTGCAACAAATTGAAATAAAGAAAACTTCTGTGTTTTTCTATGATTGTATCTAAAAATGTGTATTACATTAATTGAATGCCTATTTTATTAAATACATGAACCCAGTGTCCCACAAATAAGGTTTTTATTCTTGTTTCTGCTCTCCTGTAAAATTCCTCTTTGTTTAATGAGTCCATATCCTTGCCATGTACTCTTAATTTTTAATATCCATATCTCCTACAACTCATTTATTTTGATTGAGTCTTCTAAATCCAGCTCGCTGGACCCGATGAACACAGCTGGCCGAGGCAACTCGGCTGTAATGTGTCTTCAAAGCTTCAGAATTGTTAATACACTCGAGTACCTTTTTAATTTATCATAATATTATTGACTAAATGAATAACTAGTTAAGTAGTATATTATGTTTAAAAAATCTCAAATACTTTGTAAAATATCATTTATATTATTAATAAATACAAATAATAAACTCAAGTACTCATTATTTTCACATTTACCTACTAATCAGATTCCGCCATAGTATCCCAGACTTCTGATTGCACAATAAAGAACTTCAGCCCTACTGGAATTAAATAGTATTACAAATTTTCCTGAAAATGTGCGAAAAAAATATTATAATAAA
The DNA here is from genome assembly GCF_059751315.1 of Micrasema longulum. NCBI lineage: Eukaryota > Metazoa > Arthropoda > Insecta > Trichoptera > Brachycentridae > Micrasema > Micrasema longulum. Next base: position 270,967 of record NW_028278134.1, on the reverse strand, counting down.
AACAAACTACTTTAAACGGCGCAGAACTAACCGAAATGAAGCGGAAGAGAACTTTAGACGTCACACGCGGAGTAGTTTCAGAAATACAAAACTTTAAAAAATCATAGCGCTGGTAATATATAAAAGGTCAAAAAAAATTTTGAACCAATGAATTTCCTCATTAATTACTTGATTTATCGATCGTCGGTTGGCATTCATTATTGTCCATCTACCAAAATATTTTTTCCCAGGAGACAAAAACAATTTTTAAAATCAAATCGAACACTTTATTTACATTTTTATTATCAATTACAATTAGGATGTGTCTTAAATCGATTATTAATTTTTTTTACTTTGGTGGTTTTTCATGACAAGTGTATTCTCCACATAGAGCATAAGTTTGTGAATATACCTACACAATTTATTAAATTAATTTAACAACTTTAGAAAAGAAGACTTGCATAAAATAGAAATTCTTATTTTATTGCTGTATTTTTTAAAAATGAAAATAAAAGTTGAACAGTGTTTAAAATAAATAGATTTTCTTTCACGTACCAGAGTACTCAGGGGCAGATTACCATAAAATATATGGCAAGGCAACATTAGTTTTAGTTATTGCAAATGATCATAGAATCAAGATGTTGTCTAGTATGAAAACAAATACAATATAAATATCTCATTTACGTTTTACAATCGTTTTGGTTCTGAAGACAAAAATGGGTACTTAATAACATGCTGCAACAGTCACGCGCCAAATTAGTACCACACTAACAGTTTGACAGTTATGAAGGATGACTTTCTCAGCGAGTAGATTTGCGATACCGCTCTTCTTCAGAAGGCTCGAACAACATCCAATAAAAGATAAAGAACACGACCATATGAAAAAATCATTTTAGCCAAAATTGTAGATTGGCGATAATGCACGCCGACTGATGATATGCTGAAAACAAATGAGAAGTCTAATACTTATTACTAAATGTTATTAAATATTTGTATTTAACCACTTATCGACTTTTCTATGTCTACCGGTTTCGAGACATACCCGTCTCGTCGTCAGGACACCAATTAAACTAACATGCAAACCAACATGCAAAACCCACGATACATCTTCACCATAGTTGTTACACAAAAATATATAACCAACACGACATGCATTTTAATAAGCACATGCACTGATTATGACAAACATGCACTGATGAAATTATGAAAGTATTCTGTTGTTTGAGAAATAAATGAAAAAAGTAGAGGGGATAGATAAGTAGGGGATAGGTGTTGGTTTAATTGATGTCCTGATGAAGAGACGGGTACGTCTCGAAACCGGTAGACATAGAAAAGTCGGTATAATGAATTTTAATAACATTTAGTAAAAAGTTTGACCACAAAGTTAATTCTTTAAATATTAATAATAATACTAATTATATATGCAATATTTTTAATTTATTTTTAATATGTGTTTTGATTTGTGTTTTCTTTTTATTTGTATATAATATATATATGTAATAAAATAATTAGTTTGAGACCCCTGAAACATTATATATACAAGCCGTCATACTTGCTACCTTGGTAGGTTCATGATGATTTCAGTTGTACAAAGGAAGTGCGTACTACTGACTTTGCAACAATAACCAATGAACCAGAGATTTAGTCTGTTTGTATAATATACTCATATCATATAAAGGTCTATTTATTTTTATATTTACTGATTTTGTGTGCATAATAATGTGTGCCTATGTAAGATTTACAAACCTAAAATGTATCTCTTATTTACTACTTTTCTTCTATACTACACTGTTTTACTATAAATCTTTTATTATTTTTTTACTATACATTACTTTTATTGAGTTTAACCATAACAATTAACTATGTTTTCTTTCATTTTATAACTTTGTATTTAACTTTGATTTTGTACAAATTGGCTACGGCTGTTAGTTATAATAATAAATAAATAAATATCCTATGATTAATGATTATACCAAAGGCTTGTCCCGTAGAATAAACTTGTGCCATCTGCTAGATGTTAATCTAGGGACTAGGGAGACAAAAAACAAAATGCGTTTTTTTTAAATATCTTATTTATGAATAGGATAAACGAACATAAAAATAAAGAAAATAATAAAAGTTTTTAAATAACACTGAAGTAAAGTAGACCCATCATTGGTTTTAGAAATGAAACAATTCATTTTTTATATTCATCATCTCCGTCATATTTGCTTTCCTCTGATTTTGGTTTACTTTCTTTCTCTACCCTTTCTCCTGGTATCGATGCTTCCTTTAGAGATATTTCAAACTGAACTGGTTCAATGAGTCGCTTTTTGCCATGTGGAGGAGGTCCAATGAGTTTTTCTACATCCGCATAGTTCAATGTTTCTTTAGCGAGCAATTGTTGCGCCATAATTTCTAGTTTATCCTTATTCTCTTTTATAAGTTTTTCTGTTCTAAAATATGCTTGAGCTACTATATTTCGAGTCTCCAAATCTATAAGATTTTTTAGAGTCTTACTGTATGGAGATTTACCGGATTCTTTTGTTTCTGCGGGAAATGATACTAAGCCTACATTTTCAGACATTCCAAACTGTCTCACTTGCGCATAAGCCATGTTTGTAACTTTCTCTAAATCATTTTGGGCTCCGGAAGTAATACTATTGAATGTTACGGATTCAGCTACTCGGCCTCCGAGTGCCATACACATACGATCAAACAGTTCTTCTTTGGAGAAAAGCTTCTGATCTGTAGGTGTATACTGAGCAAAGCCCAATGCGAGACTAGTACGGGGAACAATCGTAACCTTAAGCAAAGCGTCAGTATGTTCTAAAAGCCATCCGACAAGTGCATGCCCAGATTCGTGGTACGCTACAATTTTTCTTTCAGTTTGTGACATCGCGTGATTTCTTTTTTCAGTCCCGCCCACCAACCTTTCCACCGCATATTCCAAATCAGCTCCGGTCACAGTAGACTGCTTTAATCTAGCAGCGTGCAAAGCTGACTCGTTACATACATTGGCTATGTCTGCTCCGCTAAATCCCGGAGTCAAGTAAGATAATCTTCTTGAATAGTAAGATGGCGGGTGCTCCAAAACTATGCTTTTTAAATGTCCCTCAAAAATCTCTTGGCGTTCTTCCAAGGTAGGTACATCGATCAGAATATGCCTGTCAAACCTACCGGGTCTAAGAAGAGCTTTGTCGAGCACATCAGCTCTGTTGGTAGAAGCGAGCATAATAATTCCTTCGCGCGAAGCCATCCCGTCCATTTCCACAAGTAACTGGTTGAGGGTCTGCTCCCCCTCTCCGCTAGTGCCCCCTGCCTGTCCCCCGGGAGATAGCCCCGACCTCTTCTTTCCGATGGCGTCTATCTCGTCTATATATATAATGCACGGAGAGCGTTTGCCCGCTTCCTTGAACAGATCCCTGACTCTGGCGGCACCGAGACCTCCGATCATCTCTATGAACTCTGATCCATTCATGGACAGAAAGGGAACATTAGCCTCGGTAGCTACAGCTTTGGCCAGCATTGTCTTCCCGCAACCAGGAGGTCCGAGTAGCAATGCGCCCTTGGGAACTTTAGCTCCTAAACTTTTATAGTAGTCGGGACGTTTTAAATAGTCCACAAACTCCATAACTTCTACCTTAGCCTCCTTCAGACCGGCAACATCTTCAAACTTGACTCCCTTCCCGGGCCCGGATAGAGGATCCACAAGTGTGAACTTAGCCCTGCCCATTTGGGTAAAAGAGTCAAAACTGATTGGTGTCTTCATACCCTTACTGCGAGACACGAAAGATAAGAGTAATCCGAGCAGCAACAGAGTTACGAGTATCCGCCCAGCAGCTTCGCCTCCTCGTTCGTAAATGATGGGAACACCTTCCTTAATCCCCAAACTGGTCTCTGCTTCTCTGAGCTTGTCTTCGAAGCTGTGCAGGTCCACAATATTCATGTGATACACTCGTTGGTCTGTCTTCTTCCCCTTGATGATGGCTCCTTCCTGGAGAATGATAGTAACCATATCCAGATCTGGTCTGACGATTATCTCCTCCACTTCCCCTTTGGCTAACATTTGGTAGAGAAACTCATTCCAAGACACATAACGCAGTGTTTCCGGTTGATTGTTTCCGGGAAATAGCATGGAGAGTAAAGTTATGAATAAGTAAGCTGTTAGCATCCAGAATACAGCTTTTGTTAATATTGAAGGTACCTTGTTAGCGTCATCGTCATCTTTCTTGGGATCTTGAGATTTATTTGGCTTTTTCTTGGGATCACTCGGGGGTCCAAATGGTGGTAGCTTATGATGTAAGGCTGCAGATGTGTGAAACTTATGACTGGACATAGATTTACTGCCCAAATTCATATTGAAAGATCTATGGAGTAAGGCGCAAACAGCCTTAAATTCGTTGTGAAAACTGCTGGTCATTTTCCTAGTTAGGTTCATCGTTTGTAATGGAGGGTTTTGATTACGTACGTTTTGCACAATAACTGGCTTGAGATTTTTTATATCATCCAGTCGACGCATATTTTTTGCAATTGTTGAATACAGAGTTCTTTTATCCATCTTTAAAAATGAATACTTCATGTTCTTTAATGAGAACATTTTCAGATGATGTTTTTTGGTTATGTATTATGCAATTTTATAAAATTTCAGATACAACTCATCGCTACAATTGTACAATGTTTTGTTTATCTAATTTAAGTAAAGCAATCGATGTACATATACTTATATGAAATAAATACAGTAAAATGTGAAAGTAAATTATTTACATCCGAAATGTCAAAACAGAACTGTCATTTGTGATTTTTTACTTCTGTACCTATAACAGATTTGGGAAAGTCTTTGAATATTTCCCTAGCCTAGATAATGGAACATCTTTTGGCCATATTTATATAGAGATTTTGACGTTTGGTAATTTCTGCTCTTTTGCGTATCTGTGGCCTGTGGCTTTATTTTTCATCTGTCAACGTGACAGATCCTCGAAAGAAACCAAACAAGAAAGTTTAAATTACAATTTAACAATTTTAAAAATAACAAAAAAATAAATAAAGTCCTCTATAATTATTCAATATGTCTTTCCTGAGAGGATCCCCTAATTACGTTTGGTGTACGACCAGTGTGTTGGGCAAGGGAGCTACTGGAGCTGTGTTTCAAGGTGTTAACAAAAATAACGGCGAACCCGTCGCGGTAAAAACGTTCAACCAACTCAGTCACATGCGTCCTCACGAAGTTCAGATCCGAGAATTCGAAGTTTTGAAGAAAGTTAAGCACGAAAATATCGTAAAACTTCTAGCTATAGAGGAAGAGCAAGAAAGTCGAGGGAAAGTGATTGTCATGGAGCTTTGCACGGGAGGTAGTCTGTTCAATATCTTAGATGACCCTGAAAATACATACGGGCTTCAAGAAACAGAATTCCTTCTGGTCGTGGAACATTTATCTGCCGGAATGAAACATTTACGAGATAATAACATTGTCCACCGAGATCTAAAGCCCGGAAACATCATGAAATTCATTAACGACGATGGTACGACTATTTATAAACTGACGGACTTCGGTGCGGCTCGCGAGTTGGAGGAAGATCAGCAATTCATGTCCCTGTACGGCACGGAAGAGTACTTGCACCCCGACATGTACGAGAGAGCGGTGCTGAGGAGGCCCGTCGGCAAAACCTTCGGGGCGACTGTAGACCTGTGGTCTATAGGAGTGACGCTGTACCACGTGGCCACCGGAAACTTGCCTTTCCGCCCTTTCGGGGGAAGGAAAAACAAAGAGACCATGTTCTACATCACGACGAGAAAAAATTCTGGTGTAATATCGGGAACGCAGACCTCGGAGAACGGCCACATCGAGTGGAGCCGAGAACTACCTGTGCACTGTCAGCTCACCGCCGGCCTGAAGAAGATCATAACTCCGTTGCTGGCGGGATTACTCGAGGTGGATCCCGAGAAGATCTGGAGTTTTGATCGTTTCTTCTCGGAAGTTCAGGATCGGCTCAACTCTGTTGCGATAAATATATTTTTCGTTAATAAAGCCAGCTGTATAAAAGTGAGTATCATTCGATATAATTTATGTACAACAAATGAAACAAAACAGTTTGGTTTATACCAATAATTTATTTGACTGATTAATTATACATCATTGATTTAATCCATTATCTTTATTTACTTTAAAAACTTCTACTGATTGTTACAGGTGTTTCTTAAACATGAAGATTGCTTGAAGAATTTACAGTACCAAATATGTGAGCAGACTGAGATATTACCCAATAATCAAATTATTTTGTATAAAGATCAGCTACTGCAAACTGTTATTGATGAAACTACGACGGGTAAGTTCAATTGAAACGTCTTCAATTTGTATTACTGTAGTAAAATATAATATTGTCCTTAAAGTTATTTTTATGGCAAATTTAATTAAGTAATGTTAATCCGTCTGTAAATCCATGTATAAATATTGTTTCCAGGTAAAAATTATCCCTTAACAACTGAGCAAGAACCCCTGATGCTGTTTAGTAAAAATAACAACACATGTTGTTCTGTCGTCTTGTCATCAGAAAATGAAATTCCAAAGTTTCCCGTGTTTCCCAGCCTAGTATCAGTGGAGAATGATGCCAGCCAGGCCAAGGTTGGTTGAACTATTTTTTATCTAGTTTTTATTTTATTTTATGGGTATGGATGTAAACGAAAACATGAAGTCAAAACCAAAGTGTGCGTCTTTGGAAATTACTCAAAAATAAGATTTATAATAAAATACTTTTAGAATTAAATATATATCTGCATTTAAAATTTGGACCTCTGATCCGTGAGTCTACAACACTGGCCACGGGACCACGGCCCAATTCGAATATGATGATCAAAATAGGATGCATTTGGTTTTAAAATGCTGTGCCCTATACACCACTGGGTGTGGAAAGGGGAATGATAATGATGATGATATTGAAAAATTTATTTCATAAGCAAAAAAGCCTTCTTCTCTTTATCCTTTAAGAGATCCTAAGATCCGTGTTGCAGAAAACTAGTTATTCTCCTGAGATAATGAGGTCCAACTGTTCCTCTATCTCTTGGATGGTCTTCCAGACGGAATTTCATTGGCTGCAGCGTACACAAGTCTGTCACTGCTCATCTTGCCCACATGGTCCCTCCAGTATCTTCGTCTGGATCTGCTGCATCGCACGATACCCTCCATTTCACACATATTTCTAATTATCGTGCAACAGATTTGGTGTTGGAGCATTTTTCCAGTGATGGACCTTAAGACCTTCATTTTAGCAATTCCGAGTAGCCCTTTGGAACAAACGGTGTCAGCCCGCGCTTCCACAGCATACGCCATGATGGACCTCACACCTGTCTTCTATATTCTGACCTTGCTATCGATACGCATATCCTTATTTCTCCATATTACATTCTTTAAAAAAATCCCACACTCTTATTATCTGTCAAAAGTACTATCATATGTTGCCGCTTGTGTGGTACACATTGTTTCTGCATGATTCCTGCTCTCAAAACCCACCTTGAATATTAATTGATTTATTTTTAAACGTGTTTACAGGTTGCCTGCAGTGTGGGCCACGTGATTAAGCGGCGAGTGGAAATGCTGTCCACCGGGTCTCGCCTGTCCAGTGAGTGCGTGGGTCGGTGGGCGTCGCTACTGCGTCGTGCCCTGGCCGCCCTCTCCACCCGCGCCGCCTCCCTCAGCGCACTCGCCACTCTGCAGGCCGACACGGCTAGAGTTCTGGATGCTGCCACCCTCACAGCAGACCAGATTTCCAATGCTGTACACTATTCTTTTTATCTATAAATATATTTGTTATCTGGGAATGAACATTAAATAGTTATTATAGTAAATTGTTTAAGTAAAAATTACAAAAAGGGGAAAAAATGGGTAATGTTTCAATACATTCATTCATCGTTATCTTTCTGCACCTAATGGTGCTTAGGGCACTGAATTGGTACACCAATAGTGACGTATCTTGAAAGTTTTTGTTACACGAAGGTAAGATGTTCAGTTTTATCTTCAGGTGCCCGTCCCGGGACTATAATATATATTGGTGTAAAAACACCTTTCTAAATAAATATTTCGTGTCAACCATGTCGGAAGTTGAACCCGAGATAAAATTAATAGTTTATATTCTACTGATGATTTTTTTTACTGTCCTTAAATTGATGGTTCCCATAAATCTGGCAAAAATTGCTTGATTTTTGATTTAAACTATCATAATACAGGTTTTGTACTAGCTCTGAGTTTCTCTCATAACACGTTTATAGGAACCTATCAACCGTGCTGTAGGAGGATTACCTGTATACTTACTTTTATATAGATTCCCTCCTTTAGAATGAAAATTATTGAAATTGACCAAACTTAATAAATAATTCATTAACAAATAGAAAAAATAAATCCAAACTTTCCTTTAAATCTTGCAAAGTCCAAATTCAACAGTACACATATGAAACAGTATTGCAAAACATTCCGAGTATGTATGTTTTACTATGATGGGTAAAAAAAGACTTTGAGGAACTGATAGAGGTTTTGAGGAATGTCTTTTAACAATATCATTAAAATATCTATGGACATTTTTTTTTTTTACCTATTTCAGTTATCTAATGGTGCGCAGGATGACACAGTAATGTCACTATCAGCCCCGAGCAAGTGGTGTCAGGAGTCTCAGGCTCTGAGCGAGGAGATGTCAGCCGGGTGGACTGCAGCCATAGGACAGCTTCACTCCCGATACGTAGCGGGGGACTTGCTGCAAACCGAGTGGGCTCATGCCACCATAGACATCAAGTGCCCGCACAAACAGAGGCTCCCACACAGGGCCAAGACTCTTGTGGATAAGTAAGCATTTTTTGTTCCACAATAGACAAGAAGCACAATTACTCCCGTAATGTAATGGCTAAGATACTAGCCTTATGAGGGTGAGATCACAAAATTAAATGTAATTTTAGTCAAGCCTGGGTGTTATGTGCCGTACTTCATCATTATGATTTTTACCCTTCAAGTACAAGCGTGGTCAAAGTGGACACTGTCGCAAAACGATATCCTCACTTCTCTTTTTAAGTTAATATGGTTGCATTTACTATATTTCAGCCCCGAAAGATTTGTTCTTCAGTATGTGGTGTGCCACAATGAAATAAAAAGTGTGTGGAATTAATGGCGAATTTTTTAGTAAAAATAATAGTTCATAAAAGACAGAAATTTAATCAAACCCAGCAAGCATTACTCCATGGAAGATACCAAAAACAACGATGAGATTTCAATAAAAAAATTAATCAACTTTGAAGATCTGTGTCTTATACAGCGTAACATTTTAAGTGTTTACTTAATTCATTAATGTCAAAAATTTTACACGGTTGACAAACTATGCATAATAGAGTTAGCAACGTAAGCCACATCCTGTCTGTTTGTTTTGCCGGACATTTAAATGTAATAATTTGACACGCTCTATCATACTGTAGCTAAAGAAATCATTTTATAAGAAAACGTATTCAACATAGAGCGTATTAACTAATTTTGAATTTTATAAATTATCAGTTTTCTAAAATATATTTTATTCATTATTCCCTTTCCACACCTAATGGTGCATAGGGCACTGCATTGATACACCTATCGCAGCGTATCTTGATCATTTTGTTACATGAAGATAAGATGATCAGTCTTACGCTTCAGGCGCCAGTCCAGGGACTATAAAATATTAGTGTAATGTAAAAATGCATTTTTAAATAAATATTTTATATCAACCATGTTGGGAATCGAGCCCGAGACAGTGGTCAGCATGTTTATCTACCAAATATATTTATTGGTCATATAATGAAAATTCCAATGAGAAATTTAAAAAGTAAATATGTGTGCGACGACTTGAACCGAACCTCATATGTTGAGCAGAAGAGGGTCGCAGAGAATAGAGCGCAGTGGATGACGAGTGCGGGATGCAGGACTTTGCTGCAAAACAATCCCCAGGATTGAGACTGCATTTACACTATTTTATTTATACCTGTCACATGCACTATGGTTTTTTCAATATTTTCTATAAATGCGTGTCTGTCTGATATCTGTACTGATAGACTACATACATGTGGATTGTGAATCCCTCCCAAGCGTTTGCCGCAAGCTGTCTTGATCGACGGCAAGCACTTGCAAGCACGCACAAGTCAAGTCAAACGCTCAATCCACACACTTGAATTTGTGATGGCTTGTCGAGGCTTGGCAAGCGTATAGCGCTACCTCTGTATCCACTTATCACCTTTATAGGCCATCCCATCAATGGTACTTAGAGATTAATTGTAAATTATGTTACGAGTGTAACTGATCAAAATGAATAATGCAAATATATTTTGAATTACAGATTACGAGATTCGTGGCAACATTTAGTGCGAGACCGCGCTGCGCGCTCCCTAACCTATAATGACGAGCAGTTCCACGCTCTAGAGAGGGTAAAGGTGTCGGAGGCCGGTCGTGCTGCGCGTTCTCTACTGGAACAGGACTGCGCCCCTCACGCTGCTGCCACAGCGGAGGCTCTCGAGGACTGGTCCGCATTACCCACCCTTACCTAGTTAACATAATTACCCCTTATGTGAAGTGTTGGCCAATTGCTTGATCAGTTGTAATATGGTTTAACAAAACACTGTAAAAATGTGTTTTTAATTAACAACCATATTTTTTTTCTACAACTGCGACATAAATAGTTTATGTGCGAATGAACTAATTACATAGAATAGTTATCGATTACTGTTGTTTAATACCGATTCTTTTGAGGTGACTCACGCTGCAATAGAATCTTTTTTTTTTTTTCTAAAAAAAGATTTTCAATTAATTTGATAGTTTTTATATTAAGTGTTATACAGTGTAATATTGAATGGTCCGTGGCTAGTGTCTCGGACTCACGGCTCAAAGGTCCGTGGTTCTTGATTACCATTTTCTAATAGTGAGTTATTTACAACTCGTTGAAAATGGCCCTCAAAATGAAATATTTGGGTAAATCATAAGAACGCAAATATTTCTTTTCTATAAAAAATATTAAATATATGAGTATTTTTATTTTCAACATTATATTATTATATTCGGATTAAGATTTTTGCAATCATATCTTATTGGGGTGGTGATAAATGTGTCTTGTTTATATCATTTCTTTTTGTGCATTCGAGGAAAAATGCTTAAGTATAATGATAATTTTAAACTACTTGATTAAATGTAGGTATTTTATTTTTGGAGATTCGGTAATTATTTAGGTAATGTGGCATAATATTTATAAATGTATTGATTTTAGTATAGAAAAGTCCCAACTTAACACGGAATTTTCTAACAACTCGGGACATGGACATTGATGATTGTATAATAAAATAAATGAAAATAAAATAAATAAAAAATCGATTTTTTACAGGTATAAAGTAGCGCAGACGGTTTATTTACAATCCCAAATATTAGACAAGGATTTAATGGCAGCAGATTTGAAATTACGAGCTCTGGGAGAAAAAATGAAAGACGGTGTAAATGGTTTGAAGCAACATCTCGATGACGCTGTTAAACAGGTATGTCATTATTTTATTTTTTTAAATTTTGAAGAAGAGCACACGTAAACATATTCTAATGTGTGCTCTAAAAATAACATCGTAAATATATTGCATTTATAAGCCGTTTAACACATATGTCTTAACCTACGGTTCGAATTTTGTTAATTTTTTTTTCTTCACAAATCTTTTTTCCCATTTCACAATTTTTGTCGGCCTCATGGTGCAATGGTCAGCGCGTTTGCCTACCAAGCAAGAGGTCTCGGCTTCGATTCCCGACATGGTTGATTTGAAATATTACAAACAGTCGAAAGAGTTCTCCAAGTCAGTTGTGAATTTGGGAAGCTCTTTCTCGATCCCAGTTTCGGAGAAGCCATTTGATGGTCCTAAAGGGGGTGTCTAGGGTCGTGGATCTGTCTGTCTCTCGGAGTCCGCTGCTACATTTCTCTTGATGTTGGGTACAGCGATTCTTATTACAGGATAAATTTTGTGCACTGGTGTGGGCAGCCGGACACCAGTTGTGCCTTTTCATTTACAGCAATTTCCACTTGTTTGGCATGTGCTGACATCTGCCAAACTGGACAAGCGTACTCTGCTGCGGAGATACACATGCTAAGGCAGAGGTACAGAGTACATGTAGAGATGCTCTCCGAGATGAACTAGTGAGCTTTTGTAATATGTTATTGCTGGCGGAGACTTTCTGTTTAGTATTGGTGCAATGCTGCTCATAGGAAAGCGTCCTACCCAGTGACACCCAGATATTTAGGGGTTTGGCAATGCTCGGTTCTCTCTCCCTTCCACGTGACCTCCAGTTCTCTTGTCGAGTTGAGTTTTATTCGGATTTGGCCTTGACATATTTTTTTCATAGCATTCCCCGAGTATGTTGAGAGTTAGGGCAAATCTTTCCTCCACCAGCTGAAAAGAGTCCTCGTGAGCAGCCACCGTTGTGTCATCAGCGTAGATGGATTGCCCGGTCTTCTCTGGTATGGGTTGACGAATGGGTTAATATAGTATTATACTAAGTAAATTTATGTAATATTGTAAATTTACAACCTAAATAAATTTCTTTTGTCAATTTATCAGGTAACAAATTTGAGAAAAGATACCTTGGTCAATAGTGAGACTGAGAAAAGCCATACATCCAGAAATGAGAAGACCGTGGAATCTCAGACGAACAAGCTGATGGAAGAGAATCAGGCAGTCAATATTGGGCTCAAGAGCATGTTCTCCATGCAAGATGAACTAGCTTCCGTAATATCTCAGAACACGGAACTAATCAAGTGCCTTTATAAGTTCAAGAAGATTTGCAAATGTGAAAAAGCGAGTAGTTAAGGTATAAATAAAATCTTATATCATGAACAACCAATTACATACTGCGTAATGAGAAATGGTGATATTTGAAGTAGAATATATTTTTTGAGTTTTACCGCTTGACTATAAGCTAGAGCCAGGTGATGCACTGGAATCAGAATTGTTTCTAAACTAGGAAGTAGATAATTAATTTTTAAATTTAGAAATTACTTGTGCAATAACAAATTGAGATATTTTTAGTTTCTAACTTTGCGACATTGAAGTCTTGTAACTGTTCAAACTTCTTCGATTTTCACGGCCATTCAGATGCACAATAAGTTTTTCTGGGTTATTATGCCATGTGTTGTTCGTACTATTTACCGATGTTTCGGATTGCATTATATTATATGTCAATGAGCATAACTAATGTAATTGTACTCTTGAATCATTGATACGTCTAATTTGTTATATATTTTCCTTATGGATATCTTAATATTGACAAATAAGGCTCCAAAATAATTAGTGGCATGCATAATACTATCAAAATATTTGAATTCTCAACTGTTCATTTAATTTTTAATTAAATAAAGGGATATTCTATAAAATGAATTTCTACTTTTTGATAATCCAATTCGCGTAACACATAAAAACTGCTTCTCCTTAAAATAATTGAAACTAGGGGGAAAAAATGAGACAATAGCGAGATCATCCATTTTAACAGTAACGCCGCGGCGCGGTCAAGCTTCTTCCAAAATGTATTCTACTCCACTAAAGGAATTATTTGAAAATATTTGGTATGTTAAATTTTTTTATCTTTAATATTTTAGAAATTATTTAACATTCATTTGAATATACTGGGTCTCAAACTTATAAGTAAATCAACAAATTTTATGTAACATATGCATCTTATTTATTCAATCAAATTTGTTAAATTATGGTGAAATATATTTGAACTTATCTCAAATATTAGAAGAACGACAGAAATTCGCTCTCAAAGGAAGAAGCCAGCTTTAAAGCTAAAAACATTTTCTGTGTAATGACTACTACCAACTTAAGAGCAAAAACATATTCATATTTAGGGATACCAGTATTGAAAAAAAATAAACCTGCCGCTTTTTAATTTTAGTAGATGCAGGAGTAACTAAATCTTAAAAACCTACTCTGTAAAGGTAAAACCCATTTCAGAATGTGCATTTTCTATCATAATAATGGCTGTGTATAATTTAATAATTTTTGGCAATTTTCAGTCATTTCGCATAATTAAATGGTACTCAAATCCAAATATTTCATAATAAATTATTTACATTATGGTTAAACTTTTTCCTTATGTGAAATTCCACGATTATTTTTTTTTTTTTTTTAAAAAAAGAAATATTTGCGTTCTTATGATTTACCCAAATATTTAATTTTGAGGGCCATTTTCAACGAGTTGTAAATAACTCACTATTAGAAAATGGAATCAAGTTGGGGTAGAGTGGGATTCGAACCACAGACCTTTGGTCCGTGAGTCCGAGACACTAGCCACAGGACCACAACCCGATCAGATATTTAATTTTATTTAAAGTTGTTTTCATTAAGTATTCACGTGAATATTGTTTGGATGTAAATATAAAAATGCAGTATTAATTGAAGTTTGAACCAACTTAATTAAATTTATATAATGATTTCTACAAAATATGAATTCTAACATCCAAGTAAAAAAAAAATGACTGAACCTTTTATTATCCCTTTCGTTTGATTTATTTCACCTATATTGAAGACTGATAATATTTTGGAAAAATACATTGCCAACTTGTGCTAAAGACTCTAATTAAATTTTTTAATTATCCTAGATCTCATATATATTTATATTAATGCAATATTATTTAATATATCATCAGCGAAAATTTGAAATTCCGTAAGGAACAAAGTGTAAATTGATCTAGAGAGAAGAGAAAGTTGAACAATTTGTACAACAAAAAATGGTATTCATATATTGACAATATATGTAGGTACTATACATATATATAATATGACAAGAAATATTTTTTATTTAAAATTTCCACAGATGATATGTTGTATTGAATAATATTTTTATTTCTGATATACAATTGTAAATAAATAAATACAGTAATGCTAAAATAAGTCATAATCAACTTTGTAATAGTATTTAAGAATATGTCAAGTACATGTATTGTTATTTTATTGTAAATCTTAAGTTTTGAATTGAAGATTTTCCTCACAAAAATATCAACAGGTGGTTTTAATGCTCTTGTGAATAGGATTAGCTTAGGTTAGGTTATTTTTATCATTATTGAATAAGGGACAGGGAGCTATCAGTTGATATACACCTACCTTGGCTTTCTGGTAAGCTTATTTTACTTCCTATATATGTCCAATTTGTTTTCAAATGTGTAGGATTTGCTGGTTGAGGGTTGGAGCTCCTACCCTAGCTGGGGATTGACAGAAGACGCGAGGTTGATGTTTGATGCGTGTTTATTGCATGTTGAATAAATTGCTACAGTTTGTTATGGAGCGCGAGCATAGCGGCTTGAACTGTCTGCACATTCTGGAACTGAGTTCTGGAACTGTCCACATTCTGGAACTGAGTGACTGCGTCGAGCTGACTTGGTTGGGCTGACAGGGTGTTACCACGCCCTGTGGTCTCTTTATAAGCCACATTCCTTTATTCTTCCTGTCTCCATGGCGGGAATGATGTGTATAATTAAGGTAATGTAGACGGACATTTTATATGCAATACTGTTAATCTTGCAGAATACTATGTATTGTCTTATAGAAAGCGCTGAGTTTCTTGGAGTCATTACTCTATATTTTAGGTGAAATCATTTAACATGTGTGTGTGTCCATCGATCAATGGACTGTTAACAGATGGTGCTGTAACTATTTCTAAGGCAGACCATTCCATGCATCCCCACAGATCTGCCATTGATAAAATAGCTGGATTGAAGTTGGACTTTGGCTTCTCTAATTTCATCAATGGTCCTCTCCATTACACATTCTGTCACAAACTATAATACCCATACAGCATTTATACATTAGTACAAAATTGTAATGGGCCTTTGTCGTAGCTTTTTTTTACAAAGACTGCACTTATTTTTTTTTTTCTCACTTTATATTTAGTGTTGATCTTACCTTCATGTAATAAAATGTCGGTGTACTAATGGAGTGCCCTATGCTCCATTAGGCGCGGATAGGGAAATGGCGTTGATAATGATTTATGAAAACTACAATAAATTGAAAACAATGATTAATTTTTAATTCATTCAAATTTGTAAAGTGCATTTACACTGAGCATAATATATTATACATGTATTAACTTTATGAAATATTTTTAATATATTATTTGTTCTGTAAATTATATTGAATAAAAAAATATTTTTATATGATTTGTTTTTTAAATTTATTAACAAAAATGTACAATAAGTTTTTAAAAATAATATCCTTAATATCAAATAATATCCTTCAATAATAAATAATAAGTATTGCATATTTAATACGGTGCAATATTTTTTTAGGGTGGCTATAAAATGGCCAAAATTAACATTATTTACATAATATAATTTCTGAGTTTGATACATTCAAAATCAAATGATCAAAAAAATGTTTATGAACAAAATGGGAATGTATAAAAAATATGATGGATTTAATTAGAAATAATATGCCAGCTGATTTCGGAACACAATTGTAGTCTTGTCAAGGCGTATAATAAACATTTTTACTAACAAAAGATCTAGGAAAGAAAATGTGTAATTAATGTGTTTTTTTCATTTAATCTAAAAGATTTCTTACAAGCCATAATACGTTGGTCGATGGTCTTTAAATAAAAAACAAATATTTACATCAAATTTGAATAGAATAAATACAGAGCGTTCGAATGTTTAATAAGCCTATGTCAATATGTTGTTGGGGTTGTGGTCCCTTGACTAGTGTTGCGGACTCGCGGATCTGAGGTTCGAGGTTCGAATCGCACTTCACCCCAACATGAATTCCATTTTCTAATAGTGAGTTATGTGCATTCTGTGAAATAAATACCGGAACTGAGTAATTTAAAAGGCCCGCATAAATGATTGTTCAGATTTTTTTCCCGCTAAGTTGGCACAACTGTACTCTATATTGACGCTAAGTTTGAGCCCGATCTATCATTTAGTTTGTTGTCAGCAGTCAAAAGTGCGCAGAAAAAGGCTGTATATATGAATTTATATAAAGAATATTCAAGTTTTTTAGTGAAAATTCTTAATCCTATAATAAATTACAATGAATTCACACCAAGAAATTTGTGGATTTAAGTATCACTTGTCTTATATTTCTGTAATAAATTATATGTAAATTGTTTAACATCATATGGAAAATCACAATGTTCGTGGATCAAATATTTATTATACGGATGTTTTCGTTTACTAAAATAAATAAAAATTAAGGGTAACTCTACACCTTTTCAGTTTTTATATAAATACACATTTAAAAATTAATAATTGAAATAGTTTTGTCTCTAACGCCATTAAAATTGATTTACATTATTTAGATAATTATGAGTAATTCTTTACAAAATTATAAGTACACTCGCAGCATACGCGTGCAGCTTATAAAGTAAATTTAATTCCAGTCTTTAAGGGATTGTCAAGAATAGTCTTGTTCGCCGAGGCCTATATTCTTAACCCGGTAAGATAATTTGTACGCACGGTGTTGTTCTTGGATAGACAAAAAGTGGCCGAGCAATCCATCAAAGTCTAATACTGCTTTCACATTATCTTGCTTCAGCTTCTCATTATTCCTGCAACAAAATACACAATAATGACTTTTTACGCAGTTTAGAACTTTAAGACATCCATATTACCTTCTCAAAAATGTTTTCCATCTCTGTTGCAACAAATTTAGATCTGAATCCCTAGGGAGGAAATCCAGCCTGTCTGCAAACATTTGGACATACTCAAAACATTGTTGAACCAACTAACTGGGAAAAGAAGTATATTTTTTTATTATTATTTATTTTTTAAAAGGAATAACCCGCTAAGCCTCTATTTTGAGGCTTGTCAGCAGATAGGATAGAGGGGATATGGAAGGAGGTAATGAAAAATACACCACAACACCCAGACCAATTGAGAAAAAATCTTTCTTGGATTTTTTTTCTTGCAACTGGCAGGAATCGAACCCGCAACGCCAGTTTCACAGTTAGCCGTCTAACCAACTGCGCAACGGCGCCTGTCTTGGAAAGAAAAAATTAGAAAGTCGTTTTCAGGCGTTGCCTAGTAGGTGAATTGGTTCAGCCTGATGAATCTCACCCACATGATAAAGGTTTCAGCTCCTTTACTTCACAAATGTGGATGCTTAAACATGGGCAGAATGGTGAATGTTGCAGTGTCAAGTGGCCACTTAAACCAGCCAATGACATGTCAAAAACCCAGTAAATTCCTAGACTTCCACATTCCCTTCTCAAAAGTGTTTTCCATCTCAGTTCCAACAAATTTAGATAAAAAAAACATAACTAAGGAGTTTATCAATATTTTTATCAAAATCATCAAATGAGGAGTCTTATGAGGAAATGTAAGAATTTGATGATCTAAAAACGACCACAGATATATGTATATTTTACGCAATCTGTAATATTGGTAATTTCAAGCTATGCAAAATGAACTGCCGAGATCTTTATGTTACATGATTGTAAAGTGAATACTTACTGATTTTGAACTGTAACAATGTTATGGGGAACACATTGTAACCTTTTCCTCAGTGTGTGGAATGCTTCAGTCTGCGGCAGGAGCATCAGGAGACCATAGAGAGCGCTGCACAGAGCCTCCGCTCCCCAACCTCCCAACAGTTCTAGTCGTAAATCTATTTCAAAGTAAAAATGCGGACGCTCTTAAAATATATACATGTCCAGATTTCCATAAAATTACCTTAAATAAAGATAGAGATATGTCTTGCTAAAATCACTTTCAGGGTTAAATCTACAATATTTGGTACAAAAATTTGGACATAGTAAAAATACTGCTAGTCACATTTTACATAAAAAATTTAAGGTTTTTTAAACAAACCATCACGCATACATTCATACATCTTCTCATGCACACACGCCGATTATTCCTACTCTTGACATGTCCACCTTCAAGTATTTGATGAACTTGATCGTGCAATGTCTTTCTTGGTCTTCCTCGTTTTCTGCATCCATCAACATTCTCATCGTAGATCCTTTTAGCCGTTCTTTCGCTATCTATTAGCTCTGCATGTCCAAACCAGCGCAGAGCTCCTTTCTTGATTTTGTCGATAATGCTCGTCTCAGCCTTACATAATGTTCGGATTTCAACATTTGTGCATCTATCGTGCATAGTTTTACTACACATTCGCCTGAGAGGTCGCATTTTGACACCATTCAGCCTACTTTCATCCTTGTTTTTCTAAGTCCATACTTTGCTCCCATACATCGCCTACCTAAATAATAGCGTAATTCAAAACTGTCTCTAAATCTTGCAAAAACAGATTTCAATTATACTACTCGACACCACAAACTTAGCATTTTCCATTGAGTTAGTGAAGCATAATTAGAAATTTCACAATTCTTTTTTCAAAGTTTTTCGCAAATATCTCAGTAACTCCTTCAATGGAGATTTCTAAGTTCGCTTCTAATATCCTCATTTATGAATAAGATTTACTTACATGCAAATATTGGCGATTCAATTAATTGCACCAACTTGTCGATTTCCGTCAAAAATTCTACAGTTACTTCTAATTTTCCGCTGTGCTCTGAGTTAAGGATGTATTTTTCTAAACCAAATTTATATATTGAAAACTGATCACGCCTTGTACTGGGGTTCTTGGCACCTTATTGTTCGGAACTTCTCTAGCGGCAGGCAGGATCAAATCTTGTGGTCGGGAAGGATCGGCACTCGTCGGTTTCTTGATTATTAATATGCCATAACACGACACAGTGGATTATCGATCGCTAAAACAAATCGTTTGCGATCGCGCTGGGAATATGAAATTACATGCACACTCGTTGACAGTTCGGTTGTTTTTAGGGCCGGAGAGAAAAAAGATGGTGCCCACAGTAGGATAATTACAACATCTAAACCAAGGTCCAGTAGGTAGCAAATAAATCTAATGCCGCAACCTAGCAAATGTGCTATACACAAACACATGTGGCGTAACCAAAAACAATTGGAAACATAATTTTCCACCGAGGAAAATTAATTGACAAATTATAAAGGATACAATAATCGGATTAACTGATTGCAGTGTCCATAATTTTGTGTTAGAAAACACAGCGCAACCAAAGTAATGGGATTGTGGCTCCAGCTTTTGTATAGGCATACAAATAAGGTATGGCTACTCTGAAATCACAAAACAAATTATCTCAATAAGGAAGTTCAGTGCTTTTTAAAAAAAAAAACAAACTAAACCAAAAAAAGTTATTTTATTTTTGTGTATTGTATTATCATCATCACCACATTCAACAGTATGAAGGCTGTCAGGAGATCGGATATTTACTCGGTGAAAACCAAATGCCGCCTATATAACGCCTGCATAACACCTATTCTCTACGGATGCAAATCGTGGCACCTCACCAGGGCCCAAAACAGCAAAATTCTGAGTTTTGAATTCTATTCAGGTGTCTCAGAAGAATCTCGGGTGTGCGGTGGTTTGACTTTGTGAGGAATGAAGTAATAAGAGAACAAACGCAGCAAACTCAGGTGACAACTGTCATCATGCGGAGGCGACACGCGACGGGTACGTCACGAAACAGTAGACATAAAAAGTCAGTAAGTGGGTAAAAAGTAATATTTACTAACATTAATGAGTATTAATTAATTATTTTTTGCAACAAACCTCCGTGTTGAAGTCTTTTAGTTGGTTTCTTAATTCAAATAGTTCCGCAGAAGTCAAAAGAATCATGTTTAATGTTTCCACCATTGTGGCAGCGAACTTCAGATTCTTTTCTTTTAGTAAAATTTCTGATAGGGTTGTGTAGATGTCTTCAGCATTTAACAGGACACATAATTGTCTAAAAAAACACATGCAAAAACTTTGTAATATTAAAAGAATCATATTTAGTATAAAAAAATACTTAACAAAATGAAATAAATAGGCAGGTTCATACAAAAAATTATCTAGGGCAGCGGTTGATATTTTGGTGGCAGACCGTATGAATATGTCGATTATTTTTGGGGGCCACGCGACCGTCAACGTCACTCATCCCTGTGTGAGCCAAAACACAATTTATTTAAAACTAATGTGCCCAATTTGCAATCAGAGAATTGTTGTAAAGAAAGAATCCAACTTGAAACGACATTTTAATACAAAACATGCTAACTGCATTACTTGTTACCCTGAACATTTGATTTACGAAAAAATTAAGTGTAATCCTAGATTGACAGCCGGGTTGCATGTACTACTTGAACCTTTATCTTATAAATGGTGTCTTATTGTGACACCTTAAACAAAGTGGTACATAAATATAAAACCAGAATTGAGATATGTATTTTCTAATATTTAAAATTAATAATAAGTCTTAAGGTTAACTGTGGTCCATTTAGGAACTGAACAGGTATGCCGATCGCTGATCAAGGGTAACATTAATTAGCAATCTTCATTTAAAGCTAATTTTTATTAATCGTTTTTGTCCTATAAAATGTATTATATTGAAAATATTCAATATTATTTCATATTTTCATTTACAAAACTCGCTGCTCAATAATCACTATTAGTTGGTATGGAAATGATGTTATTTATTTATTTATTTATATATACGCTCAATGGGCATTTTTAAGGACATATTTATACATAGAAAATTATTATAAAAGTAAGTAGAAAGACACAAAGGTATTTAGTAGACTCGGTGGGAGTGGAAGCGTGAGAGAGGTGTTTATAATTTGATTTAGTGATCTATTATAGCTTATTAATTTCACATTTATCTGCTGGTAACATTGAGATTTGGGCGGACCTTAGCCCGTGCTGACTCATCCTTTCTACCTCCAGAAATAAATACAAACAGGTGTATCCAAAGTTTACAAAATTGTTAAGAGGATACGCCAAAATGTTGTTTTATTGCAAAAACGAAATTTTAATCGGTCATATTTTTCTATAAAAAAAAGACTAAAAATCTTAGACATGGATTTTGCAATATAAATGACCCAATCGCACAACAGCCCTTTTGGCATTTTGAATTTTGGTGGCTAACTGAGCAAAACCGTCATCTGTTTTTTCTTTCTGGGTGATAGTTAGCACAAAACTCCATAATTCTATAATATCTAATGATATCAAAACATAAATATAAAAAGTAAGATTATAAAAAAAAAAAAAAAACTCATGCTAAAAACTTTGATAGGCTCTACTGAAAATAGTCAAATTTCAGTTTTGGGGTGCGGAAAATGGGATTATGAGACCTCGAATTTAGCTAAGCATAATCAGTATGATGTGCAGTGTCTTTTATGCGCAGTATTCAGGGAGGTATATTCTCTTAATTGATAAATGTTCCCACCAGTTACAAATAAAAAATTCCATCAGTCAGCGGTGATTGTTAAGCAAACACCAATGAATAACAGAGTTAAGTTTTCTCTGGCAAGTAATTACCTGACTATGAAGGATCCTCTGTCATCTAATAATGTGGCATCGCTGCTAAACAGTTGGAGTAAACTAACTAGAAATTTTCGGTAATAAGGACTTGACCGTACATCAGATTCACCTGAAAAGATTTTTAATTCCAAATAAAACACCTGACAACATAATTACGAGCACACTGTATATAATGCGCAGTTTACAAATTGACAATCTTTAATATGAAAAACAGTAAAAAATCTACTTTTTTCTGTACCTATTTCTATATTTTATCTTCCGTTACTTTTAAATTTTTAAAATTAATCACAATTAATTATTGATGAGTGGTTTCATGCAGCTTCTATTACCTTGAACGTTTGACGAACACGGCGTGGAACATATTTCAGCTAACACGGCGAGACTCTGCCGAACAACGTCATCCGAAGGGTCTGATAAACTGCTCAGTAGAGCATCAAACATTTGCTCTGTGTGTGTGAACATCTGCGAATAAACAACTTTCTTTGTAACAAAAATAATATAACTTCTCTGAACTCCGTAGAATTCCATATATATGTTATTGAATCTAACGAAACCTTTAATCCAAGTGGTTAGAAATATTTATTTAATTAATAATCAATGATTCTTGCGCTATTGATCTTTATTTATAACACAAACTATATTTATAACTTTACACCAAAGTTGACTAAACAGTGCAGATTAAAAAGTAGGCAAATGAGCATAAGAGCTATTCCAAAATATTGTGTTCAGCTGGAAACAAATTTGAAATTTGTACAAAAGAGTGGCTTGGGAAGGAGCCAGTTGGAGCAGCGACTAAGAGTCTGTATGTGATCCTCAAATTTTTCATGGTTTAGAAATGTTTAAAAAAAAAAAATACCTTTGCAGGAATCTTGTTATATAAATGTAATATCCATCTCAGTACGGCAACTTTAGTCTGTACAGAGTTGTGGTGGAGGAGCTGGTTCAATACTTCCACAACGGATGGCAGGTCTAACTTCTCATGCAGAGCTGTACTCGGCGATAGGGAAACATCTCCGGATTCTGAGGTTTTAGGGCCACGTTTCCCTTTAGTGGTCTTTCCTACTTCCAAATCTTCCGCGTCTAAAGTAATCAGCTTCATCAGGCTGTAATTTATGGCTAGAGCGGTCTCCTTTATATCTGACACTGGAAATTAGGGAAAATATTTGTGAAAAACAGGTTACGCGGTATTCCAGTATCACTAAGGATATCTCTTTTCTCTCAAGTAAAAATAAAACAAAACCAGTAAACCAACACCATGAAGTTAGTCACAAACAAGGAAAAGTAATAAAAAGGATACTTTTTCTGGCGTCGCCATTGTACGACAGGCATGGCAGGACTGCTGTGAATATCCCCGACATATACGGCAACATTTCTATGCCCGAAAGTTGAACAAATTCCTTGATCCAAGTTAATGCGGTAAACTGAAATATAATAAAAAATACTTCATAATAACATTTATTATAAATTTAATAGAAAATACTTATTTATTTAAGTAAGAAATTATCATTCATAAAAAGGCAGAAGATATTTTGTAAATTTATATTTGTAATAGACTCTGACAAGTTTTATATTTACTCATACTTGCAAAACTTCATCTGTTGCCTGGGCGTGAACAATTAGAATGTTTATCATACGCGCAAAATCAACTCTCGATGGGTCATTCTTGATGCTTTGCAAGAATAGAGAAAGCTGAGCACCACACCTAAATAAAAAAAATATATGTATTAAATTTAATTATTTTACTACGATTAATTATCTTTGTTTAAGTTATAATATATTTATAATAGCTTAAAAAAATATTGTAAACAATGAGGAAGTTTGGTGAAATTAGATATGAAAAATGTTTTCTTAGAAGTTGTAAAAAATTACGGGAAAGTTTCCCGAAAAATTAATAAATAAACTACGTTATAAGTTCTTAAGAATCAACCGATGGTGATAGATTTCCGGTTACCGGTAAGCCAACTCACCAATCAGCAAAACTCACCGACTAGAACTTGTGATATCACAGGCGGAATAATTACAAAACTTCATGGCGTTGATAAAACGATACATAAAAATTAAAATAATAAAATTTTGGCGTAGTTTGATAGTCTATTAACAATTTTTTTTTTCTTAAAACCATAGAACTTCCTTTTTGTAAATGATAAATCATGATAGAAATTCAACTCTAATTTATAAAAGTTTGTTTACACTTACATTTTCTTAATTTCAACCATTGGGTCATCTAAAATTTTGAATAATCCATCAAGTATCTCAGGTAAAAAAATGACCAAGTCTATATCGGGAACCGAGTCTAATACGGACACCCAAGATATTATAAACTGACGAGCAAACGCGTTGCGAGCATAAATCCGTTCTCTTAACAATGGAATAAATGCGCACAAGTCAAAGGATGCACTCTCCGTCACTATGTCCTAGAATAAACAAAAAATCAAGTCAACGCGCATATAAAGTTTTTCTGGATTAGTGTGCTGTGTGTTGTTCCCACATTTTACCGACGTTTTAGCATATCAGTCTCTTTAGATGAAATCCTAAGATTCCAAAGAGGGTAGATTTCCAGTATTAACTAACTAACTAACTAACCATCACGCCATTTCCCCAGAGGGGTAGGCAGAGAGGATAGAACGCCACACCACTCTGTCCTGGCACACTTCCTTTGCTTCCTTCACATTCATACATCTTCTCACGCACGCACGTCGATTATTCCGACTTTTCACAAGACCACTTTCAAGAATTTGTTGTACTTGATCATGCCATGTCTTTCTCGGCCTTCCTCGACTTCTACAACCAGACACATTCGCATCATAAATCTTTTTAGCCGTTCTTTCATCATTCATTCGCTCCACATGACCAAACCATCGCAAAAGACCTTTCTTAATTTTGTCGATAATGCTTAACTCAGCCTTGCATTCTGCTCTAATTTCGACATTAGGGCACCTATCATACATTGTTTTTCCGCACATTCGCCTGAGGGATCGCATTTCAACAGCATTCAGTCTACTTTCGTCCCTTTTTTTCCAACTCCATGCTTCGCTTCCATACATTAGGGTTGGTACCAGAACTCCATTATGAACTGCTAATTTAGCCTCTTGCGATAGACACTTATTTGCTACGACAGACTTTAAGGCACCATTAACTCTGTTACCGGCACTAACCCTCCTTTCAATATCCTTGTCCATATTTCCATCTCTAGTAAACATACTACCCAGATATACAAATTCTTCGACCTGTTTCAAACTATCTCCATTTACTACAATCTTACATTCAGTCATAGTTACATTTCTTTCAAAGACCATGACGTTCGACTTTTGCACATTCATTAGCAAATCACTCTCCTTGCACACTTCGTAAACCTTTGTAACCAAGGATTGCAGTTCCTCTTCGCTGTCAGCTAGGAGGACTGCGTCATCGGCGTACAGAAGGCAACTGACAGTAAGATTACTCATTTTCGCTCCCACATCCATACTTTTCAATTCTCTCATACATTTATCCATGTATATGTTGAATAACCACGGTGACATTACACATCCCTGTTTGACTCCTTTGGGGATGTCAAACCAGGAAGTTAATGACCCATTTACCCTTACACACGCTACACTATCTTTGTACAAGGAAGCAATAGCGCGGACAAGGTTGTCACTCACTCCATACTCCGATAGAACCATCCATAATTTTTTCCTATCAACTCGATCAAATGCTTTTTGCAAATCAACAAAAGCGCAAAAAAGCTTCTGGTTTTTCGCCAAAAACTTTTCTGTCATATTGCATAATGCAAATATTTGATCCATACATCCTCTACCATTCATAAATCCACTCTGTACATCCCATACTTTCTCCTTGGTCACGTTTCTTACTCTTTCTATCAGTATTCTTCCATACATTTTGCCGACAGCGCTCAGAAGACTGATAGCTCTGTAATTCCCACACTCCACCTTAGAACCCTTTCCCTTGTATAACGGCATAACAACTGCCCTCCTCCAATCAGGTGGAGTCCTTTCCTCCTTGAGACACAAGTTAAAAAGTTTATGTAGCCATGTGAGAATTAATTTGCCACCCGACTTAATAAACTCTGCTGCAATACAGTCATACCCTTGCGCTTTACCATTCCGCATACATTTGACAACGCTGATAATTTCTTTCATACTAATCTGACTTACCTCATCATTTGCGTTCAGACACACCTCGGATAATGTCGATACATCGGCACCGCCCGAGTTACCAGTGTGCGATTCATAAACTTCCTCAAAGTATTCCTTCCATCTCTCTTTTATTCCACTCTCACTAGTCACCATTTTTCCATCCTTATCTTTAACAACTGTCATGCCTCCGCTTTCACTGCTACTCCTGGAGTTTTTCACAGCTTTCCAGAAAACTTTAATGTTTTCATGGAAATTGTGTGTCATTTTCATTCCTTCTTCATCCTTCAATTTTTTCTTCCGTTCACATACACCCTGCTTAACCTTTTTCTTACTTTCACCATACACGCGTTTAGCCGATTCATATTCAATTGTATTCTTTTTTACAGCAAGCAAATTTATCCACGCATCCTTCTTTTCTTTAACGAGTTTTTTGACTTCGTCGTCCCACCACGCATCACCTTTCTTTCTCCCTAGCGTTGTCACACCGCACACTTCTTTCGCCGCCTCGCACATACTTATTTTCAAACACTCCCACATATCGTTTATACCCATACATTCTACATCTTTTTCGTTCAGTCTGTGACTCACAGATCTTTCAAAATTATCTTTTATGTCAGCATTTTGCAGTTTTTCAACTTTGACTCTAGAAGGAGCCTGGACTTTGTTTGTTTGGGACCGCCATCCCTTAAACAGAATCACCCTTGAGACCACTAAAAAATGGTCTGATTCCATCTCGGCCCCTCTGTACACACGTGTGTCGACAGTTACAGGCTTCAATCTAGAGTCAATGATGACATAATCGATAATCGACCTTTCATTTCCTCTCTCCCATGTGTATTGGTGGATTCCTTTATGTTCGAAAAATGTATTTGATACAAAAAGGTTCCATTCCAGGCATACCTCTAGCAGTCTTTTCCCATTGTCATTCACTCTTGCATCCCCAAACATACCTAGAGCTGACTCCAGCCCATCTCTCCTTGTTCCCACCCAACCATTAAGATCTCCAGCCAAAACTATCCTTTCGCTATCTTTTTTCCCATTCATCACATTCATTAGACTCGTCCAAAACTCGTCCTTCTCAGATTCACAGTCGGAGTTGACAGGAGCGTATCCTATGATAACAAGCAATCTTGTCAGTCCGACCTTAAATCTGACAAACATGAGTCTCTCACTTACAAATTCATATTCATTCATGCCCTCTATCATTCTTGGCGATAGAAACGCAGCAACACCCCGGCAAGCTCTGTCCGTCTCAGGGAGACCGGACCAGAGAACCAGAGTATCACCGTGCTCCATCGAACCACTCCCTTTCTTCCAAGTCTCAGAGACACACAATAAATCTATACATTTATTCTTCATTATATCACACAGTTCATTCATCTTATCAGTCATACGTCCTCTTACATTCCAAGTGGCAATTCTACATTCCTGAGAATTCCTCCTCTTTGCGCCCCCCCGAGAGAAGCGACCTGATGGGTTGCGAGCCTCATCGCGGTCAGCTAGCGGCATTCTCCCATTCTACCATGACATTAAAACTAACTTATAACTTAACATTCTTCCCACATAATACTAAAAATATACACTTAATTAATTATCGACATTATATTGTACTATTTAATATTAATTATTATACCCCCTCATACTATGCTACCTAAATGCTCAACTATAATAAATGAAAACAATGACCAAAATAGATTATTTCTAAGACTTACAGTATAAGTATTCACAGAAGTATCTAACACTAAAATCCACAAAATAACGTCATTTACACAACAATAGCAGTCATTTAAAACTAATGGTGTCTCTATTGTGTACCGAGCGTGTACATTTCTGCTGGAAGCTCGAGTCGCCGCGCGCCGGTGCCACGTGAGTCCCAGATGTTCCAGCTGTTGATTGTCGCTCAGTACAGCACCCGTCTGCATAGGCTTTCAAGGAAGCTAAAACTTCCCGCGCCTTACCTCGCCTCGGTCCGCGGTTTGGGAATCGCACTTTTGCAGGTGTCAAACAATACCCCAACTAAGTAGCCCCCTTTTCACTTATTGTTTATTGTTTATTGCTAATCCACACATTATTGCCTCAAAAATATAAATATAAACTCATTCAAATTACACTGGCAACGTTTTATCTCCTAGGGTGGAATACAAACTCTGATGGCTTATGTATAAATCCCTGCACAACGCTGCTCCGGAATATCAAGGGTATATATGCATTCCAGGTGAACTAGCTGACAGGCGTCTTGTGGTTAAATCAGCTACGTCTAAGACGGGAAAAAAGTTATTATACCTCTATGCAAACAGCGCACTAAATTCAGTGAACGCGCATTTACGGTCGCAGACCCTATGACATGAAATGCTCTCCCAGTAGAGGTGCGAGGCTGCGAGAGCGAAGTGATGTTCCGGGAAGAACTTAAAAACTCACTTGTTTTCTAGATCATTTGAAAAAATCCGTAGCATGTGATAACAAAATAAATTGTTTTCATTAAATTACAAATTTAAAAGCTTCAATTAAATTTAAGCACTTTGTAAAGCGTCCTCGAGGTATTATATTCCGAAAGTGGTGCTGTATAAGTTATCCATAATAATAATGATATTAACTCAATGTCTTGGACATCAATGCGTTATATTTGTGCATTCCGAAAGCATTAGCTATGCTGTAACCGTAACATGTGGCAACTTCTTCAAGCAGTTCCAGGAATTTCACACACACAGAAAAAAAAAACAGTCTTAACGCTGTGCAACACTTTGAATATTGTAAAGTAATAATGTAATGTTAATGTAACTGTTTTCTTTTACACATATTTTGTTTTCAACTTAAGTAAACCTCACTGTTTTATAAAATCACACACTTTGTCAAAATTTGAAGGGTAAATGTTTAAAATGTCCAGAGGAAACAATTTAAACTCCGGAGTAACTTCACAACGCACCCGGTCGCCACCGAGCGCCGAGGCCATCCGGACATACTAAAAATATTGCCAATACACTTGGTTAAAATTAATAAGTTGAAAAAAAAACAAAAATCTAATTTGAAATAATGGTCCATCCCACCATATTCCATATATCCTTCATATGTCTATCATACATATTCCTTTCTCAGGAACTCATCTGTGTATGTTGATTCTTTCCATCGAGTATTTAAAATCTATATCTGAAATATATTTCAATTATTATCTGCGTAACCTATTGTTTGCGTTTTTAGCATGAATAGATAAATGTTGAATGTGTAAGTATATATTATCATCTAAATCAAAGATAAATAGTATCTTTATTTGTCAATTAAGATTACAGTTTTCTTACATTGTAAATAAATAAAGGGCATTAGATAATGAATTTTAAAAAAAAAGATTTTTTTAAAATAACAAACTATAATAGAGAGACACCGCAAATTAGTCACAAATAACAGAAACAATACTAAGTATGTGATGATGGACGAAGTAATGCGATCCGAAACGTCGGAAAAGAGTGTGAACAACACACGACATAATAGTCCAGAAAAATTCATTGTGCAAAATGGTTACCATTATTTTCTGCCCGGAAGTGTGGGTTACCAATATTTTAAACACTAAAGTATCGTTTACACATGGTCACTACAATAGATATGACAATATTGTCTTGCCCCAGCTCTGTGAACAGCCCCGATCGCACACGATAGATCGCTGGGACAAAACGAAAATTTGGCTGCAGTTCACATGTGAGCACTGCGATAATGAAAACATGACGCCGTTTATTACGAGCATGTTTGTGATAAATATTATTTATTTTATATCAGGATGTATAAGAATTGTTAAAGAATGAACTAAATATTCAAAAGGATTTCTTTAGCCTCTATTTTTGTCAGAAAAAATACGTAGAAGTGAAGCTCACGTATCGAGATAATCGCTATTTTCATAAGTTCCTGTCCATAGGCGTTCACACGCGGACAATGCGGCCACGTGGTGGTTGGGGTAATAATTGTTTCGCGGGGATAGCCCCATCTATGTCCGTGACAATGTTTCGGAACAATGTTCTGTCTTATAAATTGCTGTTTACACATGGACAATGGTCCTGGGACCAAAAAATATTGTATTGTCCTTGGGTAAACGGCCTTTAATTTTTGACGTAGGTAGACAACTGTTTGATAAGCATAACCCAATTTAAAAGTATTGTTTTAACTCGGGCACTTCAATTGTGAAAAATTACAAATTCAAAAAGCTGTCAATCTTCCCATAATTAATAACCAAATCAATTATTAAAATAACAGTCCTTTACTAGAAACGTTTAATAATTAAGAATATTCAATCCAATACCTAATGCTTATTGCTTTTCTGAGAATGTATAGATATGTTAGCAAATGAAATAAAACAACAACAACAAAAACAAACCATCACGCCGTTTCCCCGTAATGGTAGGCAGAGAGGATAGAACGCCACAACACTCTATCTTTGCATACAGATCTCGCTTCCTCTACATTCATACATCTTCTCATGCACGCGCGCCGATTATTCCGACTTTTGACATGTCCATCTTTAAGTATTTGTTGGATTTGGTCATGCCATGTCTTTCTCGGTCTTCCTCTATTTCTGCATCCATCAACATTCGCATTGTAAATATTCTTAACCGTTCTCTCGCTGTCCATTCGTTCTACATGCTCAAACCAGCGCAGAGCTCCTTTCTTGATTTTGTCGATAATGCTTGTCTCAGCCTTACATAATGTAGGGATCTCAACATTTGTGCATCTATCGTACATAGTTTTACCACACATTCGCCTGAGAGATCGCATTTCGACATAATATAATATAATTCGATGAAATAAAAAGAATTGAAAAAATATCTTTTTCTAGTACTTTATAGTTAATATTAAAGGGTAATAATTAATAAATATATTTTATGTGTGCATAATAAACCTGATTTAAAAATTGTTTCCCACTGAAAAGTCTCAATACTTAGTGGGTAACAAAATTATATGTGTATTTATTAAACAAACGCCCGAGGGCTCTTACAATATTAAGTTAAAAAGTACATAAAGTGTTATAGCATATAACGTAAAATAAAATCATAATTATTACACTAAATAAGTAATAAATTCTAAAAAAAGGAAATAAAGTAAAGATGAATAGAAACGAAAAGCACATTACAAAGAGGAGAATTGAGGGGATGGCCATTCAATGGATAGGATAGCTGATTTAATTGTAGCAGGAGTGGCGGGGAGCGAGTCCAACAGCTCAGCATAATTATTAGCAGTTCTGTGGATGGTGCCGGGGGAGAATGGTGGGTGAAGTTTGTCCTGTTGTGCTTACATTGGAACACGTGTCGGAGTCCGGTGGTCCTCGTGGGTACACGAAAGTTTATCAGGGACAGTAATTTTGGACAATCTATTTTAAGGTGAATATCACTTTGTACATTAGAGTGAGGTCAGCGATTGTCCTTCTGGTGGAGAGCAATGGTAACCTCAACTCGGACATTAAAGTTTGGTGGAAAATTTTATCCACAGGTTTCCCTTTTTTCAACTGAATGTAGCGTAAGAACTTCCGCTGAACTCTTTCTAAGTTAAAAGAATTGCAGTTATATGTTATGTTACTAAATATCATAAATAAACGCTTTTCTGCAGCACTGAAAGATGTATTTTAAATATCTACTTGTTATTTGGTAAGAATTAAAATATTTAGTGGTAGTTTGTTTTCAAGTTTTGACAAAGGCATATTCAATTTATTATAGTGATTTTACACAAACTAAATATATCATTTGTACAATATTTTACTCACGCTTGTACATATAAGATAAACGGTGTGAAACTCACCTTAATTATTCTATCTAGCATTTCGGAAGCTGACTTCACACTCTGTTCAGGATCTGCAGCCGATTTAATGAGAGCGTTGAATATATCTGTGAAGTGAACCAGAATAGCCCCTCTCGCCACTTTAGCCACATTGTATAAGGCTTCGCACGCGATGTATCGCACTCGCATTTCCGTGTCGGAGAAACACGCCAGTATTGGGTGCACTAAGTCAGTCAGGTACTCGGAGCAATCCTGAAATAATACAAAAATTATATGTGCGTACAGTCGAACTTGGTTTATTACCAGGAAGATGGGACTGACTGAATTTACTTGTTTAAAGAATTACTCGTTATACCAGAGAAAGGTTTTTTTTTAATACAATCGCCATTGCATATTATTGTCAGTAAGTAAACAAATAAATATGCATAAAATTCATTTGTGTAATTTAAAAATAAAACTTTTTCTTTTTCAACTTTTTGTAGAACTCTAGAGAAGCCCTTAAGCTCTATTGCATAGATCAAAAGCGTTCCAAATTTTTGGTTTGGTTTTAGTTTTAGTTCAAGAACAATTGGGCAATGGGCGGTTTCAGTTTGCGGTTAGTAGCCTTACGGGAAATTGGATATAAAAAGTGTTTTCTTACACGTGGCAAAAATCGGTTTTAATAAAAACAAACTACTTTGAACTACGTCAAAAGTTCTTAATAATTAATCACAGTGTTGTTATGTGTTGTGACAAATTTCTGGTTTCCGATAGCTTATTTTTTACATTAAGTGCATTTTTACGCTATGGGGCTTTACTTTTAAATATCAGCAGAACTTACAGACAAGAACTTGTGAAATCAAGGGAGGAGTAATTACAAAACTATAAAAAAAACACAGCGATGGTAATACGATACATAAATACTTTTTTTTTTTTAATTCAGCTTATGATGTGATAATTTATACAAGTACCAATTAAAAATACTTGGTACACTTCCGCTTATTTATTCAACCAATAAGCACTTACACTTAAAAACGAACTTTATTTTATTTTTTATCACCTTTCCGCACCTAACTGGGCACTGCATTGGTACACCAATCGCAGCGTATTTTGATCATTTTTGTTACATGAAGGTAAGATGATCAGTCTTACGCTTCAGGTACCAGTCCAGGGGCTATTAAATATTCTGGTGTAAAAACACCCTTTTCAATAAATATTTCATATCAACTATGTCGGGAATCGAACCCGAGACCTCTCGCATCGTAGGCAAATGCTCTGACCATTACACTACGAGGACGATTTTTATTTAAATAACTTAAATCAATTTTTTGGATTCGTTTGATAGTCTATTACCAAAAAATATATATATATATAAAAAATACATAATAATAATGTATAAAATAAAACCACTGAACTTCCCCATTATTAACTAACCTTGATGAGTGATTATTAATTTAATATTTGGCAATATGTATTTAAATATAAATTTGATTACTTACAGGGCCCAATCCAACAACCACCGCTGCTAATCCTAACAAGCCACCTTTTCTGGCATGAGGGTTTTGCGAAGTAGCAAAATCTTGCCCAAAAACACGCAAAAGCTTTTTGATTTGGTTTGTATTATTTGCTGCTTTGAAGTCTCTAACCATTCTACAACAAACATAAAAGTTAACTAAGTAATCTCATGAAAAAATAGCATCAAATTGGTTAGGGAGTGCACTCGAGTCGATAAATAATTACTTTTCTATTTCGAAAGAAGCAGCTTTATTTTTGTCATAAATTTTATCGTTCAAAGCCCTCACGCACGCTGCGCTAAGAGGAGCGTGATCCGTCATCATCGAATCACTATTTTGCTTCTAATGTGTGTACCAACAAATTCAACACAGAAGTTGAAAGGTTATATTTCTTGTATTTATTTTATGTAATTATCTGCAGCTAACGAAGAATCGATTGATATATAAACCCGTATATTAAAAATAATAATAACACGGACTGTCACCGGTTTATAAATTGGCACAATAATATCTCAAATCTGACATTGACCGATTGAAGTTAGACATCGACAAAATTTGACGTTTGTCTTAAAGTTACCCTATGTAAAAAACAACTTTAATCGACTGAATGAAACGGGGTACTTAGTCCAATCTCCATTTATTTTCCATACCCCACATTTTTGTCTCTGTCTAGAGTCTGAACCTGGACTCTGGACGAATAAATACTTCAGTTCTGTGTGTCTCGGAGAAGTGTTTTTAACTCAGTGGCTACTCTTAGGTAAAAATCCTGAAAAAGGAAATCGAATAGGGGATACGTCAGCCTCGTAGTGTAATGGTTGGCGCATCCACCAACTATGCTTGCGGTTTCGGGGTCGATTCTTAGAAACTTAAATATGAAATGTGACTTAAAATATTGATTTAAAAGGTGGTTTCATGTAAAAGATAATTGAGATAATCTACATTTGTTCTTATAATGCAGTGCCTTATGTACCACTAGATGTGGGAACAGAAATAATTATTTTAAAATTATTTCTTCTGAAAATCGGCAAAGACTGGGGAGGAGACCAATTGTCTTTTATTTCACAGAATATCCAATAGGATAATAATCTAATTACAATTTTGGCATTGATCTTTATTTTAATGAGAAGAATACTAGACCATGCACGGTATAATAAACGCGATGTCCTATATTTTTACTCTGATTCCTGTAATCAATGATCAAGATAAAAACATAATTGTTGTTTCAATTTTTGTGTTCTGTACAATAAGGAAGAATGTTTTCTTTTTATTTGTCAATAGACTCTTAAATTAAGCTTTTTTTTTTTTAATTTCATGTATCGTGCTATCAGCGCCATGATTTTTAAAAGTTTTGTATTTTTTATATTACTTTGTGTGTGACATCTCAATTTTTTTTACATTTCTTCTCAATGAGATTTACGATGCATCAGTTGACTGTTGACTTACTGTAAACTGAAAATCTATCATCTCTCTTATCAGTTGATTCGAGAGAACTAGTGACGTCATGCAAAGTAGTTCGTTTTTATTAAAATCGTTTTTATTATTTTTTTCATAAATTTTCAAGAAACTTCGCTGTACAAACGCTTTAACTTGTACCGGGCGTAAGAATATATTTTTTATATCCAATTATCCCGAGGGCTGAACAAATAAAATGCATGTTGGGGACTTTACTGATTAACATTTTTTTAAATAAAAAAGACTTTCTTTTCATAGCCGGGGATTCACAACCAGAGTCTGGTTCAGAGAATTACAAATAATTTTTGCCCTTTTAAGTCTTAAGAATATAGTCAAACGGCATAATTAATTAGGTCGTTAGAGAAACCCTATTAAACAGTATGTGTAAACTGTTTTTTATAAAATTTTAAACTAAATGTTTATATCTTTATAACTTAAATTAAAAAGGTAGCTAACATCGTATTTTGTTTTTATTTACCTATTAAAAAAAATGGTTTCTTAACAGAATGAAGTTCGTTTCAAGTCAAAGTCACATCCGCCAAAAACCCGACTTATGGGGTTTCTCAAATTTCTGAATTTTTATTGAGTTCCAAGAAAGACTATTAATAATTATTAATAAAGGGTGGTCAGCAGCCAGATTTCGTGAATCTGCATATAGTTAGTTCTTTTCATTGCAACTTTTTAGGAATTATTGAAAGAAAGTGATTGGGTAGTGTTATAGGTACGATAATATTCAGTGAATATTTTTTGCAGTAGTCTCCGTGTACACGTTGAAGAGCAGGTAGGAAAAGAAAGAAAAACAATATCATTGTTTACAACTTATATGTATTTATACAAATAAAATCGTATAAACAGAAACAAATATTACGACAAATGCACAAATACGACATACAGTCATAGTAAAAAACTAATATAAAGATTATTAACTAATACAATAACTGTACAATAAATAGAATTAAGATGAAATAAGTACACACTCTGTTTAACACAAAGCGAGATTTGTATGAAGTAACGTAACATTTAATTATTTCTTAAAATAACACAATGTGATATGGTCACACTTGGTGTGGAATGAGATGAAAGTACAATACAATGAGATCCCGGCTAGCGGGAGTAGATGCAGCTTCCTACTTTCTAGTTGTGCATGTTAATATAACCTTTAGTTTGTATTTGGTGTTGACAAGATAATTTCAATAGGCATTATGTTACTTCAGAAGAGAAAAATAATTCCCAAAACAAATGTACATAAAGCATTAACAAAAAAACTCGGATAAACAATAAAGAAAACACTAATTCACAGTTAATAAGGGAATGTTAAAAATATGTTTTTAATGTCAGCAAACGATAATCACCAAAGAGCAGTAAAACGCATTAACAAAAATAATATGAATAATACCCATACACATTGCAGTCTCGCAATCTTACATTTAATTGCACATACTCGAAAAGCATTCTCTGTCTTGTTTGGCACCATTAAACTCAAATGTACACAATATATGCAGATCACGCGCTAAATATCAATGAAAAATAAAGGAGAAAAGAAATTTCTTAATACATACACAAATTTATGGACATGCAGACAGTAAATATGTCTTTTGCCAATATATTTTTGCTTAAATAATATCCAAGCTTAAGAATAAATTGGTTCTTAAAATCTAAATCACTGTCCTTACCTAATGCGCAAGTTACCCCGATAAATACTCGAATCAGCGCAAAAGTACGAAGTGTACAGATGCGCCGAATGTTTTACCGAAAAAGAATTTACATTTCCCGCACCTCTATAATTTGAACTCATCAAGTTCTGAAAAAATATTTGTCAGATTCTAGGCAAGGTAGAGGGACTTATATCTAAAATGATTTCTCGAGTCTACCGCATTGGACACATCCCCTGTTTTGTACTTAGTGATATAAACAGCTCCTCTTACGTAATACCTAACTACATCTCTTGCCACTCTAATTTCGGGAAGCATTTCTGGTTAAACCTATTAATATTTAGTTGTATGATAATTTAGTGATACGTCTTAAATACTATAACATTACAGAAGATAGAAATATGTATGTATATAATGGCACTGCAATTGCATTTTCCAAATTCGGTACATTAGGTAAATTACTACTACATAGTAGATATATATTATACAAACCAGTAACAACTATGTATTCCACAAAGTGTTATCTACGAAATCAATTCAAAGTATATTATTTATGCAAAATATATACTTAAATAATAATCAGTATTGCAAAAAATGTCAACTACTAAAATAATCAAATAATAAAAAACATATAAACAGTCTTAAGATGGATAGTTTGGTTCGAAAAAGTCACATCGTAATCTCTAATATAAAATGAATTTCGATTGAATTAATTATAGAAAATATATTTTCCGAGGGATATAAATATGTACTGCATAATAGTATAATATTATTACCGCAAATCGTATTATAATAAAATGCTGTATCGCATTTTGTTGCCCAGATACAGAGAAAATTATGGTCAATGTTCGTCAAATGCAGTATGTTTGAATAAAAAAATATTGTAAGAAAAATAATACTATAGAATAAGTTTATTTTTATAATAAATGGAAAGCAATACATAGCTTGAGTAAGTCTTGTAAACAAAAAGTAGAT
This sequence comes from Micrasema longulum, assembly GCF_059751315.1. NCBI lineage: Eukaryota > Metazoa > Arthropoda > Insecta > Trichoptera > Brachycentridae > Micrasema > Micrasema longulum. Next base: position 233,191 of record NW_028278134.1, on the reverse strand, counting down.
TAAGCGGTGAATACGAGTATGTTTAATAAAATTATCCAATTAACACTTATTTCTAATAGTAACTTTGTATTCTTCATGTCGCTACCATGTTCTGAATCAACTGGATGAAAATCTTTGGTTGTCTTGTGCATATTACACAGATTAAACAATGCATTGACTGGCTATCGATGGTCTCTAAATGTGAACTTAGAATAAAATGAGTTATGTTGATTAATTGAGTATAAATAACATACATTGACGAAAATAAATTACAAAACGAAGAGAAATACTTATGGCATCAATCAGCACTAGACAAAGTTTCTCGAATATGATTGTTGAAATGATTTTTTTATACTTAAGAGATGAAAATATTTACAAGACCTTTTTTACATATTGTGGTATCATACATTTACATAAATCATAAACGCAAATAATGTGTCCAAAGTGCTGATGTGGTATTTTCATTTGAAAACAGTTTTATTAATTCCGCTACATATACCTAAAAGAACTAAAACAATATTTACAAAACTAAAACAAAAATGAGATCACATAAATGTCAATAAAGTAAATTATTACTTAAATCAAAAGTAACAAATTTATATACTTTGGCACAACAGAAGCATTTCTTTTACCAATATTAGTCTCTTTTCGCTCCGTACAACATAACCTTGTGCCCATTGGGGAAATAAACTAAGGTGGAATATTGGATACATATTAACAATCGGTGGTCTATTTTTATAACTGAAAAATTACTACACTTAAATAATATTTACTAAATCCAATATTACAAAAACGGTGATATGATTTATTTATTTGTGACAAGTTATATTACGTTAGCACAGAAAAAATTGTCTTTATGTACATAATTTGTACAAATCATTGCATTTGTAGAGGAGAGTGGTAATCTCATTATCTCATTCAGACTCTATTGAAAAAATATCACTGTAATGAACACCCAATTAGATTTAGTGGGTTAAGGGTTATATTATGCCAAATTTGAACAATTTTACTTTGGTGGTACGTACAGTCATTTCAAATCTTTAATAACCTTTGCTTTATGTATGTGAACAAATGTGCGTTCTTACACAAGCGAAAATTGTATGTGTACTTGATTCACCGACAGGCACTAACACATTAACATAGGCTTATTAAACATTCGAACGCACCGTAAAAACTACTTTAATGTCCAAAGAGATGAGTTCCGGTAAACGGTCGAAAGATTCGAGATAGTGTTGCGAAAAATAAGATTAAAACATCAGTCTCCGTCATCGCTAATTTAAACATCACCCAAACCGCTCCTTGACGAGAAACATGAGCTTCTTCTTCCCCTTGTATTTGAGTTTCATGTCGGCGACGAGCGTGGCGAACTGGGTCTGTCCGTCGGGCGCCAGGGAGAAGGTGTCGCGTGCCTTGGACAGGAAGTCGATGAAGTCTGCGTAGTGGCGCGGGGAGATGTGTGTGAGGCGGGAGTGCGTCGTGGCGACGTAGGCGCGCAGGGCTGCGTCCAGTAGAGGGCGGAGCGCGGGCGCGGGCTTGGCGGCGCGGCCGCCGCGCGGCCAGCAGCGCCGCAGCACGTCGGCCAGCACGCCCGCACACTGCACATTGCGCACAACGAGCGGCAAGAGCCCCTGAAGCTCATTGCGCCCCAGGGATTGCGCTAACGCACACGCCCAGTGAATGTCGTTGATAGCGGGGTGAGTGTCCTTGTGAAAAAAAAATTGTTATTTGAAACTTCTATCTATAGTCCCTAAGAAAAGTATTCTTTGAGAATTTGTTGTTTTGTAAAACAAAATAATTAAAAGTTTATATTTGAAGCCCTAACTTTGTGGTTATTCATTATAATAAAATAAATAAAACAACTTTGTTTTTAACCACTAATTTTTATTTTTCACCGACCGGTTTCAAAGCAAACAAGCTTCTTTGTCAAGGTTTACGTAACTAATGAATTGATTCCTTTTTATTTTATTAAGAAAAAACCACTTGATTTATTGGGTCCACGTGTAGTATTTAGTGAACATGATAAAAATAAAAAAGGAATCAATTCATTAGTTACGTAAACCTTGATGAAGAAGCTTTTTTTCTTTGAAACCGGTCGGTGGAAAATAAAAATTAGTGGTTAAAAACAAAGTTGTTTTATTTATTTTATCAAAATAATTCATTTTTCTTTGGTGGAGTCTATAATAAGATATGGTTTAAAATCATGAAGTCACTCAACTTTTACAAACATTAAAATGATACAGAGTTTACAGTATTCCATTGTTAAAAAAAATAGTGCTTAATGATATCTACAATATAAGGAATAATAAAAGTGTACTATAAATCTACCAAGGCATTGCCGATTTGAGGAATTCTGTATTTCTGTGTCATTTTGGAATTAAGAAAAAGTAAAAAATTCCAAAAATATGCAAGAAAAATATGGAAAATAAATAAAAAGAACTCTCAAATTTGTGGTTCTAGTTTTGTTAAATTTTCTGTCAACCCATCGTAAAGTTAGAACTACCGAGAGGGACGAGGGAAAAATAAGATGGCTATTTGATCAGAAGTTGGACCCTGAAGAATAAGAAGAGGGCCGTCTTGTAGATACTATATTTCATATGAAATGAATTATTGATGTTTTGGTACTTAATTCTCAAAATACGCGGTCTATAAATTACTAAATTTTTACATTACGAAATGGAAGCATTGTTGCCACAGTATTGTAGGTTTGGTGAGTTGTCTTTTTCGGTACCAACATTAAAATGAATGAGTGATAAAATTTGAAACTAATTAAAAATAAATACCTGATTGTAAGTTAGATGCAGGTTCCTCATGGCAAGTAAAGCGAGGCGATACGCGCGCGCCGGGTGCGCGCGGTGCTGCAAGTAGCGGGCGAGCGCGAAAAGCTGCTGGGGCGCCAGAGCTCCACGGGCGGCCGCCCCCGCCACCAGCTGGTACGCCGCCTCCGCCGCGCCCCCGGCGCCCTCGCAGAGCGTAAGGGCGTGAAGCGCGCAGCCCGCGGGATCCTGGAAACATTTCACTATTATTTTCACGGACTCCGTCTGCTCTAAGGTCTGAGAGCTAGTCAGGGACTGGGACAGGGTGTTCATGGTGACTATCATGGTTTTTGTTTTTTCAAGAGTTCAAATCTAAGGTAGGTGTAACTGATAAGATTAAAAAAGGGTCAATAAGATGGTTTGGTCATGAAGAACAAATGGATGATGAAAGAATGGTAAAACAGATATATATGGCTAGAATGAATGGTAACATAGGACGTGAACGACCAAGAAAGACGTGTCAAGATCAGATTAATCAAATTCTTAAGTCTGGTCACGTCAAAAGCAGACACAACCGAAGGGCATATATGACAAGAATGTCAGGACAGACGTGTGTGGCAGTCTATCCTCTCTGTGTACTCCAACGGAGAAACGGCGTGATGGTAGTAGTAATTAGTTTTAAAAAATTGATTGTGAATATGCAAAACTGAAGAAAGACATTTCGGACCAGAGTTTTTTTCGGTTGAACAGTTTCGGGTAAAGGGTGGACACTTTCATTATATTTTCAAGGGCAATATAGAGAGAATTAATCTTGTGTCTGGGTGAATAAAGAAAAAAGATCTGCATGTGAAATATAATCAGAACCCTGAACCCTTTTGTCTGGATAGTAACTCTCAAATAAAAATCACAATTTAAAAAATAAATGAAGGATTAAAATGAAATGGTGGTTACCTTTGTGGCACACTGTAGAGCAAGCGTTCTGGCACAATTGGATAATTTCTCCTGTTGCTCGAATGTGAGATTCAGTCTGATCATTGTTGTATGTGACATCACAGTGGTAGCTACTGGACCTGTCGCTTCAGTCGGAGTGAAGAGTTGATACCTGGGAAGGAACAAACACATTTATTTATTGAACAATTGAAATCAGCATAACTTTACACATTATTATTAAACCCATTCTATCTCAGAGATGAATAAACAAAAGATTATGTTTTGCTAGAAAATTATTTGGTTTTTTGTTTTCTGTACATTTCTGTACATACGCAAAAAAAGCTGGGAACTGGGCGTAAAACAAATCCTCTAACAAGCCATTAAAACCATTAGGTGTACAGAAAGGTATGAGAAAATGATTGATATAATTGGCTTCCATGTCCCTTACGAGGTTTAGAAATGAAGGTAAAAAAAACAAACTAACACAGAGAAAAATGTTTTAGTACATACCAGTTTTGCATAATAGAAAGTAAAGCGTCTAATCCTAGTTCAGTAGCGCACGTAACCAGCCATCGTACCATCTCCCGACGTCTCCAGTTTAAGGATGAGAGAGTCATCCTCATAACCTGTGGACAAGATATACACTTTTAATACTATTTCAGAGAGTAAGTACGTATTAGCAACCTCTTTACACATGTACTAAATTTTTGAGGAACTTCAATCAAATTGTGTAAAATATTATTTTCTTGTAACTAATGCTGTGGGTACAGCGTTCATATATCAAAGACACACAAATGCGCAAAGTTATTTTACCAGAAATCTAGAGCATCTACCAAGAAAGCAACTTAGCATTTTCTGTTTTACACAGTGCATGTGCAGACAATAGAAACTCTCGGTCTCACAAAGCTGCAAAAACGGCGAAAGGGGTGACATCATTGAGACCTATAAAATACTCAACAGCCGCTATAGCTGCCAAAATTTGGATTCCATGTTCAGCCTAAAAAAAGATGCCCGACTTCGAGGCCACAGTCTCAGGCCGAAGAAAAACAAATTCAACCTAAACCTAGGAAAACGTTTCCTGAGCAATAGGGTTGTTAATGGTTGGAATAAGCTGCCACAAGAGCTGGTCTCAAAATGGAGCCTCAATAACTTACAAAATGGGCTAGATTTGTTTTGGAAAAGTTGAAATATGCCTACAACTAACTATTGTTAAATAAATCTAAGCGTATCAGCTTTGAGCCGCTTGTGTAAAACTAAAATAATAATAATTATTATAATATGGCAATCCGGAACATGCTTATGGACCCATTGGCCTACTCTGCTAGATGATTAATTTGCAAAGAAAAAAAAAATGTTTTCAATAGTATACCTGCAGTCCAAGCTCAAACGCAGCATTGAGCAGTGGCGGGTGACGGGGCCCAGCGTCCGCGGGCGCTGCGTAGCGTAGCGCGTCCTGCGCGAGGCGGAAAAGCTGCGCGGCGGAGCGCACGTGACGCCGCGCCGCCTCGAGCACGGCGGCCAGGCGGGCGGGCTCGGCCCTTGCAGCCCCCAGGAGAGCTGAGGCCAGCGCGGCCTGCTGGGCCTCCGCCGCCCCGAGCCCCGCCCAGCCACCTGCGCTCGCGCTGCTGCCTTGCTCCTCTTCTAGGATTGATAACCTAAAAAAAATGTTTAAAAAAAAATTATAAATGAAATAAAAAAATTTATCATAATTCCCCTTTTCGCGCATAATGGTGAATAGGGCATTCAATCAGTACACCAAACAGTGAATCTCAATATTTTTTTGTTGCTTGTAGGTAAGATAATCAGTCTTACGCTTCAGGTGTCGGTCCAGGAACTAATATTTCCAATATTTAAAATATGTTTAAATAAATATTTCATATCAATCAGGGAATGGACCTGACTATACTGCAATTTGACCGTAGTTTATATGCAGAATGCTGCAAAAATTAACACGCATACTTTATGAGTGAGTTTGCGAATTTTTCATTTTTTATGCTAAGATGAAAAAAACTGTGGATTTTCATAGTAGCTACAGTTACCTTCACCGCAATTAATATGCATTCTTCAAAAAAATGCGCAGGAGAGACAATGTCTTGCAGAGATAACCTGCCCGCCTATCTATAGGACAATGTCACAGTCCAATGTACTGTACTGCAAATTTCTGTTCACTCAAGAACAATAGGTCCGATGCTGGGTCAGGACAATATTGTACTGTCTTGGTGTGAACCCTACTTAAGCCAATACAGGTATTAAAACATGTGCTATTTTTTTCAGAGCTTTAATTTTTTTAAATGCTCCCTTATACAATAACGTTTTATTTGTGACGTCACTTTTTACTCTTAGTTGTTCTATGAAATCTGTGGATTTTAATACTATAGTCAAATAGGCGTTTATTAGAATATATAATGTATTTTCACCTCATAGCTCTCAGTCCGACGCGGTACGCCAGGTCGGGGTGGAAGTCCAGCAGTGCGAGGAACAGGTAGTGCGCGAAGGTGTGCGCCGGCGCCGAGTCGGGCGGCACGCGCTCGCCCAGCGCGGAGGACGGTCCCGCGTCCAGCAGCGCCAGCGCGGCGCGACGCAGCACACCGGCCAGCGCAGCGTCAGGTGGCAGCGCGTGTAGCCGCGCCACGAGCCGCTCCTCGGCGTGCGGCGCGCGCTCCGCCCCCGCGCCCGCCGCGCGCCGCCGCCCCAGCCCTAGCAGCGCGGCCTCCAGCCCGAGGCAGAGGTACGACTCCTTGTCGCTGCCCGGGATGATCACGTGCTGGTATCTGGAACAATTATTATTGTTATTTGTTATGCGAGACTCACCCAGAAACGAATGCCTACTCATTTGACCTAATATCGGCTTAAGAACGGTGAATTACACATTTCCTGTATGTAAAAAATAAATAATCAAAAACATCGACACGGGTGTTAAATTCCTGACAGACGGGGAAATAGAAAATGACCTCATTTCTCCACTAGGAAGTTAAGTGAACACTGTGGACAATCACTATAAAAGCAGTAGCACCCTCATTTATAGAGTCAGCTCGAAGTCAGTTAATTAGTCAGTAACTCTCACGTTCCATTACCGAATCTGTATTATTCAACATAGAATAGATAATTATCAAAGCAGAAAGTAGTTTTCTTCAGTCGTTAACAACTGGGGTAAGAGCTCCCTGCATCAATAAGCATTAAATCGTACGAGGCTGTGAAAATGAAGTGATGTTTCGGAAAAAAACTTAAAACCCACTTGTTCTCTAAATCATTTGAATGAATCCGAAGCATGTGACAACAAAATAAATTGTTTAAATTAAATTACAAATTTAAAATCTTCAATTAAATTTATTTAACTATAGAATCACTATGTAAAGCGCCCTTGAGGTATTATATTACGAAAATAGCGCTATATAAGTTATCCATAATAATAATAATTATCTATAGGCAGGCAGCCTTTACTTAAAAAACCATTTATTCTGTAAAAGGTTTACTCAAAATGGAATAGACAATTTAGTATGGAAATTAATTTCAGTATGGAAGGAAGTTTATCTTGAAGTTGAGGTGGAATTGGGACGATAGAGCTTCCAGTTATGCCTCCGTAAATGGATGTTAGGATTCAATCGATACTTCTTGTATAGGGGGCAGTCATAGTAGCTATTTAATATCTTATAATACATGTACATTTAAGATTACTTTTAAATTTAATGAATAAAATTACCTTGGAGGTATTGTTGTGTGGGTTTCTTCTAAGACATTATCAAGGTAGGGTAATATTCTAGGGCTTCGTAGTACGGGGTCTTCAGTAGAAATACAAGGCTCGGCTAAACAGTCAAATATATACCACACGGCTTCCAGGGGATATCCTGACCAACAAGGGCTATCTGTAATCAGAGAAAGGAAAACTTAGTTATGTGTTTATAAAACATTTAAATTATAGAAACAAAATGCAGATTCTATACAAGATACTAATGTTGTGATTGCAATATAAAGAAGTAAAATGGCAAATTTAAAAAAATATTAAACCATAAAATCTAATTCAATCATCTGCTTTATTAAAAAAGCCTTATATAACATCGAATATGCTAGTGAAAATAAACAAATCCTATATGTATCAGACCAACTCTCGAATACGGGTTGCAGATATGAAATCTAATTGAAATCTAATCAAATCTAATTTGTTCAGAATATCAACTTGTTGGAAAGAGTTCAAAGACGAGCCACAAAGCTGTCGCCATGCCTGAAATGTCTTTTTGATGTGCAGAGACTAGAAACTCCAACGCTGAACGAACGGCGAGAAAGGGGTGACTTGATTAAGGCATATAAAATGCTCCAAAGTCACTATATCTGCCCACATTTGGATTCCATATTCAAACTAAAACAAGATGCTTAACAGTCTCAAGATGGAGAAAACCAGATTCAACCTAATCCCACAGAAGCATAGAGTTGATGGTTGGAATAAGCTGCTATAGAGCTGGTGTCAACGTGAAGTCTCAATGACTTCAAAAACGGACTAGAAAAGTCAAAATATGCTAACAATTAACTTTCGTTTAAATAAATATAAGCATATCAACTTTAAGCTGCTTAATTAAAATGAAAATAAGAATATTTAAAAAGTCTTTTTACTTATAACTTTAAAATACTCGATAGCGTTATATAAACATACTAGCTGAATCCGGCCACGCTTCGCTGTGGCTTTGTCTGATATGAACTATTAGGGGAGTAAATAAAAATAGTCTAGCAACTGTATGTTTACCGAGAAAACGCATTGCTTAATTTAATATCTTCATTTGCGTTGCTGTGACTATGCTGTAGAATATAAGGGAAGAAAATGGTAACATTGGCTAAAATTGATGAAATGACAGCACTGTGTAAAACTGTCATTCAGTACTTGTTAACTATGCCAAATTATGAGTCAATTTAAAACGCATAGAATGTTCCGTTTCCGTTGGAACTTCCTAATAAAAAGTATATAGAAACACTCTTCTGCTAAAATGCAATGATCTGTAAAAATTTTAAGTCGATCCATCGATTACTTTTCGAGATTTGCGGCAACAAACATACGGAACCTAAATTTATATATATATAGATTACATGCCAAGTCATGTTATGTCTCGCCTGGTTAGTGTAGCCATCATGCACTTCTTAATGTTGATTTTAAATTTGTCTCCAGTATAATTTTTCAAGAAGTCATTGTAGTGTTTATGTCCACTGTATAGTATTTTTACTGTCCTGCATTTGTCCTTGCTTTTATAAAACAGTACAGCTACGAAACCCATTGAAGGAACGTTCCCCATAGTGGTCTTGAGAGCCGGATAATAATATTTTTTTTAAATACATATTTTATGGACAAACCTTGCGCCAGACAGCCGTCATCCACCATCAGCGCGCAGGGCCCCCGGGGAGCGGGCGTGGGGCTGGGCGGACAGGTGCCCGGGTCCGCGTGCGCGGCCAGCCCGCGGCGCGGCGCGCTACTGGGCCCCGCCTCGGGCGCCGCCCAGCGCGCCGCGGCCCGTGCCTGCCGCACGCGCAGCGCGCGCGCGCAGGCAGCCGCCAGCCGCCGCGCGCCCGCCACCAGGCCGCATGCGCGGAGAGATTCCACGCGTCCCCCTACCACTCCCAGGTGTTCTGGAAATTGTGTTATAAGGGTGAGAGCGGAACAACAATTATCGCACCCCAGAAGAACAATGTCTAAAATTGTTAGTCTAAATTTGGCGGTTTTAAGTTATGAATGTAGTTCAACCACATTTTTAATTCTCTTTCTTAGGAGAATACTCACATATCATCAGATTTACAACACCAATTACTATAATATAACTTAAAATTCTTTAACCTTTTAATTTTGTATGAACAGATTTTATTTTATAATAAAGATACCAATCTTGAAGATATCGCAGAAACCATAAAACTGGTGACTTATTATTTCAAATTTTTGGATTTAAATATCATTTATCTTTTATTTCTATAATAAAATACATTTTGTGGTGTTTAATAAAAAAAGAGAAGTAAAAATTTTATAATATCCATCAACTAGTAAATTGATCGGACCTCTGGTCACTGCCACAGGATCACATACCGGTTTATAAGATCTCACTTTATACACGGTGTATCATTCAAGAACTTATCATTAAGTAAAATTGTTTTCTTCGTAGTGAAATCATAAATAATACAATAATGGAATTAAAATTAGTCTTTTATAATTTTACAGCAATCTATTGGCATATTTGATTAGATCACACTACCCACTTTAAGTCATTAGAAGTTTTTTCTAAGCATATATCGTATTTTGCGGACGATAAGACACATCGGACTATAGGACACACCCCAATTTTTGGTTGAATTTTTAGAGTAAAAAAAGTGCATCTTATGGTCTGAAAAATACGTTACCCAGCTCAGAATAGAATTTATTTATTTATTTATTTATTTATTCACACTTATTATCAAAATACAATTCCATATTCACTTTGCCCAGCTAACAAGGGTACATACCCCGTTCCAAGCTAGGTACAAGCACTGTTGTTTATGTTTCGACAACAACTATTGTCTCCTATCAACTAACATTTACATATATTTAAAAATTGAAAATAAAACTCACCATGCCATAGTGGCTGTCCTAATTCATTAAATAGAGGATAATTTGATGAGGGGTCGGTTTCTACGTCTGTATAGGTGTCACTAGCTAAGATATTCTTTAAATGGTCATTCTCCCAAGACAGTTGAACTGCATCGAGAGCTCTGGAAAGAAAAATGGTAAAAACATATAGTGAAGAAGGCAACATATCAATCGTAATGTTTTGTCTACTTTTAAACCTAAATGATACACTGTTCTAACTCTTGATGGCTATCTAATCAAATTATTTTTAACAGCCATAATTAAAAGTATGTAGTTTTTTATGTAGTTATCAATAGGTCAAGTAGATATACTTACTTATGGAAGACAGTGCGGGGTGTAGATGAGGCAGAAGCATTAGAAGAAGGCCGGTTATGGTGTAACCGAAGCCTTTTACTGGCACGACGGTATTCGCGTTCATAACTAAAAAATAATTTCATCCTTAATACAACATGACTTTTTTTAATTTGTGAAACAAGCGTAACATACAAAATCATTCTCTAATTATTTTATCCATCAACCTGCAATAATTGAAATTCAAAAATAAGTAATATGTCGTTTTTAATTCTCACTAATTCCATATCGTCTAATTTAGTCCTTTAAGAGTCTAATTTCCATAAACAACGTGATTCAGTGACAAAAGAGATTATCATAGTTAAAGTAAGAATATCTCTATGGTTACTATGGCAATACATCATGAACTATTGTTTACAATATTATAACTATTTCGTTGCATAATCGAACATTGGTACTTTTAAATAGACATTTTTAATCACTCGATGTAGTGACTTTAGAAAGTGAATCTTATTAATTGCTTATTGAATTCTTACTTATTATTATACAGGGCATCATCTTCAGAACTGTCTCCAGAATGTAGATGATTATTATGGTGATTAAAATTATTGAAAATATTCCTCTCTCTTTCCCTATCCAGATCTCTCTGTCTCTGCCTCTCCCTTTCCCGTTCACCTCTGTGTCTTTCCCTAAAAAGAAAATATTGTTTATAAACACTCACAATTGCTATTTTTACAAACGTCACATTCCACCATGTATTTATGTTTTTTCTTAATTTTAACATAATTTGTTCACATAACAAATGCACTATTTTTTTAGTACGTCTTTTAAAAAAAAAAATAGCAACAAGACAGATTAATATTTCTAACGTAAATATTTATTTTGAAATTGAATTGATTATTCATATTATTTTCATGAAAATAGTGCATTTTTAATTAATTTTAATATGTATAAAAAAACATCCGAGGAAGTCAGGTGGTTTTAAAAAAAAAAATTTTGTTTGAAAGACCATCAAACCAAACCATCAGCCAAAAATGTTACATTTTTATGTATCGCATTCTAATCGCTATGATTTTTTTTAAAGATTTGTAATTTTAAAATTACTCCGCCCGTGACGTCACTAGTTCTCGTCGGCGAGTTGTTGTGACATTTTAAAAGTAGAGCCCCGTAGCTGTCAAAATATACTAAATGCTGAAAAAAATGGCTTCCTGGAAACTGAAAATCTATCACAACACATTTCAACGCGGTAATTGATTGGTTGATTCACAAGAACTTGTAACATCATTCAAAGTAGTTTATTTTTATTCATTTTTAAAGGTCTTTGCAGTACAATTTTATATAAAACTTGTTTTATATAAAATTCTCCGCAGCAATGAACTTCCTCATTGCTGAAATAGAATCTGGAATCGACATTGTCAGAGATAGAGATAATATGCATATTTTTAAAAAAAATATACATATTATTTAAATACTACCAATTTTTTAATAATAAACAATCTATTAAAATTTAAAGAGTTTTTTACAAAAACTGCATATTGGAAATTGGAATGTTTCGACATTAACCGCAAAAAAAATCTGTATTAAAAATTAATGAAACATTTGGATCCTTTAAAACACAATATTGTAAAGCATGGAAAACATGTTTTACAATATTGAGTTCAAAACAATCCAAATATTTAATTAATTTCTAATACAGAATGTAATTCGCGGGGATATAAATCATCCTTCTTAGGATGGATTGCCTTAATAAAAAAATGTAATTTGCGGTTATTGAGAAAACATTCTAATTAGTAAAGCAGTTTTAAAATAAAAATACCATTCAATTAAATCACTTAAAAGTTTACATTTTGAAATTACAAAAGTAACACATAGAAATCCAATTAAAGTATATTAATTCTTTAAAATAAAAATAAAAACTTACCTATCTCTGTCGTCTCTGTCTAGTCTGTGTCTATCCCTGTCTCTCTCATCTCTGTCTCCCCTATGCCTGTCTCTTTCTCGGTCTCTGTGATCTCGTTCTCTATCGCGTTCACTCCTTTCTCGATCTCTCGAGTGATACTAAAAACAAAAAGGAAAAAATATTGAAGACATGTCTCAAAAATGTATTTAACGCAACTCATGAATGATGATGAGATTGCATTATCATCATCATTCTATATCCGCTTCCTAGGCTTCAGAAGAAGACCTACCCACGGTACAAATTTCAAAAACAGACGTGAAAAACCAAATAAAAAAATGTAATGGTACCGCCTAGTAATGTGATGATGATGGCACAATTTGTAATGTAAGACCATACAGAGGAAAATGTATGTTTGAGCACTATTTCGAGAATTAACATTTTTTAAATTACAAAATATATAGCGGATTAGAGTGCCCTTGGAGTGGAAAAATTTTGTGCCGAATGGTGGATTTCCTGTCGAAATTGTTGCTGGAGAAAATAACAAAGTAATTTCCAGAATCAAATGGAGTCCAGAGTGGCAATATTTTATCGCACTGGCAATTTCTCCAGGCGAACATTTATTTAGACTAACTAGCATTGTAACTTTCTCACACTGAATATTAAGAAACGAGTGCTTTAACCATTCCCATTGCCAAATTATTACAGGGATGGAGAACACCTTAGAGAATGGAATGTGGAAGTCTAGGCTTTTACAGGGCTTATGATTTATTGTTGTGAAGAGATTCATCTGACTGAATTATTTCACATACTAGGCAACGCCTGAAAACAATTTTCCAATTTTTAAACATCTTCTTGGACCAGTTGGTTTTATTACAATATTTGAGTTTGTCTAAATGTTTGTAGACAAAAGACTGGATTTCACCCCCTCGGGAGTAATATTAATAACACAACTAATAAATTCTTAAAGATAATGTATTAATTTAACACCATAAGAAACAACATAAACAAAAATATACTGTACACTTTGTCAATCTTACTTAGATTATGGACTAATGGGGTGGGGATCTGCTGCAGCTAAAGGCATCATAAAAGTTATTCTCAAGATACCGATAGGAACCCTGTCTACAGAAATCTTTAAAGCCTTTCATGTGCCTGAGATATGCCTCATATACACTAAAATGATTTTGCTAGGCAGATTTGGAGATGGACATCGTCATCCCCCTGCTCAGGGACATTAATTTTGACGCGATGCGAGAATCATTTTTCTGCTAAATTGTTCAGTACGCTTCCTATAAAATCAAGTTAACCGATAAAAAAAAAACAATATTTCAAAAGAGAAATCAAAATCTGGCTGATGGATAAATGAACCAAAAATATATGTGAATGACATGTGAAATATGCAAAAAAAAATTTGAACACTTTATTTTTTTTTTTAACTCTGTGGTGTACAGTCCTTAGAACTGGTTTCCTAGCGAGGAGGAAATTCACATAACAAATAAAAAAAATGTATGTTTTGACTGTATCCGGGCAGAGGAAGAATACAGTTCTGTGTGTGAAATAGAACCAGAATCCTGGACGACGTGACATGAATAATATGTTTTTAAATGAGATTTTAAAAATAAGTATTTCAAGGTAAATATTTTTATGGAACATGGGACCTGAAGTGTGAGATTGATCACCTTACCTTTCTGTTATAGATGACCGAGATTCAACAATACAGTGCCCTATGCACCATCGGGTTTGATGATGATGATGATGATGATGTAATGTACTAAGATGAGGAGGTGATTTAATATAATACGTCTGTATTTACCGGGGGCAGCGTTCTGTAGTCGGGGTCCTCGGGGGGGCACAGGTCGGAGGCGGCCCAGCGCTGCAAGGCGGAGCGCCAGTGCGCGCGCTCGAGCGCCGCGCCGCGCGGGCCCAGCGCGATGCACAGCCACAGCGCGCCCAGCTGCTCCCACAGCTGGCGGCACTTGTGCGTCATGGGCGTGTTCTGGCTGCGCCACAGCACGAGGCGCGGGTCCGACAGGAACTGCTCCGTGATCAGCGTCAGCATGCGCGGCCCGTTGGAGTCCTGCGCCCGCAGCATCTCCCGCACCTGGAAAACGAACGCATCGATCGATCACTCGGTGCGCTGCAGAGGAGAAACGAACACTGAAATCAGCTACCTTTTCGGATAAAAAATGCACCTTTTTCGGCCACTTTTAAGAAACGCCTGAAACATTATTATTTATCCTTAGAACCATAACCTCTCTTATTTTTTTTCTCCATTAGTTGGTATTTTATTTTCTTTCCTGGATCCTTTCAAACTCAGTACCTGATCTTATTTTTCTCGCCGTATAGATAATGTGTATTCTCCTACTTTTTCCACCCTATCACCGGCCAGCACTCTCGCCTCCTCCCACGTCAATAAAAGGTATCAATGATAGCAGGACACCAAAAGCCGAACACTCTTCGTGTGGATCGGAAGGTCTGTTTACGAATGACAACAGTCCGCCTTCTCCTGACGAGCTTTATGTGGTTTCCTCGTCACTAGAGCAAATGCGGAGCAGCTCCTAAAAAAGGCCACAGCCGAAACATCCCACTAGATTCTTACTTATTATAAAATGGGTAATAAGTCAAAATAGACAACACTTCTTTCGAGTTTTTCAATTCACGTTTTGAACTTTTCGATTTGAACTTTTATTTGACTATCCGTTCTTGCAGTTTTAGCTTACGGGGATTAAATTATAGGAATAGCAATTCGCCCCGTATACGCAGATAAAAGTTGTAATGGAAGAAATCATATAAAAAATTTACCTTTTGCATTATTCCACAGAAAGATTAATTATATTAATAGCTAAATAAACAAAAACTGGAGAATGGAGGAATACGAAGGAAACCAATGACGAAGTTCGGCCTTACCTTTGAGAACAGGGAGTTGAGATGTTTGTTGGCGTTGTAGTACCCGCTCTGCAGCAGGTAGGCTCGCACCTGCTCGCAGACCTGGGCCTCGTCCAGGTGCCAGGCGTGCGCGTCGTCCGCCGCCGCCCCCGCCGTGGGGTCGGGCGCGCCCGCGATGCGGTTGATGGCGGACTGCTGCTGCAGGATCTCGTCCGCCAGCTTCTGCGCCGTGGGCAGCACCTCCGTGTGGTGCTCGGATATCAGATACTGCACGAACTTCTGCAACTGTTGCCGGTCCATCTGCAGCAGCGTTTCTGGAAGACAAGTTACTCTATTAATATTATATCGTCAACACAACAGACGAGACAACGAAGATATGTGAGGTATCTCGACTTCAGGGTGACCAGGGTATTATCCCAGAAGGTATGATGATAATGAACCTTACTCACACACCGTTTCGGGAATCTTGAGCTGGCGCGGCGTCTGTGACGCCTAACTGATCTTAACTAAAATTGCCGATTTCAATAGATTACCTGGTATAAAGGCGAGTTTATAAAACACTTACTAATCGCAACCAAATAATTATACTATACAACATAAATAATTGCAAGCATTTATGATGCGATTATGATCAGAGGAACGATTCAAACGCCAACAATTATGATAATATTATTATGGTTCGGTAATTAGTTACATACATTACCTTGATATTATAAAAAAGTATAGGTAATTGTATTCGTCTCCGCCATAAAGAGTATGCGCGCTGCATAATTGACATTAGGAAAGAAACTTAATTATCCAAGAAGATCTAATCACAAGAGTGGGTCCAATACCCACTTTACAAACATTAATTGAACAAATTTGATAGTAGAAAGCTATGTATTTGAACAAATCAGAAGTAAAAAAGATCTATGACAAGGATCGATCTTATCAATTTAAGAAATGTACCTATAATAATGATAAAATTAATTGAAATACACATACATATTAAAACAATGCACGCTCCAGCATTAAAACAATGTATGAATATAAGTCTTTTTGGTTTTGTTCAGGGTTCGAAGTAAATATTTACATCACTGATATACAGTAAAACCAAAATTATCCGCATTAATGAGTGCCAGATTTTATTGCTTTTGAAATAATACAGCGAATAGGAATCACATTAAAAACTTACTTAAACATATCCAGCAAAGTTAATTGAACAATTAAATTAAAATCGATCTGGATATTTGGCAATCTGGTGAATGAAGTTCGGATAAACTGAGTTCTACTGTACTCATATCACGATAAATATCATGATATTAATTTGTTTTCACGACACATTCGTTTCTATGTGATTAACTTTACCGAGATCCTCATAAAGTCGGGTTTGTTGCTGCTTATGCAGAAACAGCAGCTCTAGAGATAATTTTCATCACAGAAAAAGGATGTGTAATAAAATGGCCGCAAAACTGGCATTCATCTTTAAATATTTCAACCAACAAACACCCTAAAGCCAGACATACTGATTTGAATTGGGTTTGGAAAGCATTGGTGACATTTTAGCTAATAAAGATCTTCGTCTTCTGACGATACTTCAAAAGTTAACTTGACGATAGATTAATTTCTGTTTTATCCTTTGTAATGATATGATAAAACTCTATTTTTAATGTCTATTTCCCTTTAGGAATATGCATACAAAATAAGTATCACGTTTTGATATTTATAAAAATATGATATTTTCGAATCCAAGTTTTTAAAAAATATGAAGCGAAAGTTTTGTTTCAATTTTCATTTTTCTTACTATCGGCGATCGTTATATTGAACTGCTTTTTACGTGAAAATGTAACAGGTTTTCTAAATTGTAAATTAGAGAGAAAAGTTTGGAATAATAGGCAAAGTTTGACCGTTTGCGTAACAAAATGGCCGTTATTAGAACGGTCGGGAGGGCCCATTGTATTTTTTTACCTAGCGACTAATGTTTTCCGCTGCCTTGACAAGGCTTTTCCATTACAAGGAATACCAATTTAATATGTTTTATTGTCCCGTTTCTGTACTACACACACGATATTGCAAGAAATACGACGCGTTGGTTTAATTTATATAAAAACTGTTGGAAAAACAAACCCGATAATAAATCAAATAGATAACTCACTTTGCGTTACTCAAGTGGGAGCATTGCCTTCCTAGAATACTTTTACTATATTTTTAACAATAAAAGTGATAAAAGTAACGCAGTTAGGTGTAGTCAAATATTTAACTCCGAAACGACAGTGACGGTTATTTACATTATCAATAAAAAAAAATGTACAATTTTTCTTCTTACGATTTAGTCAAATATTTCCGCCATTTTCAATTTGTCGTAAATAACCACCCCGTAAGAATGAGGGAATCAAGTTGTGGCATAGCGTGGATTGAACCTCAGACTTCTAATACAGAGTCCGCAACATTACTATGGAGCCACGCCCCGACTATATTTCTCATCTTTTTTTATTTATGCATGGAGCGGTAACGAATAACGAAAAACATGTCTACGACGCGACAGATGCTATTGATCTTTTGTTCAATTTTAATATTCATCTAATCGATGATAATCAAAGTTGGGAAATGTACGTTTTGATAGGATCATAGAATAACTAGGATCGAGGAGAGCAGAGACTACTCTAAATTCAGAAATCATTTCGTACTCGAAGAACGACTTACAAATAAAGCTACAAGAAAAGATAACTGTTTTTGATGTATTAACATATCATTTTGAAAGATAACGTTGGCAGAATGCATAAGTAGTTATGATGGCCGGATGGCGAACAACGAACGGGGGAACAGGCACGGGTTCAAATCAATATTAACAGTGGAAAGAAGCATTTCTGGCTAGAACCGTATTTATCTGCCATCAGTGGCAAGTGGCGAGTTCTCTTAGGGTAAGTGTCCACTCGCGACAAAATAGTCTCGAGAAGAGTCTCGAGACCAGACTCACAAATGTATACGGACCTGAGAGCACTCGGAGGCGAGTCGTAACTGGTCGCCGAGACTACGCGTGTCGCGAGTGGACATGTTCATGCCTGCACTCGAGATCTGGTCTCCGGTCTTCCGTCAATATCAGAAGAGCTGGGAGCACTCTCAAACAGCGCATTGCATTTTTTGTGTTTAAATGGATTTTATTAATTTGATCAAATAAGCGCCCGACGATGGACAGATGAGGAAATTTTTCGCTTAATATTTTTTTTTGAGGAAAAGGAATTTTTATGGAATGTTAACCACAAGTTGTACAGGGATCGTGCGATCAAGTCACACAGCAGACTGCGTGTTGACTCTCCAGTCGACGCGGAATCGTCTCGGTCTCGAGACTAAAGTCAGTGTCGAGTCTCCCACGCCTATCTCGAGACCGCGAGTGATCTCAAATGGACGACACCCTGAGACCGATCTGGAGACCTTCTCTCAAGTGGACACTTAGCCTTAGCCTAGTCCAGTGGTCGGAAAACCGCGACTCGCGAGCCGCGAGCTGTCGTAGTTACTCGACTGCGGCTCGCACAGCGCAAGTTTCACCTTTATTCGATTTATTTCGTCTAACTTTAGTTACTCGACTGTTCTAAATAAGAACTTTCAGGATTACTGCCACTGAAAGTTCCAACACCTGGAGAGAACATTGCAAATGCTGTCATTAAGGCTGCAGTCTGGTAAAACGTTTTGGGTAAGGAGAGGTATGAAGGTCATAAAAACATAAATAAGATGTTGTTTTAAATTAAATATTACAACCAGAATTATCTTATTTTATATAAAAAAAGATAATACAATTCTATAAAAAAAGGTTTCAACTAAAGTATTTATTTTTTTATAAATAAATTTATATATTTTTTTTTTTTTAAGTATTACCGAAGGCATAATTTTACGTAGAAATAAAAGAAAATGTCACAAAAATGTATGTGATTTAAAATGCTTGTATTTCTTTTCAAAATCAAAAATTAAAATTTGGCTTCTGCCACTTTCATGTTCGAATTATTATCTTCAAATTATTCCAACAAATTTTAGTTCAATACGATCCCAGATACCTAAGTTTAGTCTAAATTTGAAATGGCGTAATCTGCCGGTCTAAAAGTAATTATATTTTAGTTACATAAAACTTTTAAGTATATTTTTTAACAGAAATACCTTTGAAAAATATTGTTTTTATCTAATTTATGTTTTTTGATTTTTTTATTATTGCGCGTTTAAAAAAAAATTCGTTTTAAAATGGCAAAATCGTATGATTTCCTAATTTTGCGTTCGTTTTACCAGACTATAGCCTTAAATGCACGGAAAAAGCTCATATTAAACTCGATAAAATTGTTTCAATGATGCAGATGGGGCAAAATGTTTTTTTTTTAAATATTTTGAAGTAAAAAATTAATCACGAGATACTTCTTTACCATTGCATCATTCAACAATAACCGCTTTGTGCGCAGACATTTCAAGAATAAATGTTTTAATTATCAATATTGTCATCACAGTTTTAGCTAAAGCTTGTTATCATCGCCAATTTAAAGAATTTCTAGTAAAAATGGAGAACGAATTCGCATATTTTCTGCTGCTTATACACGTACTTTATTATTAAGGTACGTTGCCATTTATTTATTTATTTACATACACATTACTTGAGACATAAGTCCCCACTCCGTGGGACTAAAAGCCTTTTGTTGAGATGGGACGAGCGATTAGTTGACACAGACACATGAGTATATTACCACAAATATAGGATCACAAAACACAAAAAATATTTATAAAAAAACATATATATGGCACATCATACAGAAGAAACAGTTTAAAACTTTGAGAAATTTGGCTCTCAGAGAAAATCTTAATTGTTTAACTGCTGATATTTGTCTTTTTTGACTGATGATTTTGCCGACCACTGGCCTAGTCGGACAGTCGGACAGCCGGAGTGTGTGCGATGTGTGGCGTGTGGCAGAACGACAGGACGACAGGAGGAACCCGGAACAGGGAACAGGGAACAGAATAACTTCCCTAACTTCTAAAGAGCTCGTTTACCCGTATAAATTTAAATAAATATATCACCCTCGATGTATAATTCAGAAACTGAAGGCGCTAACCGAAAAAAGAGAAGAATTTCCAATTAATCCGCGTAAATATTCAAATATGCGAAATGCGTAATAAAGTCATTCTCATTCAGGTTTCGTTTTGCATTTTTCGAGAAAAAATTAAATATTAAATATGGCTGTAATGTAGCGTGATTCAAAGAGTTCGTAAATTTTAATCGTTCGTTAGAAATTCGTCAGAAGGACATTACTTTATTTTTTCGAGCTAATTTACATCTCGTCAGGAATACACGGCGGATGTTTCCGTCTCCAGCCCCGGTGTCTCACAAAGAGACGCAAATTTGCTTTTCTTTTCCAATTTCAGGGAAAGAAGCACACCATTGCCATTTACATTCGCGGAAATAAATTGTGGTCGAGAAAAGGAAAGATGTCGGTGAAATGATAAAGTAAAATATAATCATCGGTCTCGGTAATAATTATAAAGCTATGTTTCGAATTATCTTCATTTTGACTTTAGGAAGAGTATTAAAGACATTGCGATTTAAGTTGATACTTCAAAATGCGAGAAAATAAATGTACGCCTGACAAAATAGATGGATCTTTGTGCAAAGTTGGTAAACTTAACGAAATACGGGCTAGATTAAATAAGTACGAGAAGTATAAGCATTTTCAAGTATGGATATATCGGTAAACAAAATGAAAAACAATGTTTTCAAAACTCTAGTCCATAAATGGATTACTTAAAGGACTAGACAAGAAGCTGAGAAATATGTTTCATATATCAGAATATAATTTTAATTTATTATGGAAATAGAACTCTCAAATATTTAGTACCTAGAATTTTTAATTTATTACCAAAAGAACTTAAATTTAACTCACATTGTAACAAGAGCAAAATAAGAGAGTGGCTACTCGATCAAAAGTTTATATATGAATAGTAGCTTAGGTGTAAATATTTTATTTTTTCATATATTTTCTTGTATTTAAAAAATAAATTTATATATTATTATTTGTATAAACATGTTTATTCTGATCTTTCCGGCTGTTAATTTTTATATGTTATTCATTCTTTTTATAAATGTAAATAATATTATTAAGTCAGTATAAATATAATCTTCACCAACAAGCTACAAAAAGTGGCTTGGTGGGATTTTAGTTTTAGTAAAAATATAACAAGTGAAATTTTTTTAAATTGTAAAAATGTATAATTATGCTATTAAATCAAATAAATAAATTGAATTAATTAATTAATTGAAAGTCCTTCCTCGTTTTATTTATGTAGGTATCTTTAAAAATCTTTTTTTATATTTCTTTTGAATTTTTACACCCATAAGGTTTGTATAGTTAACGTATATTTTATGTTATGTTTTTGTTATTTATGTGCGTTTTATAATAAAAAGAATAGAGGTATACGTAATTTTATTTTTTTTAAATAAAGGAATAACCCGCTAAGCCTCTATTTAGAGGCTTGTCAGCAGGTGGGATAGAGGGAATATGGAAGGAGGTAATGAAAAATACACTACAACACACAGACCGATTGAGAAAAAAAAAATCTTGGATTTTTTTCTTGCAACTAACGGGAATCGAACCCGCGACGCCAGTTTCACATGTAGCCGTCTAACCATCTGCGCCACTGCCTACTGCCTGTCGTAGTAATAAATACGTAGTGTTTAAAACTGTCTTAACATTTTGCAATTTCGCTCTGTATAAGTCTTCTTTGTATATTCTCACATGTAAAAAAAATATAAAAAAGTATCTTGTTAAGTGTCCTCGGCACGGGTAGCCCCGCCCCAGTGAGGTCACATTATTTTTATTATTTATTATTTTTTTATTTATTTTTTTATTTTGTTTATTAAGAAAAACAACAGCAATACAAAGAAATATACACAACATAATAAAAAAAACATAAAATAAAGCCAAATCAGTTTTTCACATAAATACAATTATAAAAATCCAGTTCAGTTAAATATAATTTATAGAAGTGCATGTGTGCGAGTTTTTTTTTGTGTGTGAGGATGCGTGTGTAAAAAAGTGGAGTGTGGTTTTGGTAGGTATGTGAATATGTGTGTGATTGTATATGGGTGTGAGGGTAGGTTTAAGGACAGGGTAAGTGTGTATTTGATATGAGTGAATAGAAACAATTTAAAATTATAATGTAAAAATATAAATATATTTTTTTTTATAACGAAACATAATTTTTTTCAAATAATAGTTTTTTAATTTTGGTTTTAAAAGTGAGTTTACTGTAATTAAATATGTCTATGTTATTGAAAAATAAATTATAATTACGCGTCAAGCGAATCAGAGGAGAGTTCTGAGCATAGTTGGTGCGAACTGTGGGTACATGGAAAAGAGATAGATTCGTGTAACGGGTGCGGTAGCCAGGTACGTTAAGGGCCAACTCAGAAACCAGAACAGGACTATCAAGACGTCCATTAAGAATGTCATGTAAAATACCCATATCTAATAACAAACGACTATTGTTTATAATATGAATAAATGAAATGAAATGAACGTCCAGTGTGAGTAGAAACTAATCGTTAAGCTTCAAGTTATATTATTAGTTATTATGGCGGGATGTTTTCGCTGTAGCTCGTGTGCCGTAGTGCCGGGTGCCGGGTAACACGGACCATGGGAGTACGGTGTTAGTGTTACTGATGCGGGTAATGGGGACATTTACATACGGAAAACGTTAGGCCCACATGCGCGCTGCCCGCTGCCCGCTGCCCGCTGCCCGCTGCCCGCTGCCCGCTGCATGGTGTAAATACTCGAGGCAAACAGTTCAACTGACATCCTCGATCCTCACTCTTCACCCCCCAGTACCCAGTACTGCCCACTCTCCCTCTTCCTCTCCCTCTCCGAGAGGAAAAAGCTGCTCCACGCTGTTGTTATCGCCGACATACGAGTATTCAATTAAAGACGCAATTTGTCAACACCGTAGCTAGAATATTGTACGGGGTCAACATTCAAATAAACACACGATTTTCCAGTAGCTTGCATGCATAACATGCCAAGCATTTGAGCGATCACAATGAACAATAACGAACATGCTTAAGTTATCGCAGTCATAAGAAAACGCGTGTTTTTCGTTTTCCTTGTAAATGAATACAGTTCACTGGCGATTACTATAAAAATCGACGTTTACTATAAAAAATAATACAATATATTGCATTTGCAAAAAAAAAGCAGTATCTAATACAAAAAAGTAAAAAATAAATTACAATTATTATGACGACTGCTTTTCTTGACATTTGGCTTGCCAACCGCCCGCAGGCTAAATGCAATGAATAGCATGATAAATAATAAATAAAAAATAGCAGTTTTGGAATATTTACACCGGTGAAATTCAAATATGTGATTGCGCAGCAGGATTATACGTCGCGAAGCGTAAATATTTTGTCATTTAATATAAAGTGTTCACGGATGTTTCATTGTGATCGCGAATACGATAATCAACCATGGTGAGAAATTGTTATCACATCGCTTATTAGCACGTCGATAGTTATTTGTGATTGAGCTACAGAAATCATTACTTGTCGTTGAGGAGAAAAATCAACACAACAACAACAAACCATCACGCAGTTTCCCCGTAAGGATAGGTAGAGAGGATAGAACGCCACATCACTCTATCTTTGCATACAGATCTCGTTTTCTCTACATGCATACATCTTCTCATGCACGCGCGCCGATTAATCCGACTTTTGACATGTCCATCTGTAAGTATTTGTTGGATTTTGTCATACCAAATATTTCTCGGTCTTCCTCCATTTCTGCATCTATTAAGGCTGTAGTCGGGTAAAACGCACGAAAAATGAGGAAATCATACGATTTTGCCATTTTCTGAATATAATTTTTTTTTAAATTAAAACGAATGTTTTTTAAAAATCACGCGATATTAATAAAAAAAAACACAAATAAAATAAATGCAATAATTTTTAAAGGTATTTCTATTAAAAATATAGTTAAAAGTTTAATATAACTAAAATATTCGACCGGCAGGTTACGCCATTTCAAATTTAGACTATACTTTGGTATCTCGATTCTCATATAAAGACTAAGTATTGAACTAAATTTTTTTTTTATAATTTAAAGATAATAAATTGAACATTAAAACAGCGGAAGCAAAATCTTAATTTTTTGTTTTCGAAAAGAAATACAACCATTTTAAATCACATAAATTTTGTGACATTTTCCTGTATTTCTACGTAAAATTATGCCTTCGGTAATACTTTGTGAAATATTTTCGTTGAAACCTTTTTTTATAGAATTGTATTCTCCTTTTTAAAAAAAAAGATAATTCTGGTTGTAATATTCAATTTCTAACAATATCTTATTTGGGTTTTTTTTACCTTCATACCGGCCCTTACCGGTACCGTAATTATATAAAAAAAGGTTTCAACTAAAATATTTCAATAACGAAACTTTTTAGGGTTAGTTCTAAAATTTACTTACTATTTTTTTCGCCTATGCCTTACTAGTTAGATTTTTACTAAGACTATTTAAGAACTGATTTATAATATATCATTTTTCTTGTATTGATAACACCGAATACGCGCCTATGTTCGGAGTACATTAAAATGTCATAAATAGAAGCGCAAATGGCGTTCCGTGCTCTCTCGACAAATTTCTCATCAGACTAAAGTTTCTTGATTTTAATATTGGATCCGGCGAAGTTAGCCGCCATTTTATCATATTTATACCACAGTAATTATTAAATAATTAAGTAAAAGCTGTAAAGTTACAAGTCATCCAGTAAACTTTAGTATTTCTAAACGGAAAGATGGCGTTTTTATTCTAGCAAATTAAAATAAGGCACATTTGTCTGCTACGTCGATTGCCTGATTCGGCATAAAGGCGCTTTCACCATTATTTAAATTGCAATGCATCTTTTTTTATTTTTTTATATTTTTTTTTATTTAAGTTTTTCATTGATAAACCCTTGCGGGTTACATACATTTAACAAAATATTTTTACTTTTAAAATTCACATTCTACTGTTAATAATAATATTTTTAACATCTTTTGTAAAGGTTGTCTGAGTCTGGTAGTTAGTTTTGTCTGGTAGTTTATTGTATAATTTCAGTCCATGGTTCATTAGTCTCGATTGTCCTTTTCTCGTTTTAGAAGGTTGTATAAAATATTTTACTGATATTCTCGTATTGTGTTCATGTTTACAACAGTTTTTTTCAAGTTTTAATTATTCGTCAACAATTACATCAGTGGCTAATTTATGAATAAATTTGAAGGATTCTAGTTTAAAGAGTTCAGTTACATTTAATTGTTTAGTTTGTTTAAAAAGTTATTTAGTTGCTGTTAGATAGGGTAGGATATACTTACTTTAATATTTTATTTTGCTGTATTTGTAGTATGTTTACGTCATTTTGATTTATTAGAGATTACGACTAATTTTAAATATTTTGAAAAGTGCAAAAAAATATAATCAGTTTCGTGCAATTATTCGTGATTTAAAATGAATCAAGAATTGAGATGTGAGTTATGTGACCGTTGCGTTGCTTTCCTGTGAAATTGCGTAAAAATGAATTTGAACGTGGGCGTGGGTTGCACACACCTGCCGCGCAATCATGAATGATTATCAACAAACTAATCGATATAGCCAACTTTTAACGGAATAAAACGCTATTTGTATGAACTTTTGACAGCAGTACCTACGTTTGGTAATAATAATTTACGAACAAAAAATTGTAAAGCTATTCAAAATTTCTCATTTAAAATACCAGTTGATACAATATGTCCAATCATTTATTCATAGCAAGGCCCGTATTACAATGAAAAGTCAACAGAGTTATCTTCAGCCTATAAATTAAAATCGAATTCTCTCTAAAATTAAATATGTACTAATATCTTTATTTTTACATGACGTATAACGACAGGTAACCGACGGAGATTTCAAATGAATAATACCCTCATATTTTAATACAATAACTATCAATGTTTTTTTTGTCTTTTCTTCATTTTTTTTCTAAGTACAAAATTTTATCTTTATCATTTTTTTAATATCAATATGTATTTTTTGTATATTTATACTAGTAAACTAAGAGTAGTTTTAAATAACAATACTTTTTTATCGTTTAGTGTTATTCAAAACTGTTTTAATTTATTTATTAATATGTATTGCTTTCTTAGGTTATTTTTTTACACGCTCAAAAAATTTCTATGACCAAATATTTTCGTTTTTATCAATATAACTGGTATTATAATTTGAAAACTGTGTATCTTTTTTTGACTACTTAATTTGTAAATAACTGTCTAGTATCAATTTGTTTTATATACTATATTTTACTTAGAATTCAACTTACATGTATGTATTTTATTGTATATGTAACTAATAAAGAAGTACCATTAGAAATAAGAGAACAAAAATTTTAATACAAGCTAAAAAAAACATGTGTTTAGCAGAAAGTTAGTTTTTTAAAAAGTAATCTTATTCGAGTTGGTTTTATGGAATGATTTTTTAAGTGTACGTATGTTGTTTAAAATGTTTATAATTAGTATATGTTTATAAAAATTAGATATACGTTAATATTAGGACAACAATGTTTTTAATATGTCCAAATTGGTTCAGCCGGATAAATCTCACCCACATGGTAAAGGTTTCAGCGCTTTCACTTCACAAAAGTCAACAGGTGGAAGAGTTAAGGAAATGTGGATGTTCAAACATATGCAGAATGGTGAATGTTACACAGTGGGTAAAGTGGCCACTTAAACCAGCCAATGACAGGTCATAAGCCCTGTAAATGTCTAGACTCCCATATTCCCTTATCAAAAATGCTTTCCCTCTCTGTTGCAACAAATCCGAATATAATATTAGGACATTCATATATTATGTTTGTACTATTTTAAGACTAAATGAAAAAAAATGTAAAAGTCTGTGGGGAGTGAGGGACGAGGATGTGTTGCCTATGGCCGCAGTGCCCAATGGACCTATATAAGGGCGCGTAACACGTCACTCGCCCTTCTCTGTATTCAAATTCCCTCTAAAATATTATTTGAGTAATCTCTGTGTGTAATAAACCAAAAATTGTAAGTAATTTAAATTATTTTATTTATTTATTCCTCGAGGTTAAATCCGTTAAATCTGTTAAATTCATTCAATCCATTCAATCATATGTTTTCCATGAACTAACAAATAGCTACTATCTAGTAGAGTACAATAATGATAATACCTCTACAAGTCAATAAGTAGCTTTTTTTTAAATTAAATTAAATTACAAATATACACATTTTGGAGCGGAAAGTCAACTGAAGATAACTCTGTTAACTTCCCATTGTAATCGGGCCCCAGGTCAAAATGTTATGTAAAACGGCATTAGTTTTCACATTTCTAGAACCTTTCGTGTCACTACTCCACGGTCCAAAGTACATAGTCCACATTCGGAACCGAAGGAACTCTAGAAATGGAAGTCGCCGAAGCAAATAACGAACATCCGAGTATTCTGCATTCCGAGTTTCGTCCGTCCTCCGGATTTTACTTCTCGAATTCTTTATCGGCTCCAGTTCCAAGTTACAAAGTTTGATCAAAGTGGAACGACTCGGCGTTTTATTTTCCCAAGTCGGTCCGATGCGCTGACAACGCGGATCAAAGAAAACCTATCGGATGTGAACACAGAACGCAGCCCCTCTCGCGGGGTCTTGATTTGTTTACGATGCTTATATATTTGAGAAAATAACATTTTTGTCAGCAGTCTCTGTTTTCTTGAAATGATTTCTCTAACCAAAGCACGAAAAATAACAAAGGAACGCGAGATTTTCATTAATGCACCCACAGTTTAGTTACAAAAATACGTTTCTATTTTACATTTTCATTAAATGCCATTCTTTCAGTTATGAATATAACCATAATGCATAAAATGACTAAAATTTTAAATTATTTCATTAATTTAATGCTGGCTAAGCTGGCAGTGCTCAGCGGAGTTTTAGTCCCAACACTTATGTATGGAAGTGAAACATGGAACTGGCGGAGGCAGGATGAAAGCCGAGTGAACGCGGTTGGAATGTGATCTCTTAGACGAATATCTGGGAAATCAATGTATGACAGGGTTACGAATGATGAAATCAGGCGAGAGTGTCAATCTGAGTCAAGTATAATTGATGGTCATGTAGAACGAATGGACGACGAAATAATGGTAAAACAAGTATGATGACGGTAACGTGAGACGAGGACGACCGAGGAAGACGTGGCATGATCAGATTAACCAAAATCTTAAGTCTGGTCATGTCAAAAGCAGGCAGAACCGAAGGGCATGTATGCCAGGATGTATGAATGTGGAAGACGGATAGACGTATGTGGCGGTCCATTCTCTCTGCCTACCCCTACGGGGAAATGGCGTGATGGTAGTAGTAGTAGTAATTTTATGATACATTTTCGCATTATTTTGGTCCACCAGAAAAACTTTTTCTTCTGAAATTATTAGTCCGTTTTAAAAGTACAATTTAAATAAAAATAACTTAAATTAACAATAAAATTTAAAACATATTTATATTACCATTTTCATACTATTTTGAAATGAAATATTACTTATATAAGTTCTTATTACATTTAATTAAAAATAAATTAAATATTTTGAATCAGGTACAAGAATTTGTGAATCTGGGAAGTATGTTTACTAGGGATGGAAAGACCGAGAAAGATATTGAAAGGAGGGTGAGTGCCGGGAACAGATGGTTATCGCAGGAGGCTAAACTAGCAGTTCACAATGGAGTTCTAGTGCCAACTCTAATGTATGGGGGCGAAGTATGGAATTGGAAAAATAATGATAAAATTAGGTTAAATGCTGTCGAAATGCGATCTCTCAGGCGAATGTGTGGTAAAACGATGTATGATAGGTGCACAAATGTCGAGATCCGTGAACTGTGTAAGGCTGAGACATGCATTATCGACAGCATCAAGAAAGGGGTGCTGCGTTGGTTTGGACATGCAGAGCGAATGGACAGCAAAAGAACGGCTAAAAGGATCTACGATGCAAATGTTGATGGATGCAGAAAACGAGGAAGACCGAGAAAGACATGACACGATCAAGTCCATCAAATACTTGAAGGTGGACATGTGAAAAGTAGGAATAATCGGAGTGCGTGCATGGGAAGATGTATGAATGTAGAGGAAGCGAGGTATGTATGTATGTATGCAAAGCTAGAGTGATATGGAGTTATATCCTCTCTGCCGAAACGGCGTGATGGTTCTTTTGTTTGGTTTTGAAATTATAACTTTGAAAGTAAACGCATTTGTGTCTCTTTTATAATTATGGCTAATGCATACATTTCACAGAACACACAACTATTGGAATACATTATAGACAATGCGCTTTACGGGGAAATATGTAAGTTGTGTACAAAATATGTAGGAACTGCCAGAAACTTGCGGCGGAGCAACGCTTCGGACAAAAAACTATCCTTTGTTCGCGGACAAAAGTGGCTTTGGAACCAAATAATGGTCTAATATGCATGGACCGTCTGCGGTCGGTCTAACGTGTTATTTTATGCCAATCTACCAGGGAGAACATATCCGCAGAACTGAGCGTATTGTGCATTGCGTATCGGGCGACACGGGACACGGGATGTACGATATGAGTAGGTAAGTTGGAGGGCCCGCAAATCACCAGATTCAAGTTTAAAAGTGTGGTAAAAATGGCAATAATACAATTAGGTTTTTTCCGAGTCCTTGTGGCGTAATCGAGCAATGATCTTGGAGCTGCTCGTAGTGGCCTTGTGATGTAAAACTGGTAATTCGAGTACGGTATAATTAAAGGGTCATTAAAAACGACCAAACCATCTGGTTTTTCTAAAAACTCGTGAATATATTATCGTACTTCTGAGATCATCCAGACTTTGCCTTGCAAATAACACAAAGAAATGAAAATATACAATTTGCATCTAGGATAAGGAATAAATCAATCCAATTTCATCGCAGATGCAATAGGCGATATTTATATAGATATTTCGATGTAGATATTTTTTAGAGATATTTTTGATCAGACCCTGCTTTACAAAATTGTAAATAATAAATTTGATTCCCCGGAACTCATTCCTCTACTTGCTTACCGTGTCCCCTCCAGATCAACTAGACTCTCTGATATTTTCTATATTCGTAATAATAAAACTAATTTTAATTTATTGCAACAGAGAGGGAAAACATTATTGCGAAGGGAATATGAACGTCTAGGCATTTACAGGGCTTATGACCTGTCATTGGCTGGTTTAAGTGGCCACTTTACACACTGAGTAATATTCACCATTCTGCCCATGTTTAACCATCCATATTTCCTCAACTCTTCCATCTGTTGACCTTTGTGAAGTAAATTTAATATATTTGGCTGATTTATATGGCATCATTTTAGTAAAAAATCACCTCAAGGGCGCTTTTAAATATTAATAACTCCCTAGGGAGAAAATCCAGCCAGTCTGCAAGCATTTGGACCTACTACAACATTGTTGAATTAAAACTAATAATCGGAAACATTCTACGATAGGTTAGGATAGGTTTTTTTTTAAATGTACCTACACTTAAGATAATATTTAGTTTTATATAAATTATCCATACACTGTATAATATTCACCAGTCTGGAGATGCCCATTAGAGGGTGAAAGCGCTAATTGGTAAAAATAAATAAGTGGAAGTGTACCAAGTATTTTTTCAGTAAATAACTTATATGTAAATATAAGTTATTACATCATTACAGTGGAATTCCATCAAGAATTGTCAATAAATCATTTAAATGAGTCTACTTATATTACTGAGACCATCTTGTACTATTTGCGCCACTCAAAATATGACACAAATGTGCATACTTATTTTATTAAAACCGAAGTTTAATAAGCACGAGGTTGTTTATTTATGTTTTAGTAGTCATAGAAGTGTACTGTTAATACCACTGATGCAGGCATGTACAAGGAACATTTTTACATATAAATCACAAAATGAACAAAAATGCAATCTACTATTATGTCCGCCCATCAAAGATTTAAGAAATTGGATTATCGAACGTACTGGTTTATTTGCTAAAAAAAAGGAAAATTCGCGTCTTATCTTCAAATGAAAATACCACTCTGCGTGAATTTTTTAAATAGTCAACTGAAACGAGGAAAAATACGTATTTAAGATACGTTTTTCATCACTAAATTATTATTGATAAGATACATACGTACTAATTTACTGTACAACATATGCTATTTTTGTAACGTGCTAACCTCATTAATTTCGCTCGTTAGTAAAATTAAAATTTAAAAAAGTAAAAATAGCGTAAATTTCCATCACTACGTCATACCAGATGGCATACGCGTCCGCGCCGGTGGTCAGTGGCGAGTGGCGATACCTGAAGTGTGACAAGGAACACGTCCGTCCGCATGCACATACTAATATGCGAATTAAATGCACTGGGAACGAACTGAACCGAATTAAAATCCAATCTGTGGAACAGGAAGTTCGTACATACGTTATTGTGACGTAAAAATCTGCCCGCGGTTCGTTAACCGTTTTAAGAACGTTATTTACAAAGCGATCATTATGAATGCGATGATTGGCGACGCGCTCTGGCCAGCCATAAGGCGCGAGGCGATGGACTCACGCTTTGTTTTATCTTTCTTCCGAACGCCGTCAATAGGCTAATGGTGGCAATATAGCAGCTGTTCTGGGCTAAACGTGCAGTAGATAGGTGTACTCGAGCGCACGCCACATCGCACATCGCCACCGCCACCGGTCAACCGTCGGAAAAACAGGTATTACTTTGAAGGGTACCTTTTTATAAACAAATCACTCGGGATAATAATTTGTACTTAAAAAGTATTAAGACGTGAAAAAAATCATCAAATACAGTACCTACATCTTAGTCATTGAGAAATTGGTATTAATTGATGGTATGGATTTTATTTGTAATTTAAGTTTTGTTTAAATGTATATAATAAAAACCGGTGAAAACTATATAATTTTATGAACATAGAAATTTGTTTAGCCTCCCACCAGTCTGACGATGTCGGTCACGACGAAACCCGATCACAGGTAAAAAATTATAAATAAAAGTGGAATAAAACTATAAACGTATTTTTATTATTATAATTAAAATGCAGTTCCACCAAGAAATGTCAGTAGAAAAACCTATTACAGTTATAACATTAAAAAATTATAAAAGTAGATTATTATAGAAAAAAAACATGTATCATTTATGGAACTATATTAGTTAACAACAAATAAATTGAAATATATCTTTGTTAAACGACAATACTTTAGTGCGCTGTAAAATCTCTTAACTTACAGCCTAGTCTATTTTCAACAAGTATTCGCTCATAGGTTTCAAAAGTACGGAATATTTCAAATGATCCTGCAATATCGATTATGTCACAAAATAAGGGTAATATATTATGAAAGCGGCATTATTCACGCGATGCAAGCTACCGTCACACTCGTACCTCAAACCGTCTTGAAGGGCACAGTTGATCTCACTCGAGACGAATGATGCTAACTGAAATAGCGTAAGATGTCGAATACTATTGCCGCATGCTAAATAATATTTAAGGATTATCGTCTTATCTGTGTCCAAGCGAATGGAGATCTGTGTGTGAAATAGAACCAGAACCCTGGACGAGTGCTTTCGTCGGCTACTCTCGGGTAAAAATCTTGAATAAGGAAATCGAGTGGGAATAAGTCCCACTCGATATGTAGTAGCTGACGCGTTCGTCTACCATTCTTGATGTGATGAAAATGTTGCAGTTCAAGCAGTCTTTCGTTGTTCCTGGACTGTAAGAGCGTAAGACCTTATCACCTTGTGCCTCGTATCACCTTGTATTGTAACAGATTATTGAAATACGCTGCATTTTGTTTGCTAATACAGTGGCCTATGCACCACTGTGTACGGAAAGGGGAATAATGATGATGATGATTGTTAAAAAGTTAAGAAAATCATTAGAAAAAGTTAACAACCTTATTTCGGCCATACTTAATTTTAATTTTCATGTTTTTAAGAGCTGTTGGCAAAATGTATGGTAAGGAAGATTGTGGGATATAAAAAGTGTTGTTGTGAATTGAAGAGGATGTATGGATCAAATATTTGCTTGGTGAAAGATGACTTTCGCAAAGCAAATTTCTTGCCGAACAGCAAAAGATTTTTTGCACATTTGTCGATCTGCAAAAAGCGATAAAGAAAAATTGTGGAAGGTTTTATAAGAGTATGGAGCAGACGGCAATCTGATGCGGGCTATTGCGCCACTGTATAAATACAGCACAACATGTGTGAGGGTAAAGGGGTCATTCACATCATGGTTTGCCATTCCTTAAGGAGTCAAACGAGGATGTGTAATGTCACCGCGGAAGTTCAACGTTTACATTGATAACGGCATGAAATAATTGATAGGTTTCCGAATGGTAGAAAAATTGGTGATTTGACTGTCTATTGAAGATCTGAGCCCGTTGCAAGTGAAGGGAACCAACTGACAAAATGGTAAAACTTTTGCATTCAACGTCTTAACCCTACGAGCTTTATGGTGATATTTGAAAGGGGAAGTGAGGTTACTGACTGCATAATAAATGTAAACAACGAATGTCTTGAACCAGTAGAAGAGTTTGTGTATCTGGGAAGCATGGTTGCAAGAGATGTAAGAGTAGAAAAATATGTTGAAAGGATGGTGAATGCGGGCAACAAAATGAACGGCGCACTAAGCACAGTAATTGCCAAAAGAAATATGTCAATCGAAGCTAAATTAGCAGTACACAACCTCTTAGACAAATGTGTAGGAAATAAATGTATGACAGGATTACGAATGACGAAATCAGGCGAGTGTAAATCTGAGTCAGGTATAATTGATAAGATTGAGAAAGGGTTTTTGAGATGGTTTGGTCATGTAGAACGAATGGGTGACGAAAGACTGGAAAAACAAGTATATATGTCGAAAATGAACGGTAACGTGAGACGAGGACGACCGAAGAAGACATGGTATGATCAGATAAACCAAAATCTTAAGTCTGGTCATGTCAAAAGCAGGCAGAACCGAAGGGCATGTATGACAATATGTATGAATGTGGAAGAAATGTATGCAAGGATAGACGTGTGTGACGGTCCATTCCCTCTGTTTACCCCTACGGAGAAATGCCGTAGTGGTAGTAGTAGTAGCTTTTTGCCATTTTTTTTAGCAAACTGTTTTGATATTTTTAAATAACATGGACGTTTGTTTACATTAAGAACCAGGAAAAAAAAGGTTTTTTTATTTTTCTGATTACAGAAATGAAATATAAGTCATGAGTTTCTTCACCTCTAAAATGTCAGTTAGTTCACTTCGCCTGCAATGGTCTCAACTGTCTTTCGTATGCCGATCATACCGTGCTTCTTACCAATATTTAGCACTTCACTTTCGATGTCAATCCCTCGAGCTGCACCCGGAAAATTAAACAAAATAGCAAGCTAATATGGCAATTGCTAATGCTATTAAAATTTCATTATAATTTATCGATGTAAATGCTAATAAATTATTCCAGCACTGCTCGAGACCCTGATCTGGTATGCAGAGTGCGCCCCATTACGGAACGAGCCCCATTCTCAAAGGAAAAGTAGATGGAAGAGAAACGAGAGGAATACGAAACCTTCCCACAGCGAATCACATAGTCCTCAAATTTCCTCACCCCGAGTAAAAGAACTCTGCACCGCGGTCCCGAAGGATACAGTCAGCTGGGCTCTTTCCGCGAAGTCTCGCCGTACAAATTGAATCAATTGGAAACTCGAGCGCCGGGGACTGTGCAGGGTTGCCGGTTGTATGGGAAACCGAATACGACCGTATTAGGTATTATTATGAATATGGAATGAAGTTATTATTCCTGGTGGAGGAGAAAGGCGAATGACAAAAATATACTAAAATAATAACACTGTGGTACAAAAGAAGGGAAATCCGTATATATTCTATCGTCGGCATCGTAGAACGACGCGACGGTTGTGCAAAAAATGCGACATTGTCATTTTTTTATATTTGATGTAAAAAAAACTGTATAAAGACCTCAGACAAAACTTACTCTTTCGTACCGATAACCATGGAACTAACTATGGTTTTCATTCCCCTATGCCCAGAATGCTTGGGTCTGGCAAAAAACATACCAGTCTTGATTTCTTTGATAACAAGTTGTCTTCTTTCATACGATCACTGAATCAAATTAAATTATAAACACCTCTCTCCCGCTTCCACTCTCACCGAGTCTACTATATACCATTGTGTCTTTCTACATTATTTTATTGTAATTTTCTATGCATACATATGTCCTTAAAAATTCCCATTGGGCGTATATATATAAATAAACAAATAAAAGCTTCTTTCCAGGTTTGAAAAAAAAATATATATAACAAACTCAAGTATTAAATGGTATACTTTTGTACTGATCAAGTTGTGACATAAAATGTCAATAAACATTTTGAACCGCTCTCACTTAAAGTTGAAGAAAATCACATGCGTCGTTGTTCTACGACCCCAACGATATGTATTTGAGAAAAAATTGATCACAACAGCTCAAAAATGCACTTGTATACAATTTCATATTTTTATCATATTTATTATATTTATATTATATCACAATAAAAACTAGCAGAAAACTATTTGTGACATTGCATTTGTTTCTCACATAAATATTGGCTTTTAAAAAAGCCTTCGATACGGTACATGTTGATACCATGATAAAAATTAAATGACATTGGTGTAGAATTTCAAGAATGTAAACTTCTAAAATCATACTTAACAAATTAGAAGCAATATACCTATATAAATAGAGAAAAAAAATCAAATACAAACAGTAAATTTTGGAGTACCACAAGGATCTATTTTGAGTCCATTATTATATATTTGAAATATTAATGACTTATCACAGTAAAATTTAAAAGGAAAAGTTATTACGTATGCTGCGACGTTAAACTATTCTATAAAAATCAAACTGACGTATTAACAAACATGACATAACATTTTTTAGGCATATTTTTTTTTTGTTCAAAAGAAGAAAGGAGGGAAGGCGGATCTGGGTACTCCGTATGGATCCGGTGGCAAAAAGATTTTTAAAACCGAGTAAGTAAAAAATTTCTTCTTTTATTTTATTTTTATTATTTTAATACTTTATTTTTTTACGAGTGTAATGATACGGAGTGGCTTTTTAAGGGTACGCTTTTTTTTCTCTCTAGAAAACTATAATTGGCCTATAATTTGTTTTTTTTAAACATTCTATTTTTTTGCTGGCTGTTTTTTTCTTTTAATAAATAAAATAAAAATATTTGACTTGCTTGGCACCGAATAAATCACGAAATTTTCTTCCAGGACTCACAATTGAACGAAGCGCCCTTGAGGTATTATATTACGAAAATGGCGCTGTATAAGTTATCCATGATAATAATTTTTAAAAAAAATTCAACGCGTTCTTGCGGCGTTAGGTGCTCCGAAATTATTTATTATCGACCACTCTCCATAACTGTCAAATATGAGCCCAAACATGACAACCAAACCAAAATAGCGGCCAGACATCAGCCTAGAACATTCAACGCATTCAACGCATTCAACGCATCCTGTATATCGTGATTTGTGTTTTACTTTCAAATCGTTGAGGGCAACGCAATTGTCGCTAAAACTGGGATGCCTTTAGTAAGGAAATAATGTGCCGATTTATTATACATCAATGAATTTACTAAACGTAAAAATAAGAAAAAATGACTGTAAAATATCTATCGGACCTCTCTAATATTAGGAAAAATACGTGTAAAAGAAAATCTACTCTTACGAGTAGATACTGCAGATAAAAAAATTCAAATTTCGGCGCAGCCCGAACAATAGGTTCAGAGGTCGTAGGTTCGTAGTTTTGCCTTAGCCGACCCCTCTGCCTGTAACCAATTATCTTCACGTTATTAAACAATGATCATCGACAGTCCCAGTCAGTTCAGGTCTCAACGATTCATAAAAAAATATTTTTGGCTTAGATTTTTTTTTTAAATATATTTGGACCCCTGTATTTAGGTAGCCTTACGTGTCATGTACGAGGCTAAGGTCCTCGGAAAAATCGTTATTGTTTATCTTGGAAATGGGAAGTTTGATCACTGTATTACCTTTATGAGTCCAATCACCATTGTTGCAAAGTCTAAGAACAATGGCGCGTGATAACTACTTTTAACGACTATGCAAATATCTGTTAGGGATATTCCATCTTTCCTGCATTCTGTTTTGAGATTATGGCGTTGTAAACCGAGAAATAACACATGTTCGATACTCTGTAAGAAATATCATCGCATGGACAATAGTCATCATCCCTTCAATTAACCTATATACTTCTCATAGCTCCGTGTCCGGAAAAGATTTGAGTCATTTCGAAAGTACTTTGGTGGTGAGAACGCAAGTTTGCTGCATCAGCCAGCGTTGGGAAAAACATTTTAGTGATTTTTCCCGTAAAAGTAGCGCGGGAAAATCCTCCCAACGCTTCTGCGTATTTCGTTTTATGCAGCGAAATTTAATGATCTATTAACAAAATGCTTCGCTTAGTTTAATAGTCTATTAACGAAATATTTTTTTAAAACCACTGAACTTCCTAATTGAAGACAATGAGAAGGCACCTACCAACCGAGATCTAAGTCAAGGAAGGGGGAAACGGGGTAAGTGCGTACCCGGGGGTTAGTCAGTGCAGAAGTAGTAAGGAGTTTTAGTAAGGTTAGGAATATAGGGGCGCAGGGCGGCGTGTGTGCCGGGACTAGCGGGGGTGCCAGACTTATCGGATAATGCACCCCTTTGTAATTTTACACCCCTCTGTGTGTGTATGCAGCGTGGCGTATCTAGAAATCGGCGATAAAGGATTTGAAGATCGCGCCGATATTAGTTTTCCTCCATAAAGGAGTGGAACGGACGGCGGCATTACAGATTGCATAATATCTGAAATGACATCTCTCGGAAGCGAACTTTAACATCGCCATTGCCTATCGTACGGCGTGATCGCAAATCGTAAAATAATATTTTCACATTTCTGTGACATTTTATAGAAGAGACTAGACTTTTTTTTACTAAAATCGAATTTGATATACTATTACGTCAAATTTACAAAATATATATGAAAGCAGTGACAAAAACCGAAATCTAACTAACTAACTAACCATCACGCCATTTCCCCGGAGGGGTAGGCAGAGAGGATAGAACGCCACACCACTCTGTCCTGGCACACTTCCTTTGCTTCCTTCACATTCATACATCTTCTCATGCACGCACGTCGATTATTCCGACTTTTCACATGACCACTTTCAAGAATTTGTTGTACTTGATCATGCCATGTCTTTCTCGGCCTTCCTCGACTTCTACAACCAGACACATTCGCTTCATAAATCTTTTTAGCCGTTCTTTCATCATTCATTCGCTCCACATGACCGAACCATCGCAAAAGAACTTTCTTAATTTTGTCGATAATGCTTAACTCAGCCTTGCATTCTGCTCTAATTTCGACATTAGGGCACCTATCATACATTGTTTTTCCGCACATTCGCCTGAGGGATCGCATTTCAACAGCATTCAGTCTACTTTCGTCCCTTTTTTTCCAACTCCATGCTTCGCTTCCATACATTAGGGTTGGTACCAGAACTCCATTATGAACTGCTAATTTAGCCTCTTGCGATAGACACTTATTTGCTACGACAGACTTTAAGGCACCATTAACTCTGTTACCGGCACTAACCCTCCTTTCAATATCCTTGTCCATATTTCCATCTCTAGTAAACATACTACCCAGATATACAAATTCTTCGACCTGTTTCAAACTATCTCCATTTACTACAATCTTACATTCAGTCATAGTTACATTTCTTTCAAAGACCATGACGTTCGACTTTTGAACATTCATTAGCAAAAACCGAAATCAATAATATAAAATCAATACGC
Organism: Micrasema longulum; assembly: GCF_059751315.1. Lineage (NCBI taxonomy): Eukaryota > Metazoa > Arthropoda > Insecta > Trichoptera > Brachycentridae > Micrasema > Micrasema longulum. The sequence continues at coordinate 193,979 of NW_028278134.1, read as the reverse complement.
TTGATTTTTTAAAAAGGGAATAACCCGCTAAGCTCTATTCTAGAGGCTTGTCAGCAGGTGGGGAAGAAGGGATATGGAAGGAAGTTGTGAATAATACACCACAACATCCAGACCAATTGAAAAAAATCTTTGTTGGATTTTTTCTTGCAACTGGTAGAATGAAACCCGCGACGCCAGTCTCACAGTTGGCCGTTTAACCAACTGCGCTACGGCGCTTGTCTTTTAAAATCTTTCACACTCTAGGAAATACGCACTTTACAGAAGTCAATTTGAGTGAACTCTTTAAAAGAATAAGAATATTCGTTTTATGTTTCCTATTCAAGATGTGATAAATCTAAATAAAACTATAATAGATACACAAAAAATAATAACTTAATATTTTTATTTAGAAAAAATAATATTAATTGAATATATAATCAAACTTGGACCTGAACCATGGATTAAAAAAAACATACCCATTGTGGTGTGACATGACTTAATATGTTTTACCTATGAATCAACGAAATAATCTAAATTCGTGGGGTAAAATATATAACATTCTGCCTATGTTTAAACATCCGGATTTTATAAGCACATAAACAGTGAAATATTGTAGAATAGAACAACCTTTTTATTAAATATTTCACGTCGACCTTCACGGGAATCGAACCCGGGACCTCAAGCGCGGTAGGCGAACGCGCCAACCACTACGCTACGAGGCGGATTCATCTCCTCACTCGATAACGTTATTCAAGATTTTTAACTGAGAGTAGCCACCGAGTCGAAAGCGCTGGTCCAGGGTTATGGTGATATGGTTCTATTTCACACACAGAACTATATTCTTAATCCGCCTAGACACAGAAAAAAATCATACAGCTTCATACGAATTGGAGGCTGAAAAACTATTGGACGATTACGTACTATGCTTTCTCATCTATCATGAACAGTAATCGAAATTATTATTATATAATAGTTGACCATCCCTCAATACACGCATACTAGCACCTAGTGACAAAGGGGAGCTAAACTTTATTACAGACCCGCTTCCTCACCCTTGTGGCACCTGATCATAAAAAATGTACAGGTGATAACACACGCTTGTTATTTACAAAATACCAAAATACAAAAGACCAAACATAATGAACAAATAAAAATAATAACTCTGACATCTCTCTGTGTGTATTCAAACACTGGGGAAAACACCTATTTTGTAAAAATTAAGGTTTATTCAAATGTACTAGAGCTCGCCGCTAAAGAAATACTCAATACCAACCATATCAATAAATAAAATTACCTTATAATTATGATAGATTTGGGTTGTGTTCCTGTGGCTAGTGTTGTGGACTTACGGATCAGAGATCAGATGTGAAAATGGCCTCAAAAATGAAATATTTCGGTAAATCATAAGTACGCAAACATTTCTTAGGTTTTCTCGTTACTAGAACGAAGAGATAGCCCATGTGATATAGACTGGAAGAGCTCTCTCAGATAAACAAGCGAAGCAGGATTATTAAAAATATTGTGAAGAAGTGAACATGAATGTGATACTGAGCCGGTGTAGCTGCGTGCGATATTCGGTTATGTGGTCAAATTTTCGAAGATTGAAGATATAACATATACAAACATTCCGCAATCGTTCCAACTTATCAAGTAAGTCAGAATTATGATCTGGATAACATACATCTCCATAATCAAGAGTGCAAGGGGAGTGGAGTGTTTTTTGTTTGGTTGAAAAAAAAAATTACATCCAAAACATTGTTCATCGTAATTGCATCGTGTTTTTTAACACGTATTGTTCCTGCATAAAAAAAATAGTAAAAAAAACGGGAATCCATCGCAGGACTACGTAGATTTTTAAAGTATGTTTTTTTTTTTTAAAAGAGGACGCTTAGATTTATTAACATAATATTATGTACTTCTCAAGAAGGTAAAATATAATATACATCGTTAGTAAAATCAAAGCGCCTTTGAGGACTAGGAAGGCTTACTCCATTTACCCCAGGTAAAGCTCGGGTTTCCTAGGACAGCGGTGCCCGTATTTTAACGGCTGTAGTGAACAATAATGCGGTTGACAGCCGTCGTAACGGTGACTAGAGAGTGGTTTCCTATAAAAATGGTGTTGATAACACCGTTAAAAAATAAAACCACTCTCTAGTCACCACTACGACGGCTGTCCACCGCATCACCGTTCACTACGGCCGTTGAGATACGGGCAACGCTGTCCTAGGAAACCCTAGCTTTAATGGGACGCACAGCCTGGAGGAAGAAGTAAAATAAAAGCACTATAATAAGTACTTTAACGTTACTCAGTTCCGAAAGGCCTACTGATGTCTATTCAATAGTCCGGCTTCTCTCGAATGAGTTTTCTCTTCATTAAACAAATGCGGAGAAGTTCCTTTAAAGGTCTACAGTTTAAATTCCTTTCCTCTCCCAACATTTCTTAAAAGTAGATAGCCAGGAAATAAAATCTACTTGTGATCAGGTTGTGGTCCCGTGGCTAGTGTTGCGGACTCACGGATCAGAAGTCCGAGGTTCGAACCCCACTATACCCCAACTTGATTTCCATTTTCTAATAGTGAGTTATTTACAATTCGTTGAAAATCGTCACTAAAATGGAAATATTTGGGTAAATTATAAGAACGCTAATATTTCTTTTTTCTAAAAAATATATAAACCATGTATAAGCAAGGTCAATAATACTGCAGCTCCCATTTAAAAAAAACATAACCCAGTTAGTTGGGTTTTAAACGTGTATTTTGTATATTACGTACTTTATTTGAAAAAAGACTCCGATGGTGAGTTGCACTTTGGCCCCTCAAAAAGCGTCAAATGTCAAATACCCTTCTAATAAAACCCTTTTTTTTAGGAAAAAAAAAAACTATGTTTTTTAGTCCGTCTGGCCTAAATAGCCCCGGTCTCCCCTTTGAGGAGGTGTCAAAATGAACGCGCAAAAATAACGACAAAGAGAGATAAATGAATCAGTTCGAGGGTCAATTAATGGGAGCGGAGAGAAACGGGCAGATAGGTTAGTAGGTAGTAGGATAAGTAGGTGCTGCCGCCGGTGCGGAGTGCGGAGTGCGGAGTGGGAAGTAGCGAAGTGGCGGTGGACAGGGGCAAAGAACGAGGCTTTGTGCGAATGAATATTTACTCTGCCGAGAACGTTTCTTTGTGCTGACGTGAACTGCGCAAAACCATCTGCCGAAATTACGTCGCGCGTCGTCAGTCGTCACCGCTGCGGACAAAGGCGAGGAATCGTTTTGTAATAAAAAAAAGTAACGAGCCCTACTAAATACAGCGTTATATTAGATCTAAATTTATTGCAACGGAGAGGGAAAACATTCTTGAGACGGGTATTTGGAAGTCTTGGCATTTACAGGGATTTAGACGCAGAAATCAATGTATGACAGGGTTACGAATGATGAAATCAGGCGAGTGTAAATCTGAGTCAAGTATAATTTATGAGATTAAGAAAGGGTCTCTGAGATGGTTTGGTCATGTAGAACGAACGGACGACGAAAGAATGGTAAAACAAGTATATTTATGGCAAAAATAAACGACAACGTGAGACGAGGACGACCGAGGAAGACGTGGCATGATCAGATTAACCAAAATTTCAAGTCTGGTCATGTCAGAACCGAAGCAGACAGAACCGAAGAGCATGTATGAATGTGGAAGAAGCTAGGAATGTATGCCAGGATAGACGTGTGTGGCGGTCCATTATATCTGCCTACCCCTACGGGGAAATGGCGTGATGGTAGTAGTAGACGAAGAACTCGTTGATGCACCGAGCTGTACATTTTTATTATAAGGAAATACCATTAGAAATAACCATTGAAAAATTAAAAGTTGATATATTGTATTGAAATATATTATTATTATATAAATCTTAAAATAGGGCACACATATCATACATATTGTTATGTGTGTTCTAATAATAACATTGCAAATATATTTAATTTATAAATTGTTTATCACATATGTCTTGACCATTATTTTAAATTTTGATATGTTTTTTTCTTCATAAATATTTTTTTCCATTTCGTAATACTTTTTAATTGCTTTAAATAAAATTGAATTTTGTGACTTTGCCTTTTTCCTAAATGGAAGTCTAATTTTGTTCTTTTCTCTAGTATCGTGATTGTGTTCATGCTGGTTCCAATCAATTTTTTCCAAAATTCTGTTTTTTTATTAGAGTTTATAATTTTATGAACAAATATCATTGTATTGTAAAATATTCTTTGTTTATATGTTAATAATTTCATTTCATTTACCATCGACTTTACCCTCGTATATCTGTTTTTTTTCAAAATGATTCTAAAGGCTTTATTTTGTAATACAGTTAGTTTATCTATGTTTTCGTTGTTTGATAAAAATAAAATGCTACTACAGTAGTTAACGTGTGGTTCAATAATTGCTTTGTAAATAGTTTTGCAGGAGTCCTTATCAATAAATCTTCTGATCCTTCCCAAAATTTATATTTTTTTTGCAATCTTATTTATTACCATCTTAGCGTTTTGGTGAAATGTAAGTTTTGAATCCAACATTACACCTAAATATTAATATATTCTTAATTAACAAATCAAAAAAAAGTCACAGAAATAAAAATCGTAAATTATTTTAAGTTTCTTGCTAAAAAATATTTTCCCTTCATTTAGAGGAGAAAATCTTTGATCTGGGTTATCGAATAACTGATTTGGTCGGTAATAGACAAAATCTATATATTTTTTCAAAATGAATGATCGTACATTTTATGTTTAAGTATGATAAAAAAAAAACGATTTTTGCCATTGGGCAGTATTATCACTATGTTAAATCTAGTACACTTTTAATTGTTTTGTACATTCCCATTTATATGACCAGGGGTGTTATTCTGAACGCAAAAGCGCGCGTAGAAAACGCATTTTTAACGCGTAATTACGTACTAAATACACGCTAACAGAGTGATCTCTTCGCGTGCAATTCCGTTCAGAATACCAACACAGGTTTGAAACCATGAGCTCTGTAAATGCCTAGACTTCCATATTACCTTCTCAAAAATGTTTTCCCTCTCTGTTGCAACAAATTTAAACATGAATGACTCCCTAGGGAGGAAATCCAGCTAGTCTGCAAGCATTTGTACATACTTAAAACAACGTTCTTATAATTTACCCAAACATTTCAGTTTTGGTGGCTACTTTCAATGAGTTGTAAATGAATCATTGTTAGAAAATGGAAATCAAGTTGAGGTAGAGTGGGGTTCCAACCTCGGACCTCTCAATAATGGTACTAGTATTTTTCATGTTCGACATCGCTCTATTTGAAATATGTTGTCTGGAAACACTTACTCATTTTTTAAAAAAGCAGAAACCTGCGGTAATGATAAAAATATTATTTTTGAAGATGTTATATATATACTACAAGAATATTGGTTTCCATATTGTCAAACTTAATAATCACCCCAATGAGTCCTTAACTAAGACCCTAAACCCAATATTGCCAAAACAACTTAATTGGCAACCAATTAAACCATTAGCACTAATGAGACAGTAATTATCCTAAATTTTAACGCATTTCAACATTGGTTTTTTATTAGATATGTAAATAAACACACTTTACCTATTTCAATTGTTGTTATATCGCATGTACGAGGGATGGTAGAATGTTTCCGGTGATTACTTTTGATGTTAGTTATAAATAAAATATCAGACAGTCCAGTAACTCAATCACAAATAACTATCGACGTGCTTAAAAACATGCTAAGCATTTGAGCGATCAAAATGAACAAAAATGAACATGCTTAAATTATCGTAGTCATAAGTCAACGCGTGTGTAATCTCTAAGTCATCGCTCGTGTCGGTTTGTTTTTTTGTTTTCCTCGTTAATAAATACAGTTCACTGGCGAAAAATCGGCGTTTACTATAAAAAATAATACAATATATTACATTTGCAAAATAGTAAGGAGTGCCTAATACAAAAAAGTTAAAATCAAATTACAATTACTATGTCGACTGCTTTTCTTGACATTTGGCTTGCCAACCGCCGGCTAAATGCAATAAATAGCATAATAAATAAATAAATGCAGTTTTGAAACATTTTTCATATTTACACCGGTGAAATTCAAATATGTGAATGCGCAGCAGGATTATACGTCGCGAAACGTAAATATTTTGACATTTAATATTAGATGCTTACGGATATTCCATGGTGATCGCGAATACGATCAACAACCATGGTGAGAAATTGTTATCACGTCGATAGTTATTGGTGATTTACCTACTGTTGGTCCGGAGGGGACACGGTAAGCAAGTGGATTAATTCGTTCTGGGTAATCAAACAATTTTGTAAAGCATAAACTAGTCGAATATATCTCTTGTGTGTGTTTAGTGAATCAAGGTTACGAAATTGTAAATAAGCTTTATAATTTGTAACGTAACATAACACGTGTGCAAAATTCAATAGCGTAATACGTAGTACACGACGTAAGATCAGCTGCGAAAATTATAACCCCGTATTTTAATATGACCTATATATCCATAGTCAATTGAAATGCGTAAATTTCAGACAAAGAAAATTCGTGCATATTTCGTTTATACCACGAAGAAAAACAGAGAAGAAAATTTGATAGAAAGACAATACGCGTATTATCTACCATTTATTGGCTACGAATTTAGCTACATATTTTTTTATTTATGTATACTTTTACAATTTTGTATTATTTTTTAATACTGAATAATGTTCCCTCACTGGGGTGTCCCGTGCCGAGGGAAACATTTTACAATAAGTGTAATTAAACACGCCTTCAATTAGTTATTCACATAGTTAACACAATAAGAAAATAAAAACGCAATAAATTCATATAGACTTGTAGACAAAATTTCATAATCATGACACAAATTGTTACCTATTCGGCTTGATCCGCTTTTCGATCCGTGCGCAACCCACCTCCTTTATCCATTTCTTAATAGCAATTTTGTATCGTGAGTACTTACTAATTGTCTTTATGGACAATATAAGTAGATTGTACACTTTAACCGAGTAGTTGGGCAATACTCTTTGACCGAAAGTTGTATTATTTTTTAATTGTTTTTGCAGCATCAGGGAGGAGTATCTAGTAACTCTTGTATTTGTGAAATGAGTTATGGAAGGTAGAGAATAATGTTTGTGTGCGTACAGTAACAAAGCTCTTACATAACATTGTTTTACAGATGTAAGATTAAGATTTACGAATATACCGAGGGAGCTAGTTCTGATTGGGACTCTTAGGATAATTTTTATAAAAGCTTTTTGTGCAATTATTATTTGCTTGATCAATGTGTCATTTGCACATCCCCATCTAATTATTCCATATTCCAAAACTGATTTACTTATTGCGTAATATATTTTTACAAGTTCTTTTAGGCCAATTATATTTCTTATAGTTTTAAATAAGTAAATTTGTTTTTTCAATTTATTTTTAACATGTTCGATTTGATTATTCCATCTTAAATTCCCATCTATATAAATGCCTAAATATTTCATTGAATTTACACTGTCCTACTACTTGTCTACAAGTCTATATGAATTTATTATGTTTTTTATAATTATTTTAGTTTATTTTGCTTATTATGTTTACGATGATAATTAGGTTAATTACGTTTTTATTTTCTTATTATGTAAACTATGTTAAATAACTAATTTAAAGCATGTTTCATTATGCTTATTGTAAAATGTTTCTTCCGCACGAGACACCCCAGTGAGGGAACATTATTCTGTATAAAAAAAGAATACAAAATCGTAAAAGTATAAATAAATAAAAAAAATGCCATCTCATGGTACGCATTTATTCAAACAATTTAGAGAATAGATAGTTTTTAAGTTTTTTTCATGCATTTTATTTATTTAATTGACGGACTTATGCAGTCCATTCTAACGATGGTATATACAATTTTTTAAAATAAATACAGGTACTAATAAAATAAAATACAACTAAATAAAATTAAAGCTAGGACAAAAAATAAATAAAAAATTCTACCCCAAGACAAGATCCGGTCTATCTTAGTAATTTTTAAGTCTATAAAGACTTACACCAAAAAAGTCCACATCTTGTCTCAAGTCAATACGACACAATCGGGACATTGGTGCATGCAAGCCATAGTTTGTGCTGTGTTGATCAAGAAACAGCACATCATTATTTCGCAACCAGCGGATTGGAAGATTGAATGCCACGTGTTCAAGTAACGATGGTACATCAATTAATCCATTCTGTAAATTAAACATAAATATGGAGTCAATGTTATTTCTACGTTTTTTTAGACTTGAGATTTTCAACATTGACTCCGTTTCTCCGTAAGTGTAGTATCCCCTCTCGACGTCAATCATCCATGCTACTTTTCTTAGCAAACGATGTTGCAGCGATTCGATATGATTTATCCGGCCTACATAGAAGGGAGACCAGATCACGGATGCATATTCTAAAAGAGGACGAACAAGTCACTAGATGTCCGGTTAAATTTTAATTCTAAATCTTTCTTTCCCGCCAGGAACAAATAAATATAAAGTGTAAAAGCACAAATAATGTTCCCGAGCATATAGGGATGCTAAAGGATGACTTTTCTCTACGCATAATCCGTGTTTTAGTTCTGCGACAATATAATATGTACCTACCCTTTGTTCAAAACTCCACCGGATTCATGAGACGCGTCATTATAATGCATAGGATTATTTCGGATAACAACACGCGTTGTGTACAATGTACCATAACTTTAATATTTGCATATTATTCTCAATGAGAGCACTTCGTGGAGACGGAGGAAGCGATATTTATTCTTCTGTTGAAATTTATACATAATATATTCACCCGCAATCCTAATTAATGCGCACCGATAAAATTGTAGATATGTAGGACTTAGGTTGTTGAGGGTTGAACTCCTACCCCAGTTAGAGATTGACAGAGGACACGAGGTTGCTGCTTTATGCGTATTTATTACATGGCGAATAAATGATGAATTGTGTCGCGCGTGTGTTACGGTGATGGTAAGTTGCTGGAACTGAGTAAAGCTAGGGTTTCCTAGGACAGCGGTGCCCGTATTTTAACGTCCGTAGTGAACGGTGATGCGGTGGACAGCCGTCGTAATGGTACTGCGTCGAGCTGACATGTTGGGCTAACTGTTCGGGCCGACTGTACGCTACCACATCCTGTGGTCTCTTTATATGCCGCGTTCCTTTGTTCTTCATATCTCCATGGTAGGAACTATGTTAATGTACTGCAGGACGCTGTTCTCGTTGTCAAGTGCAATACTGTTAGACTAGAATATTTAGTATTGGATCAAATATGAAATCACGACTTGCTACATCGGTCGTCGCTCTATATTTCGGGAGAAATGATTTAGCACGGTGTGTGTCATCGATCACGGACTAAACACCCCACAGGTGAATGATGCTGCAACATAATATGCGGCAACAGCAGCTCTAAAGATATACTTTTCAAACGTAGAGATAGGCTGGGTAAAGAAAAGGCCGCGAAACTCCTATTTAAATATTTTATCCAGTGCCCTGAAGACAGATAAACAGATTTGAATCGGGTTGAGGAGGCATTGGATAAAGACGCTAATAAAGATTCCTCGTCGTCTGATGATATTCCAATAGTTAACATGATGAGAAATTGATTGCTATTTTATCCTCTGTATTTTTCCTTGTTTTCAATAAATATAATCCACTAAAACTGTATTTTTACATTCAAAAAATTATTTTAAAAATACGTTATCATATAAATAAAAGATTCCACGTTGTTTTATCCTTAGAACAGGTTATCCTAGTTAGAAGGAATCTTAAATGAAATTTGCATGTTACGCCTAGTAAGAAGAATATTTTTTAAAAGTCAAGTTTGACATAAAATAAAATGTTTTTACACGCGGCCTCTATATTTTCTACACGGAAGCAATATCTGTGTCTATACTTGATATTTAAAATATTATTTTCTATCATTATGCTACATACTAATCCTTAATACCGAATATGCAAAACAGAAGTTATGTTTTTAATTATTTCACGTATAATTCCATCATTAATAGAACTTTCTAAGATATACGACTGCATGATTTATGATAAAGTTCCTACAGCAGACGTAGTTAACTCTGATCATGATTAATAATACAATAAACCATGAAGGAACGAATACAAGTAGACTTCAACCAGTCAACTCCAATATTAGCCCAACTAATTTGAACTGCGAGTGAAAAGCCGGACCACAGTTAAAATAATTGACTTCACAATGTTTTAATCGCCGTATATTTAAAGTGCTGCTAATGAGTGGTTTCCTGCGCCATGAGTTGGGCAGATGGAGCTTATTGCAAATTAGACGTGACATTTGACTTGTAAAATTATGATTCAGGATTCAAAACGTCGTAAAGCGTTATAAAAGTGTATAGGAATTCGAGAATTTTGTTAATTGCTTTTCTGTTGTTGTGTCTATTTAAAGATATTAATAAAGGTAATTTAAATCGGTTATTTAATGATTTATTTCAAATAAAAACTCATTAAGAGAACCGGAAAATGATTTGTCTTCATGGACGTAAAACAAAAATACGGCAAAGAGTTGAAAAAACCTTGTACAACAACTCTTGCATAATGCCATTACTCCTATATGGTTGCGAATCCTGGCAAAAGCAAAACTCGAAACATCAAACTTCCGAGTTTTTCTTTTCTGAGGTGACTCGATTTCATCGAAGTCCGAAAACAGACGCAGCAGCCTCCTATACGCATGAGCGTTTTGAGGGTGGCAGTGGACCCAAGTTGCCCCTTTTCACGCCTGCGGCTCTCGCCGTCCTGGAAGACCCTCAAAGAAGATCTTTGGGCTTATTCTGCTCAATTAAGGGACGCGGAACTAAATTAGGAGGAGGCGGGAGTGCTGGCTGGCAATAGGTGAAAAGGTCGCCTCGAGGCGTCTGGTGATGTCCACATTCTTTTCTAAGGAGCGGACGGGGAAAAAAAAGAAAATAAAAAGAAAAATAGGCAAAAGAACTGTTGCAAATCATTAATAAAATACGTGGAATTATTAATAGTGTTTCATCAATAATTTGAAAAATAATTTATTTATTATCTTTAAATCCGTTTATTCGTCATACAGATCAATTTATTTTTTATTATATTCTCGACATACATGAAACGTCTGGTTTCCCGTTGTTTTAAAGAAGAATCAAGCGTCGTTTCCATCTGCCATATGCATTTTTTTCATACTCATGCCACTGTCTGCGGTGCTATTCTGAACCACTGTCGCGGCCGTAGAAAACACTTTTTTTATTTTTTTTTATTTAAATCTTAAAGTAGGGCACACATATCATACATATTGTTATGTGTGTTCTAATAATAACATTGCAAATATATTTCATTTATAAATTGTTTATCACATTTGTCTTGACCATTATTTTAAATTTTGATATGTTTTTTTCTTCATACTTAAATATTTTTTTCCATTTCGTAATACTTTTTAATTGCTTTAAATAAAATTGAATTTTGTGACTTTGCCTTTTTCCTAAATGGAAGTCTAATTTTGTTCTTTTCTCTAGTATTGCTGGTTCCGATCAATTTTTTTCCAAAATTCTGTTTTTTTATTAGAGTTTATAATTTTATGAACAAATATCATTGTATTGTAAAATATTCTTTGTTTATACTTTTATCTCGGGTATTTACATACAAAATTTCTAGGGCCGCGAGAGCGTTTGGGATATCATCCGGTGTAACAATATTCCGATCGTTTAGTGAAAAAGTTCAGCCCAACGAAAAAGTGGATATGCGAATCAACCAATGACAAGAACGTTGCGATAGATTTCCGGCTAACGGAAAGTCAACTGACGAATCAGCAGAGTCCATCGAGACGGAGAAGAAAACAGACGTCACACCCGAAGTAATTTAAAAAATACAAAACTTTAAAAACTCATCGCGCTGATGGTACATTACCTACAATTTAAAAAAAAACATTTTGGCTTAGTTTATCAGTCTATAAATATTTTTTTTTAAACACATAACTTCCTCTTTTACTTCACAAAAGTCAACAGATGGAAGAGTTGAGGAAATGTGGATGTTCAAACATGGGCAGAATGGTGAATGTTACACAGTGTGTAAAGTGGCCACTTAAATCAGCCAATGACAAGTCATAAGCCCTGTAAATGCCTAGACTTCCATATACCCTTCTCGAAATATTTTTCCCTCTCTGTTGAAATAAATTTAAACATTACTTCCTCATTAAAGCGCTTCTAAGATGATTTATTGAAAAACGGCGCTTTATTAGTTGCACTTTAATCACGTATATCGATTAATATAAAACATATTATTAAACAAACAAACAAACGAACCATCACGCCGTTTCCCCGTAAGGGTACGCAGAGAGGATAGAACGCCACAACACTCTCTATTTGCACACAGATCTCGCTTCCTCTACATTCATACATCTTCTCATGCACGCGCGCCGATTATTCCGACTTTTGACATGTCCATCTTGAAGTATTTGTTGGATTTGGTCATGCCATAAATTTTTTATTATTTTATTTTAATTTAATATTATTTCGATTTTCACGACGTTCGGCTCATTTTTAAACCACTAATTAAAAAGCGAAATAAAGGTAGGTAATTACAGAGTAAAACCACAAGATTTACATTTAAAGTGTGAAATTGAAACCACATTTTTAATGTTTATATTTATTCCGAATCCGACACTTCATCAAAAACCTAATAATATTATTCGAATTTGTTTGATAATGTTTAGTTTATTACTTCTCGATTATATTTACAATTATTATTATACAATTTGATGAGTAATAGACACTGTTGAACAATATATAATATGACGCATTACATAATGCGGATAATTATTTTCAATTTATTTATTGTGGGAAGCAGACGGTATGGCGCGAACTTTGCAACAAATAATTAAAAATTCAGTATAGTCGTATAGTATTATTGATCAGTAAGCTAAAGATTATTTTACTTATTTTATTGCAATTTGTCACTCACAGATACAATATGATTTTTAAAATACGTAAATTCAGAATAGGGAAGTTGAGTGGGTTTTTTATTTGTTAATAGACTAACAAACTAAGCCATTTAAAAAAATATATATATTAATCAAGAAATGGTCATGAATGGTACATATTTTTTTATTCTAGTAAAAATCTACTTTTATATATCTAGTAAATGTTATAACTGTAACTCTCCAATAACAGAGACTAAATCTTGTGCTTGGAGAGTGACTTACACTATTATATTTTTATTTCATTTAAATTATTTATTGACAATTCTTGATGGAATTCCATTGTAATGATGTAATAACTTATATTTCCATATAAGTTATTAATTTAAAAAATACTTGGTACACTTCCACTTATTTATTTTGACCAATTAGCGCTTTCACTCTCTAATGGGCATCTTCAGACTAATTTTAAAAAATTACCCTTACACTGTATAATATTCACCAGTCTGAAGATGCCCATTAGAGGGTGAAAGCGCTAATTGGTCTAAATAAATAAGTGGAAGTGTACCAAGTATTTTTTAAATTAATAACTTATATGGAAATATAAGTTATTACATCATTACACTGTTATAGTTATTTATTTCTTAGAATTTACATAATTTTGAATATACGAGTACATGAGAAAAAAAAAACTTATAGGATATAAAAAGAAAAACGGAAAATAATAATACATTCATACTAATTAAAATGGAATGCAGTTTATAAAAGGGTTAAAAAGTTCTTTGAATTTATTTATTGATATTTTAGTTTTAATAATTTTTAGTTCATTAGGGAGATTATTCTAATGTTTTATATATTCCATCTGTTGACTTTTGATTTGAGGAAATATGGATGTTCAAACATAGGCAGAAGTGTGTAAAGTGGCCACTTTAACCAGCCAATGATAGGTTGTAAGCCCTACAATGCCTAGACTCCTATATTCCCTTCTCAAAGATGTTTTCCCTCTCTGTTGCAACAAATTTAAATACGAGCAACTCTTTAGGGAGAAAATCCAGCCAGTCTGCAAGCATTTGGACCTACTCAAAACATTGTCGAATTAAAATATATGTATTCACATCAATCGAAGCTTTCGAGATGTGGTGTTGGCGGCGAGTGCTGCGGATTCCGTGGACGGCCAGACGTACGAATGCATCTATTCTCCAGGAACTGGACATAGGAGAAAGACTGATATCCATGTGCGAGAACAGGATCCTGCAGTTCTTTGGGCATATTTCCAGGGGAGATTCAGATAGTTTGGAGAAAACTATTCTCCCGGGAAGTGTCGAAGGGACAGGGTCGCGTGGACGTCAACCGACAAGATGGAGCGGCACAGTCACTGAGTTATCAGAATCATCACTGACGAATCCCTATAGAAGAGCACAAGACCGTTCCAGGTGGAGGGAGACTGTCCACAGACGAGCCATGCCTGGAGTCAGGCGTAATCACCATCCTCAGACATGAGGCACGGATTGAAGAAGATTCACATCAGAAAATGGACCTAAAGTATTTGCGTTAGTGATAAGAACAAAAATATTTGTAATAAAAAACTGAACAATTTGATAGAGTTGGTTTGGTCGATACTTATATGTAGTATAGTGGCGGTGTTATGTGTATGAGAATGATTAATGGCGGGTGTATCTCACGGAGTTCAAATCGCAATCATTTCCGCATCAAAGTGCATGCAGTTGATACAACAGTGCACGCACGTACTACATTATCGGTATACGAGTATTATAGCAATATTTACTTACATTTGTTTAGAAAACCGACACAAAATTTCAACAGCAAATAAGAAGTACGTGATATTTTCATTAATCTGTGATAATGAGCGATTATTACAATATTTATTGTGGAAATCACAGTATTTTTAATAAACACGGGGCCTTACTTATAAACTCGGTATGAATTTACGCCTAGGTATAATGGTAAAATAAGGATTGAAATACCATCCTTATTCTACCACTGTAATAATGATGGTGTTCCCGTCTTTATGTAACTTTGTACCAGGTTTATAAGTAAGCCCCTCAAGATGTAAGTAAACAATTTAAAGAAGTTAGACCAAATTATAGATTTCACATTCTTATTTATTATGAATACAGAGGAAGAGCAGCGGAAAATTAAACAATACGAAAAAAGACGTATTAAAAAATTTAAAATCAAATAAAAAGTATATAAAAGGGAGAGGACAGTTATAAAAACTAAAATTTCGCAACCAACAATTCATCAGTAATAAGTAGAAGGTTAATGTAAAAGTTAAGCAAAAGATAAGTTCAAAATGTCTTAAACAGACCTGATAAAACAGGGGCCTTACTTATTAGATTTCCGTATACGAACCTTATACCAAGAAATAGCAATACTCGGTGTAACTATTTATACCCGGTATAAGAAAAAGGTTACTTATAAAAATATTTACGACATAGTATAACCATACAAACTTTTTGACCGTGCCACATTTCTGCGTACATTTATGAAAAAGCTGCGTGCGCATGTGCAGTTACAAACACTTATACGTTATTCGTATAAGTATTAGTAACAAAACGAAACGAACTCAAAAATGTCAAGCGTAACTTACGTAATCCAAGTCAATGAAAAACGATATTTATTTATTAATATTTTTTTATTATTGTGGTGTTTAAGCCTTGGAATTTCTTCTAAAATAACAAACTGTAAATAAACTGTATTTTCTGGGCGTCATGGACTTTTGCAAGAGAATATTCAATGTAAATAATTAAAGAAAGGCGATTAAGAGATATTACACCTCGCACAAATTGGCATTAGTCATAAAAACAATTAACGACATACCGAAATGAAATATGCCATTGATATATTATGTTTAGACGCATATATTTTCATTTAATAAATTCAAATATGCAATGTTATAAATCTTTATATAAATGCTGCAAAATATAAAAGGATGATTTTCTAAATAAATGCTAAATAAAATTTATCTGAATGTAATGTAAATTTGATGATCATATTTACACTCACAAACAATATTTCACATTAAAATCTCTAAAAAGACAGAATGTTTTCTAAATTTTTTATATTCGAGATAAATGCAATCCATTTGTGGACAGATGACAGATCGCAGGCTTATTTCGGTATTATATCACGTTGGACGCAGTATAAACGTGGAATAAGTTTATATGGTCGCTATCCCAGCTGTGTATGCGGGTGTAACTATATGCGAGGTAAGAATTTTTACTATACCATCCTTATTCTATCACTATTCATAGGCGTAGTTTTATGGGAGGTTTAAAAGTAAGGCCCGAGGTAGTCTGTATTCTTCGAAGGGTGCTATTTTTCATATAATTAGTATGTGAGCGCAAAATGTCGAAGAGTAAATGACGATTTCTACGGACAGAGACACGATATGAAATGTTTATAACAATTTGCTGGCTATTAATTAGGTAATTAGACATTTTATTAAAAAACTCAAATCCAACATGATACGCCGAGTTGCGAGATTTTGAGTTTTATAAAAATTAGCGGACTCGGTCCTACTTGAAAACGAAACATTATTGTGATTCGTTGTGTATAAATAATTTGTGACGAAACATAATTTTGTGGTTTATTTCCGGGGTTTGTTTGCGTAACATTATTCCTGCTTACGGCTGGGAAATAAAAGTCTCATCCAGATTTTTTAAGGATTTCTATTCAAAGTCCAAACCGCAGTTGAATTAGGTGGCATTGAGTACGTAACAAATTTAAAATTATATTTACGATTCGTCAAGTCGGAAACAAACAAGTATCAAAAACAAAAACATTTATTTTTGTAACCGTTGGAGTTACGACCTGAAAAAAGATTCAAAAGGGTAAATCTTCACCCCAAGCGATTGCGAAATATTTCGCAAACAAAATAATTGTTGTGTAAAAATATGATTACGTTCGTTGCGTAAAAATTTATTTTGAGAAGTAGGTAATTACAGAAATGAAAATATGTTGACTTAACTGAGACAATTAACGTTTGCTGAAAACCTTTAAGTTCAAAAGTAAACGAATTGAAATGTTTTCGTCTATTTTTAAAGATACACATAATTTCAAATTTAGCTGATATTAATAACAATGTTTAAAAGCAGCTTTTAACTTCGCGTTGTTACATTAGTACCCCTGTAATATATTCATTTGATTCAGGTGAATTTATTAATGCGTTAATATTGCGCACGCAAATATAATACGTGACTTATTAGTAAAATTCATTTTTTACTTAATTATTAATAAAGCATATAATGTACATTATATAACATGTAAATGCAGGCAGCGAAATGAAGCGCGCACTAAGCACAGTAATTGCTAATAAAAATACGTCAATCGAAGCTAGACTGGCACTGCACAGCGGGGTTTTAGTCCCAACACTCGTGTATGGAAGTGAAACATGGGTTTGGCAGAGGAAGTATGGAAAGAGAGTGAATGCCGTCGCGTAGACGAATGTGTGGGAAATCAATTTATGACAGAGTTGCGAATGATGAAATCGAGCGAAGGAGCAGATCTGAGATAGGTGTAATTGATCAGATTAATAAGTTCACTAAGGTTGTTTGGTCATATAGAACGAATGGATGACGAACGAATGGATGACGAAAGAATGGTAAAACAAATATACATGGCGATAATGAATGGTAACGTAGGACGTGGACGACTAAGAAAGACGTGGCATGAGCAGATAAATCGAAATTTCGAGTTCATCATCTCTAAAGCAGACAAAACCGTATGACACGATATATTTATTTATTTACTTACTTATAAGTAATTTATTACACATTTTTTTAGACATCCCTGTCCAGTCATGATACTAAAACATGATACTAAAAGTCCTGTGTTGAGTTGGGAAGTGTAATTAGTTGACACAGACATACAAGTATATCACCACAAATATATATCGGATCAGAAATTTTTATTATATGAATGTAGAAGAAGCTAGGAATATGTCAGGGTAGACGTGTGTGGCGGTCCACCCTCTCTGCCTTTCCCAACGGGGAAATGGCGTGATGATTGTAATAGTGTTTTATATTTTAAGAAGGTAATATGTATGTCGGGACATTTACAGGGCATCTCTGTCGGCTGCTAACTACTGCGCATCCTCCCAAGTCCCGTAGTTCTAAAAAGAACTGCCGACGAACCGTCAGCAGTGGACGTCCAGGACGTCGAGAACCTGATGCCTTGTAAAGTAAGCAAGCGCGGCTAAGGCCATCAGGAGGCATACGCAGCAGATGACCGAACCAGCGGTATCGCCCCCGCTTGAAGACGGTTGTCACCGGAGTTTGTTCCGTCCGTTCTCTTATTACTTAATTCCTTACAAAGTCCAACTACCGCACACCCAAAATTATATATTTCCTGGGAGTAACATATGATACTCCCAGAAAAAAAGAAAAATCATTTGGGATGGTACAAAAAAAATGGGCCAATACATAATATCAATTAAACGTAATCCAATCAAAACGGATTTTTTTAAATAAACAATATTAAAAACGGTCACTATCAAAAATATTATAATATTATTTTTTTAAGTACCCATATCAAATGTAAACTTCAAGTTTCACATGACTTTTTGTTTTTAAGTTCATCGGGCAGTTTATTAAATTGGAGTGGCCGATATTTTCGAGACTTTGCCAAACTTTGTAGAGCGAAATTAAACACAATATGTAGATTTTTGAGTTGCGTGTATTGTGGTTTTGGAAATCACGATTGAATGTATATTTTGAGTTTATTTGAGCTGGAAAATGCATAATACTCAAAATCGTCTTGGCGATGTCACGCAGTGTACTTCAAAAGCAAGTATCTCCATGTGTTAAAAAAACCTTTGACACGGGAATCCCAAGTAAGTATAAGTTTTGCCAATTCGATGAAATAAAATATATTCACCAGTCTGAAGATGCCCATTAGAGGGTGAAAGCGCTAATTGGTCAAAATAAATAAGTGGAAATGTACCAAGTATTTTTAAATTAATAACTTATATGTAAATATAAGTTATTACATCATTACAATGGAATTCCATCAAGAATTGTCAATAAATAATTTTAATAAAATTATTCTTATAACTTCATTGAATTTTTTTGCTTCTTTTGTGGAGAAGACATGTCTGTTCTTTTTATATATATATTTATGTAAAACATGTAAAAGCCTACAAGGCGTTAAAATAAATAAATAAGCGTACTATGCGGTTGCGTTCTAAGTACAATATTCCCTACTCCGCGAAGTTTACTTTTCAGAGAACATCTTGTCTATTGGCATCGTATGACGTGCAATGCCGCCTGAAGATAGCCTCACTCGGCCGCGCTAGGCATGCGCAGAAAAATCGAACGGCACATGCTAATCTTATTTATTTAAATCTTGTCTATGGGGGCGGGAAACGATGCCCTGAAGGGCGGTTTAAAATGGCGGCCGACCCCTTAATCCGCGGCGAATTGAAACAAATGGCGGACGCTTTTGGACTGGGGCCAGAAGCTGGCGTGCCGAATCATCGATTGGGGAAAATTATAAATAATTATCTAGGTGACGCAGGCTGTGAGCCATTTGCATAGACCACGACCGCGACTCTGGCGTTAGTGTGCAGCCGCGAGTCACTTTACAGACCCACTTTTAAATGCAATTACAGATAAAAATTTGTTTACTATTGTGTTGCTATGATGTAACACGAGTCTACATAGGATACAGGAGACTAGTGCGAGATATTTTATAGATTTATATACTATTAAGCATGTTGCCCAGATGTTTATTGAAATATATGTTTATGTAATAATTTTTCATTTTAATTTTTGCTGTTATTAATTTAATAATGTACATTAGAGTATGCCTATGATTTATAACATATTTATTTTTTTTAGACATTAAAGTAAAAGGGGTCTAAAAAGTTGCATTTTGGATCACATTGAACGTAAAAATTATTTAAAAAAATATTCCATACTACTTTTGGCCCTCAACCGAGGTTTGAAGTTTATCACTGTCTGAACATTTTGTTAATTATCTATATTAATAAAAAAAAAATTGTTAGTAAAGATATAACTTAATCACATTACAAATTCGAACACGTTTTAAAACTACCAAAATGGCTAATATTGACGATAAAATTTTAAAACCATCCTTTTACAGTATTAATGGATGCACAATTACCGAAGTTGATTGTATTCGTGATCTTGGTGTATATTTGGATAAAAAATTGTCTTATGAGAACCATATAGAGAAGATGGTCAGCAAAGCTTACAAAACATTAGGCTTTATAATAAGAGTATGTAAACCATTTAACTATCCACAAACACTAAAAATATTATATTTTGCACATGTCCGCAGTATTCTTGAATATTGCTCTACAGTCTGGTCTCCTCAATACTCCAAATACATTTTAAGAATTGAAAGGATTCAAAAATTTTTTATGAAGCATCTAAACTATCGACAAAATGAACATTTTAATAACTATGAAGAAGCTGTACTATATCACAATATTGAAACCTTACAATCCAGAAGAACTATATCTGATACCGTCTTCCTTTACAAAATAGTAAATAACAAATTAGATTGTCCCCAACTTCTTGAGAAAATTAAAATTCGTATCCCTCAGCGCACAACTCGGCTGCAGCAATTGTTTCATGTTGGAAGATCAAGCACAAATAACAACAAGAATGCACCTTTTCCCAGAATCTTAAATAGTTATAACAAACATTTTTTTGAAATTGATATATATTTTCTTACTTTAATTAACTATAAGAAAAATGCCAAGGCTATAATTGCAGATAATAATCATTTAACTTAATCAGTACTATCTATTTAACATTTGTAATTTGTTATATACTTGTACATTTGTATTTATGTCTAAGAGGAAAAGCTGATCTGAAGCTACTCCGTGGGGATCCGTAAAATGTTTTTTTTTTTTTAATTATTTAAAAATTACAATAATAAATTAAATTTTGTACTTTTAGTTATTATTAATTTTTTTATTTTTTGCAAGTGATATGATACGGAGTGGCTTAACCCTTACGCTGCTACGCAGTTTTTCAAGAATCTAATCAGAAATCCTCTTATTTATACATTTCAAAAATATTTTATCGAATACGTTGTTTTCTAAACACACTACTGTTTTATCAATTAATAGCAATTCCAAGAAAAATCTTCCATTTCATAAATATCTAGTTCAAACCCAATGGAGTGAGCAAGATAGAAAATTCGTGCCGCAAATAGACATTTTTCGTACAGCGGTTGTAAACCCTTTCTAAATTGAAAATAAAAACAAACAAAACTGATCTCGTACTGCAATCTCAAGGCGCATTGTTATTATTGAAACGAAATAATTATGATAGTTTTTTTGTTGATTGCGGGGCAAAGTGCTCTGTTATATATTATCAAACCTACCACTTCCATAAATGCATGCTAAACAAAAATTGAGTAAAATATATCTTGAAATTTGTTGCAACAGAGAGGGAAAACATTTTTGCCAAGGAAATATGGAAGTCTAGGCATTTACAGGACTTATGATCTGTCATTGGCTGGTTCAAATGACCACTTTACACACTGCGAAATATTCACTATTCTGGGTATGTTTACACATGCACATTCATGGTTATTTTTACATTACCTCAACTCTTCCATCTGTTGACTTTTGCAAACTAAAAGAGCTGAAACCTTTATTGATGTCGGTGAGTTTCATCTGGATAAATTATTTTACCTCCTAGGTAATGCCTAAAAATACTTTAAATTTTTTATGCAAGTTATTTTAATCAACAATATTTTGAGTATGTCCAAATGTTTGTAGGGAGTTATTTAGATTGAAACTTAAAGGTAACCGGTAAATGTACTAAGTGATATTATTTCTTGGTAGTTGTCATAATATAATTTTAATTTAAAAAAATAATGTTTTTGTACAACTGTCTCACAAATTGATATCTCTTCTAAGAAAAATATTCCGTTTCACTAATAGCTAGTTCACGCATAATGGATTGAGCGAGATAGACAACAGTTGCCGAAATTTCAAACAGCTGAGGTAAATTACATAATTTTTACAATTATTTATATATTTTTAATCTTACTTTGTTACTTTAACTAACAATTTAACTCTGCAAAGCGTCCTTTTTATTATGAATAAATTTACAAAATATATCATTCAAAATGATAACGGATAGTAAAAGTGATAAAGAAATAATAGTATCTCGCCGAGAAACTCAGAGGCTTAGCAGCTGAACCTATTCCGAAAGTGAATTAAACAATAATGATATTTTTTTAAGTGATAGTGATAATAATTTATAATATGACTCTTACGAAGAGCACGAAATCGAAGAAGCTTTTTCTGAAGTATTTTTGGATCAATATCGAGCTGATATACCTCATTTACGTTTTCTTTGTAGAATAGTTTGTAGAATAGAGTTTGTATAGTAATAATTACGTTTTGTTAGTAATAATTACTACCTAATGAACAGCTTAAACATTTTGATTTCCCATTACTGTGGGTACCCATTATAATAAATTAACAAATGATTTTTTTAATATTCAAACGTCCTAATTGACAATCATTAGGTTCCATGGTGAATTATTTTTATGTTTTATGGCTTTTTACTTATTTGTTTATATTCTTAATTATGGGGTTTTCCGGTGATATAGGGACCTCACAAGATAATAATTTTTATATTAAAGGTAAAGTATTCAATTAGTTATTCATTACGGAAGTACATCAATATTTTCGTAATCACTGAATCGGGTTTAATAGCGGGGAAAACACCGAATATAATTATTTTCCTCAGATGTCATATAAGTGATAAAAAATCTTACTATTAACATTGATTTATTTTTTATTTCACTGTTTCTGGAATGTAAAAAAGTTCACTGTTTCAGGTCCCGACTAGCTAGAAGTTTTCTGTGTTTAGTCGTTTCTCTTTTCTTAAAAGCACTGTGAATTTAAACATCATAAGTAAATTTATAATGAGGATGTTTAGTGGTTTAAAAAAAATTAATTGTTAATAGCCGAAGCTTTTTTTTTTCAATTTTTATGTATCGTATTATCAGCGCTACGATCTTTTAAAGTTTTGTATTTCTGACATTAATCCACGTGTGACATCGCAAGGTCTCTTCCGCTTCTTCTCGGTTAGTTCTGTTGATTGGTTTATTGACGATTAGCAAACCGGAAATCTTAAACAACCCTCTTATCATTGGTTGATTCATATGAACAAGTGACGTCGTTTAAAGTTGTTGGTTTTCATTAAAATATTTTAAATTATTTTTTATTCATTTTCAAGAAACTTTGCTGTACAATTAAATGCTTAAATTTTTACTGCGCGTAAGAAAATATTTTTTGTATTAAATTTTCCGTAGGCCTGAAATAAGTACGAAACTAAATAATAACCCGTCGAATAAGTAATTTTTATGTTTTGAAAATGTTTTATACCACTGACGGTTAAGTGCAACAAGCAGTTCCCGAATTCATTTACCCTTTTGGGGATTATGACGTCAGCATCAGTCTAGTTAGAACTTTATGATAGGGATTAACAACAACGATATATCGTTGTTTAGCAGTATAAGGGTTAATACAGGTACGCTTTTTTTTAAAAATTTTTACATTCTTTTTAGTTTATATAGAAAACTATAATTGGCCTAAAATTTTGGTTTATTTGTATATACTGTATTTTTTGTTGTAATGGCTGTTGTTTTCTTTAAATAAGTAAATAAATAAAATAAATAACAATGGCTCATTAAAACAATGCTTCCCATTTATTACAAAACAAATTGCAACTCACGTCCTTAGATGCTTATTTAATAAGGTTTAATGCACATTATGGAACTTCATTGGACTGATTTTCTTACTTAAATACGAAATGATAGCCGGTTTAGCGCAAAAAATCGACTTTTTCGAAAACTTCAAGCTTTGGTGGTGGTATTTTTTTGGATATTTTTTGCTTTTCGAGTAATCCAAAGGGAAACTTTTTAGACCCCTTTCATTTAAAAATTCAGAAAAAAAAATATCGACCCACCCTAACGCACATGCTTCCACTTTCCATTATGTTGTATCCCAACTCAACACAGGGCCCTTGGCCTCAAAGAGTTTGGGATACATTTTTTTTGTAATCGGGTTTGGAAAGTAAAATGTGTATAAATATGCTGGATTTTAATATAAAAAATATTTAGCATGATTTATTTTTTATCTTTTTTTCATACATTCTCAAGGAACTTTGCGTACAATTTAATGCTCTTATTTTTATCGCGCGTAAAAAAACATTTTTTATATCCAATTTCCCGTAGGGTTGAACTTCCTCATTAGGTTGAAATGACCAAACACAATTTTGAATTTTTTTTTAAACAGTTTTATAAATCACATTTCATAGTTCTACATTAATTTGACGAGTTTTTGGAAGGGATTCAAGTCTGAGAAATTAAAAAAAAAAAGATTTAAAAAAAAATTTCCGTGAGGAATGATACCCTAAAGTTTCGCGGTCTGGCACTGTAACACCGTGTGCATCCACAGTATGAAAACGGGTCTCCCCGCGGTTTCTTTAAACCAATTATTCATTTGGTTTCTTTAAAACATTTAAATTTCACAAAAACAGCAATGAGTGTTGTTGGAGTGGGTGTCACTTTCGTGATTTCAAAATAATTTCTGCGGTTTAAAAATAAGAAACCGTCGCCATAAAGTACAATGATGGAACTAATAGGCATTTCGTCATGGAGAAGTCAGATGGAGGGAGGTATGGTGCGCGGTGTCCTGGTTCCTAATCACCCTTCCCAAATAATGCATCTGGGTTTAAAGCATTAAAAAAAATATACACACAGAATTGTACCTATTCTCACTTTCATAGCGCAAAGATACGAGGCATGTTCAGAAAGTAAGTGTACATATTCTCTTAGTGCCTTGTCAGGTATCCCCAACGTTAGCAATCACTCTGGCAAAAGTCTCTCCGTCCTGTGCTGCCCGGAAAATCTGCTCCACAGTCCTGAAGCCAGTCTAGTCTCGTATATTTCGCAGCCAGGACATCTGTCTTCTTCCAGCCCCTCTATGACCCTCAATCTTGCCGCTCAAAATTAAATGAAGCGAGTGGTACTTTTCTCCACGCATTATATGCCCCAGATAAGAAATTTTACGAACTTTTATGGTGGTTAAGAGTTCTCTGTTCGTTCTAGCTCGACTTAAGACTTCTGGGTTCGTTATCAGGTCTGTCCAAGATATCTTAAGCATTCTGCGATGCAACCACATGTCAAAAGCATCCAGCCTGTTCATAGTGTTCACCCTCAGAGTCAAAGTTTCACAGCCATACAACAATACATACCACAAAAGTGTACTAGATTTTTATATTTTAGAAAAAAAATATTTGAAAAAAAATACAGGATATTATTTATCAATAATATTCCGTAGTTTATCAACTAGTTGACTATTTTTCCACATTATCGCCATCTCGTTTAATGCATGTGGTGAGCCGCGGCACAAGCTTCTTTATGCCCTCCTCGAAGAACTCTCCCGCCAGCTCCTTCCCCCGTTTCAGAACCTCCTTCTGCACCTGCTCGTTGGTTGAAAATTTAATTCCACCCATGTGAGCCTTCGGGGAGGTGAAAACATGATAATCTGAAGGCGCCAAGTTAAGGGAATACGAGGGGTGGTTGAAAACATCCCGACCAAATGAGTCCAAGAGCGCCTCGGTGGCTAAGGCTGTGTGAGGACGGTTAACTAAATTAATCCCTTTCTCACAAAGGCTTAAGTTTTTTTTCAATTAATAAAAAATCTCATACATGCGTATTATTTTGCCATGAGTCTTGCATAATTTAAATAAAACTTTAAAATACGGGATTCTTTATTGTATATTTTTTATCTTTAATTGGCTCTTCTGTAAATATGCTACATGTCGCTTGGTGACTTTTTCCTTCCCAGCGTTGATATTATCTAAATCGGATTGTAGATTCGTGGATAGTGCCGTGGACTCACGGATCAAAGGTCCGAGGTTCGCACCCCGCTCTACCCCCAACATGATTCCCATTTTCTAATATTTAGTTATTTACAACTCTTCGGAAATTATATCCAAAATTTAAGTACTTAGTGAATCATAAATCATAACAACGTAAAAGTTTATTTAAAATCTCCCGGTGAAAAAGATTTTGACATTTTAAAGTTTAATATTCGTCTTAAGATACAAGGTACGTTAAGGTACTTAATACAAGGTTTCGATAACATTAGGTATTCTTACACTAGCAAGTATAATTATTTGAAGAAAAGCAAAAAAAAATATGTAGGTACAAAAAGAGGCTCCCCTGATGTAATGGCTAAGACGATTGCCTCACACAAGGAGGGTTCCGGGGTCGATTCCCGGAGAGATAATAATAATAAATTGACTCGCAATTTTTCTCGGGCCCGGATGTTTTGTGTTGCAATTCACCACTGTAATTGAACTTCTTGACCTGTTGTGGTACAAAAAAGGCTAATACGTTTACGGTTTAAATTAATAAAAATTATAATTTAGAATCGACATCAGCCTTAAAAAAAACAAAATCATAAATAAAACGAACAGATTTTTTAATATTGCCAAAAACTGTATTTTCTTATTTCAACACAACCTCATTGCCTGGGTTGGCCTTTATTTCCAATTAAATTTTAATAAATTATTTAATACATATTACGTATCGTTATTAACACCCTTAAAATAGCTTTATATACATTCCACATACCTCACATAAACAACATAAGACCAAAAATGGGTGGATCGGGTTGCGGTCCCGTGGCAAGTGTTGCGAACTCGCGGATCAGAGGTCCGAGGTTCGAACCCCAATTTGATTACCATTTTCTAATATAGAGTTAATTACCTGTCGTTTAAAATGGCCCCAACAAATTTTATAATTGGGTAAATTATAATAAAGCAAAAATTTGATCTTTCCTATAAATTAAAAAAAAAACGATAAAAACGTTTTTTTAAAATGGAGAATTTGAACGTTTTAATCTTCCAAAACGTTTTTTAAGCGTTTCAAGAAACGATTTTTAAATCTTGTTGATTATCTACTGAATTAAGCGGAAGGTGAATATTCTCATTAAGAGTTTTCAGCAACAATTTTCCATCACTTTGAAGAGCCTGCTGTTTGTTAAATAATATTAGTAGATGTTCACATTTATTCATAAGTTCAGTTTAAAAAAATGCTCTCTATCATAATGTATCTTACTTTTCGATAAA
This sequence comes from Micrasema longulum, assembly GCF_059751315.1. Classification (NCBI taxonomy): domain Eukaryota; kingdom Metazoa; phylum Arthropoda; class Insecta; order Trichoptera; family Brachycentridae; genus Micrasema; species Micrasema longulum. The sequence continues at coordinate 166,919 of NW_028278134.1, read as the reverse complement.
ATATGTACTGTGAGAATTCCGCTATTTTAGTGTTTAGTGGCTTCACTCGGGCGTCGCAGGGGCCCTTCCCCGTGTAACATGAATAGGTTTTTTTATTCAACGGTTTAAATGATCGCTTCACAGTACCCGACAAATTGGATTAAAAATTGCATACAGAAAAGTTCATTACGACTACTTCGTTATGCAACGGTGCCGGCACACTCGGGAATACAACTTAGGACGAGTATTTCACAAACCGGCTGACTACAATTTTTTATTTATTTTTTAAGCCAATCAACAGGCTTGTGAGAGCTCTAATAGATTGGCATTAATGATATATAAAACAACTAGCGGACGTTGATTTGCCTGCAATTACCTTAATAAAGACATTCATTCATTGATAATTTGTTAGTACCTAGATACATGTTTATGATTGAATTCCAAAACATAAAATAAATATTTTTCCAAATATGGTATTCTTTTTCCAAACGTCAAACTCCGGTCTTCTCACTAACAGAGGAGTGGACTTATGTAGGAATACGATTTTTCAATATTTATTGAATTTAATATTATTTTAGTATTATTACAAAAATTCGTTAAAAAAATGAGAAGAAATTATGAGGAATATAAGAAAAGAATCTGATTAAGATCCATAAAAAAACAAACTTTTGTGCCAATCAGTGCATGTGCTTATTAAAAAGGAATGTGTTGGTTTTATATTTTTGTGCAACAACTATGGTGAAGGTGTATAATGGGTTTTGCATGTTGGTTACATTGCGGTCCTGACGAAGAGACGGGTACGTCTTGAAACCGGTAGACATAGAAAAGTCGGCAAGTGGTTATATACAAATATTTAATAACATTTGGTAAACTTTTTTTATACACAAAAAAAAAACATCTTTCCATTTTTTGGTAATTGCATTCTCCTCAAATGCATCCCTGGTAGATCGATGAATATAACATTTATTCTCTTTACTTATTTTTTACATATTGGATGAGTCGGGTTGTGGTCCCGTGGCTAGCGTTGTGGACTCACGGATCAGAGGTCCGACGTTCGAGCCCCACTCTATCCCAACTTGATTTCCATTTTCTAATAGTGAGTTATTTACAACCCGTTGAAAATGGCCACCAAAATTGAAATATTTGGGCAAATTATAAGAGCGCTAATATTTCTTTTAAAAATTTTTTAAAAAGATTGAAGATTTTAATATCTACGAACACGCATAGAAAACCGCACGTAAATAGGTTAAGCCGTTTAGGACAAGTTCTGTGTCATCACACGTACAGAGGAATTATATATATAAAGATTGATTAGCTTAACCTAAATAATCTTAGAATCTTTTAAAAATACAACGGGTATGATATATACAGTCATGGCATGATTTAGGTCAAAGTGCGACTCAACATTTTAGTTAAATAATAGTTGTGGATGATAATTAATTAATATTCTTTCTTTTCAAGCCAAAAGTTCTTGTTTACGATAACAGTTTCAATTGCACGCGATTCTAGACAAAAAACTTTATTTTCTAAATTAACTTAACCACTAACTGGACGGACAGCGAGAAATATAAAACATAATTAGTTATATTTCAGAGTGTCATTTAATTCAGGAGTGATAACACGGCAGGGTGGTGGAAGTTACACAGTGTGTAAAGTGGCCACTAAAATGACAGATCATAAGCTCTGTAAATGCCTAGACTTATACATCATCATCATCATTCCCTTTTCGCACATAATTGCATAGGAACTGAATTTGTACACCAATCGCAGCGTACCTTGATCATTTAAAAAAAAAAGGTAGGATGACCAGTCTTACGCTTGAGGTACCCAGTCTGGGGACTATGAAATATTCTAGTATGAAAACACCATTTTTAAATAAATAATTCATATCAACCATGGCAGGAATCGAACCCGAGACCTCTTGCATCATAGGCAAACGCACTGACCATTACGCCACGAGGCCGACATACGTTGAACATAAATATATGTGTAAGTAAATATGTACATATAAACATTGCATAACTATAACAATGATAACAAGTAAATACAGAAATATAATTCATACGTCTTTTTAGATCATGCAGACTAAGAAATATGTATAATAAATTTCTGGGCAATTTTTCGAGACGAAAATTGAAAAGTCGACACCGAATTGCTAAATAAATAGTTGGCGACGAATCTACGTCATCGCCATTCAAAACGGAGCAGAAAAGCTATTATAACCATTTATATTTAATATTTACTATGCAGGTCTGTAGCCTGTAGTCTGCAGATAAATAGACTTGCCAAAATCTCATGTTGGGATTGGATGTACGAATAATTGTCATTTAAATTTAGCCTCACCTAGTGTTATGTAAATCAGCAAATGGCGAGCGCGGGATCAACAAGTCGAGTCAACCGAGAATGGAGTCATGAGTGAACCGCCGACCTTCGCTGAGAACATTCTGGGGTTACTAACCCTTCCCCCGCTTCCCTCACCAAACCACCTGCACCGCCCCACCCGAACAACACTAATTATTGCTTACGATACAATACTTTTTATTTTTAGCACTGATTCGGTTGCTAAAAAACGGGCTTATCGAAGGTCGGAACCGAATAGATCGAAATAGGATATGAATGCATTTGTACGTTTGCGATTTCATTGATATGCATACAAGTCCATTGCAGGTGAAGTGAACAAACTAATTTTTACTGATTTATTTCATTGGGTAAACAGTGCCGAAATATTGTCAATTTCTTTGTACATTTATATATTTATTACTAATTCAAATTCGAATACCTGGTAGGTGCACTAGAAGTTTAGAACTATTTTATTGTAACAATTATCGAACCAACTTCGATATGCATGCACCTATATCCAGGATACATAGGTATGGAAATAAGTTCAAACAAATATTTGATATTTTCAATACTAACTCTGTTAATACATTAAAATCTCACTCGTTATTTTTTAGAAAAGGAATGAATTTATTTAAAAATATATTATTAAATTAAGCTTTGTTTTCTTAGATACATATTTTTGTTTATTTCTTTATATTTAAATTATACATTTGTGGATTTATTGCCAAATTCCAACTGATAAAATAAAGGTGTTATAAATTATTTAAGCTTTCATATTGATCCAAAAAACGTTTTTTTTATAAAATCTTATTGTAGCATTATTTTTCTTTTTCATTATTACCTAGCTAAATACTAATCACTTTATGTTTATGTTAAATTACTCTCAATTTTAATTTGCTATATTTATATTTAGAACATAAGGTTTTCTCACATTAATTGTTATCTTTTATTTGTCAGTTTAGATTTGTATGTTTCTTTTTTACTTTTTGCAGTTTAAAAAAAAATTTAAAAAAATATTTATTTGTTTAGTTTTAATTATTTAGTTGAATTCATTAGTAACATTTCATATTATATATTACATAATGAATTGTTCACTGCTGTGATTATTTCTGTAAAACTTTTTATTGTAAAAGGTTCATTGAATCGTTAATATATAAATAAATAAATTTATTTTATTCATTCAAAATACACACATTTTTTTTCCCTTTGAACAATTATTTAATTCCCGCCAAACTTCAAAAGCAGTTTTTTTTGCAGGGATTTCTCTCTTTACATATTTTGGAAACACAATATAATATTTTTTACATAAAAAATTATAAAAATCTTAAATATATCAATAAAATAAAAGTTTGAAAAAATTGAATACAAGTAAATCAAGTCTTTTTTTAAATATATAAAAAATTATAAGCAAACACATTTTTAACACTGGTTTAAATAGTTTGGTTTCCCCTTTTTTTTACTCACGAAACTTATAATTTAGGAAAAAGGTTTTTAAAACAAATTTTACTTTATTTTTATTTAAATATTATTGAACTTGCGCCCGCGTCAAGTCACACTAATTAACATTGTAAAATTAATTTAATTAAATTAAAATGACATGTCGCACCTTTGAAGACGAACCGTTACTAAACGAAAATATAAAATTTTACACGGGAGCTTAATAAAAAGAAATGCAAGGCTTTTTCGCTATGGAATTTAAAATCATGGTGCTTTGACCCATCTTTTGGGATCATAATGATGGATATTTATTTACACAATAACATCAAATTCAGAAAAGTTTTTATTTTTAAAAGAACATATTTGAACGAATTCTTGAAAATTTTCGTTTAGTAACGGTTTGTCTTTAAAGGTGCATCACATTGTGATGTAATAGAATAACAACCCAGATAAACAAAGTATAAATAATAAATAATAAAATTCCAAAGAAAACAATATTTTTTTTAATCCGGTATAAATATTAAAATACAAATTTAGAGTCATACATAATCGAATGTACAAAATAATAGTTTTATTAAAATCAATAGGAAGAAGAGAAAGAAACATAATTGAAATGATAATTGAGATATGGGTACGTATTCTGGTGGGAAGATAAAATTTATCTGAATTTTTTCTACAAAGTAAAATTAAGTTTTCTGTATGAAAAATAGAATATGTTTACATTTTTTTTTCTAAACATGTTTAATTGCCAGTTACAGACAAAAATGCTTTGAATTTTAATACAAATATTCACAATTTTGTACATAAACATCGATATTAGTTTATACCGTCTCAGTATATACCGATGAAGATGGCCGTTCATGATCGCGGCCATGGTTTCAAGAAACTCAATCTATATTATATTAAGAAATGAGAGTAAAAAATAATATGCCAAATAACAGTGAGTACTAAATTAAATTATGCAAAAATACATAGTGAAAAAACATAAAAATATCAAGACACATAAAAGTATAGAAGGACAGATTTGTCAATTTCCGCTAATTTCGAACTTTAAAAAAATTACAATCTCGTCCCTATCGACGTGCAGCAACCAATTGCAAACATTTTTTTAAAGATAAGTGTAATATTTTCTTAATATTAGTGTATGACACTCATGCACACACCAAAACAATTGTTTACACTAAAGACAATAATTTCAATGTAAAAGATAAGAAATGAAAACCATGTATATAATAATAAAATTAATTGAATAACTGCTCCTCTCAATATTTCTATGATTTTCAATTTAAATTCACATACATTATCATAAAAAATATAAGCCTCTGTAAATCTATTGTTATATTGCTCGCATATTTTAGGTATTGTTTTTTCAGTAGTTCGCTGACGCGTTGTCTGTGTAAAACAGAAGATTTTGTCTTGTCGGTCTAGGTGGCACACGGAATGGAAGTCTTTCAGGTAGATTAAGGGAATCAATTTTATTATTTATTAATTTGTGTAAAAATAACCGGTCTAACATTATTCTTCGATTTTTAAGAGAGTTTATTCCATGGTACTGCATACTTTCAGCGAGAAGTTAAGATTTAACTGGTAGTCGAGTATTTCAAAGGTGAAGTAAACTTATTGCTTATGTTACATTTCTCTAATCAGTATATCGTTTTTTCCTGTTTCCTTACGTACAAAACATTCGTGTTAAATAAAATAGTTTAAATCGTTAAGTAAAAAAAAGGCAAAAAGCTCAGAATTGAAACTTTAAATACAAAAGTTTGACCATTTCGTCAGTTTGGCTCGAACATTATATGTTTTTTTTGGACATCAAATCATCACTTAGGAAAAAAGTATTTTAATTTATGAAACTCGTCATCGTCATTTCCTTTTCCGGACCCAGTGGTGCATAGGGCACTGTATTATAAAATCAAATGCAGGTTATTTAGATCGTCTGTTACATGAAGATGGAGTCAGTCAGTCTTACGCATCACGGACAGTTCGGGGACAGTAATATATTGCGGTTGAAAAAACCTTGAAAATCAATATTTTACATTCAGTCTGCCAGAGATCGAACCCAGAACCTCAAGAATAGTAGGCGAACGTGTCAACCCATAAACAAACCCGTGGACCTACACGATTTATTTATTAACGGCCGGTATTACAATGGGAAGTTAACATTTATCTTTAATTTTATCTACAAAGTAAAGTTATGTTATCTGAATAAAATAGAAAATGTTTTTAAAAAAAAATCTAAACATTTTCGTACTTAAATATCGACTTTACTTTATACCGTCTCAATATGTACCGATAAACATGGCGTTTGTAATCGCGTCCCAGAACTTTTACCCGAGAGCAGAAGTCGAGTCGAAAACAGTCGTCCAGGGTTCTGGTTCTGTTTCACACACAGTCTATTTTGTACAATAGATTTTTGTGATAGCTTTGTTGTTCAACTCTCATAGTAGGAATACAATTTGTTTGTGTAAAAAAAAAACATAAATTGTGTAGTATTTACTAATTTTATTATCACTCGAATTTGTAAATAAATATTTTTAAGAATAGAACTGAACTGAACTGAACAACTGTGGATGGCTTCAGCCAGACGACAGAATTTGATCCAGGATACGGCTCTACCCAATGTAGGGAGTACCGCTTTACCCACCGTTAAACTACTGGGAGTTTTACTCAATTCTGACCTATCTCTTGATGCTCAAATTAGTAGAACGATAAGTTCATGCTTCTACCAGCTGAGACAAATTAAATGCATACGCAAAAATTTGCCGGTTGATGCCACCCGTCAATTAATAAATGCGTTTGTAGTGTCTAGAGTCGATTATTGTAATGGTATCTATGCAGGTCTACCAATGAACAAAATGACTCGCCTACAATCTGTATTGAATGCCGCAGCGAGACTTATTTTCGGAATCTCAAAGTTCAGTCATATCACTCCACTACTTCGGGAACTACACTGGCTACGTTTTTCACAGAGGGTCGAATACAAACTCTGTTGGCTTATGTATAAGTCACTGCACAACTCTGCTCCGGAATATCTAAGAGAACTATGCATTCCAGATGAACTAGCTGACAGGCGTCTCACGCTTAGATCAGCTACGTCTACGGCGAGAGGAAAAGTTATTTTACCTCTACGCATACAGCGCACTAAATTTTGTGAACGCGCATTTGCGGTTTCAGGCCCTATGGCATGGAATGCTCTCCCAGCAGAGGTGCGAGGCTGTGAAAGTGAAGTGATGTTTCGGAAAAAACTTAAAACCCACTTGTTCTCTAAATCATTTGAATAAATCCGTAGCACGTGACAACAAAATAAATTGTTTTAATTAAATTACAAATTTAAAAGCTTCAATTAAATTAATTTAACAATAGAATCACTATGTAAAACGCCCTTGAGGTATTTTATTACGAAAATGGCGCTATATAAGTTATCCATAATAATAATATTTTTATTTTTTTTTTAAAAGAAATATTTGCGCTCTTATGATTTACCCAAATATTTAATTTGAGGGCCATTTTCAACGAGTTGTAAATAACTCACTATTAGAAAATGGGAATCGAGTTGGGGTAGAGTGGGATTCGAACCACGGACCTTTGGTCCGTGAGTCCGAGACACTAGCCACAGGACCACAACCCGATTCAGTATAATATATTCATAATAAGAAACAAAAATGGTTTCTGAAAAACGAGAGTCATTTTCTGAAAACAAGTTGCAGAAGAAGTACCTGAAAACGTGGTCGGAAAAGTGAACAAAACATTTGAATAAAGAAAACTTACCGGAAATAGGCACGCGCAGGCGCACGGAATCTGCATTCCGTATCCGGTAGAGGGAGAGCGCCACCACGTGTTGGCACCAGAAGATGTCGCGCGCCTCGCAGCTGCACGTCACGGAGGTTATCTTGCACCTGCGCACACCGACATATTGCTTAAGCCGCCATGTTTATTTATATTGCATTTGACAGTTGACTAACCTACAATCTCCAGTCACTAATGACATCATTAGCATTAGCACTCGCAATTATTACAAAATATCAATAGCATCTGCTAAATGAAAATGCTATTTTAAATTCTAAACACGAACATTTTGTTTAGTTCGAATTCAAAATTCAAATAATTTGAGTACAAAAAATCATTTGACATTTTCCATCACCAAGATGACTTGTCGGTGTCTTCTCTTTCTTTCAAATATTTCAATACTAATGACGTCATTACGTTAATCTTTACTGCAGCAGATAAGGAAAACTTTTTTAAGCTAAACAAGACTACGGAAGTCTAGGCATTTACATGGCTTATGACCTGTAATTGGTTTTTTTTTGTAAAAAGAAATATTTGCGTTCTTATATTTTAGCCAAATATTTAATTTTGTGGGCCATTTTTAATGTTTAAGTGGCCACTTCAAATACTGAGTAACATTGACCATTCTGCCTGTATTTAAATATCAACATTTCCTCAACTCTTCCATCCGTTGAATTTTGTGAAATAAATTAGAATGTCTAGACTTCCATATTCCCTTCTCAAAAATGTTTTCACTCTCCGTTGTAATAATCTTAATAATCAATCTTAATATTATAAATCACTAGAAAGTGAAATGCAGTCTTGTCTACAAACATTTGGACTTACGCAAAATATTATTTATAGTGTTAATAATTGAAAATAGCACATCGAGTTAAAGTTGGAGAAATCAATAAATCTGAACAAAACCGCAAGAAAAGAACATAAAAATCTAAAAAATGACGAAATACGATTCTGGAAGATCTTAAACGATTGAAGAATTTCACAACTAGTAATTCTGTGAAATAGCGCGATAGCATTCCACGTGCTAATCTAATAGCATTTCACATTCTAATGAAATAAATTGAAATAGCAATTTACTCCTATCACTACAAATTAAATCTCCTGCAATCAAGACTTGTCGCGTCTCCGCCACTCCCCTATGATCACGCGGACACGGCATAGAAAACGCCAAGTTATTAGACATTCCTAGGTACGGGCTGTACGAGGGAAATGATTATTTTTGTGATGTGCCCCAGATTTAATATTGACTTTGAGGAGAGGTAGCGACGCCCACCGGGGAATGACGTAGGTGATAAAAATTAATAACGGCCAAACAGAAATTCTTGTCGAAGCCTTTTTAGTGTATAATAATATATACATTTGAAAAGTTAATTCAAACAAGAAAAAAATCATTATCATTAATTTCATCATTCTCTATTCCGCATGCAGTGGTGCATAGGACGCTATATTTCGTTCATCTGTTACATAAAGGTGAGGTGAATAGTCTTACGTTTCAAATGCCAGCCTAGGGCCGCGAATATAAACGCCATCTTCAGCGGTACATATCGAGACGGTATAAAATAAAATCGACATTTTTGTATGGAAATTTGCATATTTGTATGCAAATTTAAGATATCCTGTAAGTGAAAATATTTTTGAAAAAAACAATTTACACGTATTCCATTTTTCATATAGAAAAGTTAATTTTACTTTAAAGATCGCACACTGAGTAGAAGACTGCTGTAACTCAAAATTACCGATTTTACAGGACAGCAAAAATTCAGTTTCGCTATACATATAGTTATACTTCTAAGACAAAGTGATAGGTTTTTCAGTATTTTTTTTGTATTTGTAGTAGGTACATCAGTATTAAATGAAAATGTAATTATTTCATATTAAACATAGAATATATAAAAATATATAATTTAAAAAAAAGGAATATAGAAAAGTGAGTTCATTGGTTTAACTTCTCGGGTATTTGTGATAGAATTACGACCGTTTTAGTCAAATATGCAGAACGAAATTCACGTTTTGACTGTGTCCATAACTCAAAATCGATACATTACAACAGTCTTCTACTCAGTGTGCAAGATAATCGCAGATTAACTCTTCGATAAATGTTAACTATTTGATAAATGTTAAATCATTTGAATAAATCCGTAGCACGTGACAACAAAATAAATTATTTTAATTAAATTACAAAATTTTTTATTTTTTGAAAATTATTGAACTTCCTCATTATAAATGCTCTACTTTTTAACGCGTGCAAGAAAAACTGAACTAAACTTCTCCGTCGCTCGAAAAGCGGCTAATCGGGAATGTTTTTTAGGTAAAAGAGAAATATGTTTTTTTTACTGAATAAAGTTTATTACAGAAACAAAAGACGGGTGATACTTTAATCCATACATTTGTTTTCACAAAACTCACTTACAAACTTGAACGTTTCTTAATAATAATAAAATAAAACTAACTATGCGCAACACTCTTTCCTCTATCGTTCTTGCTCCAACTATAATGCTTTTTTTCATCTATGATATATTTTACACGCCCTTTAATTTATTTAAAAATTAATTAAGACTCATTCTTTCTGGCTGCGATACGATCCCACTTGCTATTTAATTATGCTTACACTTGCACACACCTGAACACTTAAACACACCTCTACACTTACTCTCATACAAATACACATAAACACACCCTCTTATTTATTTATTTACTTTTGTTTGGGAAAAAAACAACAGAAAATAAGAATATATATGAACGAAAATTGTGAAAACAGTCAATAAAAATTTTCCACAGTGGTGTAAGATATTGATTAAGTACATTATTGGTATCAAAATAAAAGCAATTAACAATTGTTAGGCACTTAGAAGTTGCAAATAAAACAAAAATACATATCCTTATATACAGTTTTAAAAATAAAGTTAATAGAAACAAGATAATTATTGTACCACAATTTAATATGTATGATTCTTATTTAGAAACTTCGCTGATCTGTCTTTAAACCGTTTATTTTTTATGTTATTATATCATTGTCGGCTGTTTGTTTATTTAAAATAAATAAATAAAACTATTTTAATAGAGGTGAAGTTCCTACATACATTGAATCATGGGTCATCGTTAGGTAACCTTTACAATAGATAATTAGTCGAGTATTACGTTATGTTTAAGGTTAAACTAAATAACTGGGACTAAAACAACAAAGCTCAGAAACAATGACATTTCACTTTCATCGAGTGTAACAAGACAACATTGCCGCTCGGCGGCTCGGCGCGCCATTACCGCTCGGGTAACCGCCGCAATTACAATAGACAAAGACAAAAATCCCACCAGGCTCGGGTGAGACAGCCAGCACTGGTTTCGCTCGCTCCCATTTATAAATTCGTGTGTTATGTAAACCGCTTCCATACCTGTTTGTAAGCACGCGCCTAGTTTGCATAAAACCGCTTCCATTTATAATATCACAAGTCTGCGCGGAACGCGTCAGATGCAAAGGTCCGGGAGTTTGGGGGTTATTGGGAGGAAAGCAAATGTCAAATCCACGCGCATTTCATATTCGGGAAGGTTCCACGAATCAGTGTGTAATCAGGAGAGATACCTCTCTGGAATTTTAATTAAAACTGCACGAAAATATCCCGGGACAGAGATCAGGCAGAATTAGTTGAAATTTAACATAAAAGCAGTATGAAAACAAATGAAAAAATTAACATTTTAATAAGGTAAAATTTCTGATTACTTATAGCAATTCAATTACGTATGACAAACTTGCAGCCCGATCATTCGAAGAAAATATAATTTTTAAAACATTTCACAAATTAATGATTTTGATAAAAAAAAAACAAAAATAATTAATCTCTTAAGTTTTATTATTAAGATCAACAATGTTTTTAGTATTTTAAAATAGGTATAATGGTTCTATTGATGGAAGAGTTGAAGGAATGTACGTGTGAGAGATGTGTGGAGGTGTATGTTACACAGTGTGTAAAGAGGCCACTTAAACCAGCTAATGACACGTCATAAGCGCTGTAAATGCCTAGACTTCTACATTCCCTTCTCAAAATGTTTTCCCTCTCTGTTGCAACAAATACAGATTTATTATTTTGTTTTATTTTATCAACGACCGCTTTCGTCTAAGTAGGCATCTTCAGGACTGATAAATCGTTAACATTTTAAACTTATATACTATTAACATATTAAAACAGAGATGAAAAACATTTTAGAGTTAAGTCTAGGCATCTACAATTAGATGAATCTTACCCGCATAAATAAAGGTTTCAGCTATTTAACTTCACAAACATAAACAGGTGAAAGAATTAAAGGAATATACATGTTCGGGCAGAATGGTGAATGTTACACCGTGTGTTAAGTGGCCACTTAAACCAGCCAATGACAGGTCATAAGCCCCGTAAATGCCTAGACTTCCATATTCCCTTATCAAAAATGTCCCTCTGTTGAAATAAATTCAAAGTTATTTTATTTATCTCTCAAAAATATAGCAAAGAACCACAAAGTTAGTGCTACAAATATTCAAAATAATAGTCTTAGAATCAATTATTAAAAGCCTTTTGTCGAATGTATACATATTATTATCGTTGGCGTTGAAATTTAAATTGTAGAGTGAATGATAAAATTAGCTAATTTTTAAAATCACTAAAATGATTATGTAAAATCACAGAGAGCCCTCAAGGTCTTACGCTTCGGGTGCCAGTCCAGGAACGTTGCAGTTGAAAAAAAACTTTTGAATCAATATTTCACGTCCCCCTGCCAGGAATCGAACCCAGGGTCTCGAGAATGATAGGCGAACGCGTCAACCACTACACTTATCTCCACTCGATTTCCTTATACAACTTTTTTACCTAAGTACTCGTCCGGGAGTCTGGTTTTATTTCACACGCAGAACTGTATTCTTTATCCGAATGGACACAGAGAAATTCGAAAAAAACAACATTAAAATGAGTAATAAAAAGTTAAACTTAGAACACGGCGAAATGAAAAATGAGTAAAATATTTCATAGCTTGTGAGCTTGGCACTATTTAAAATGCATGCTCTTCGATAATAAGTAATAATATCTATCAGTTTATAGCCCTTTATGGGTATTTTTTTTTCTGTACTTGTATATTTTTTTTCAGTTTCATGTATTTTTTGTTTTTATATATTCTTTCAGTTTCATAAATATACCTTGTCAGTTTTCCAAAATGTTTGTGTGTCGTTTGACTAGATTTGACATCTAGGACACATAAAAATTAAAATTTATTTATAACTTTATATTTTTCTATATAATTTATATATATTTTTTTTAAATGTTTTTTTTATTTATTTATATTTTTATAATTTATTAATATATTTTTATATTTATGATGATGATTTCACTAAATAGAGGTATTATTATTTGGTAATTTAACTTTTTTATTTTTGTTGTATTGCTCAAAAAACTTTTATTTTTTAAGTACTAATGTTGTATTATTTTTTTGATTATTATTATCTAGTTATTCTCAACTTCACTGTCATATTTATATTTAGTACGCAAGATTTTCTCATGGTTATTGCTATCTTTATTTGGAAATGTTATGTTTCTTTTTAACTTTTTGTGTTATATGTTTACTAAATTGTTTAGTTTTAATTATTCTATTATTTCATAGTATGTACTATATGATTATTGTGCACTGCTGTGATTATTTCTGTAAATTATATTTTTTTTGTAAAAGGTTCTTTGAATCGTTGATGTATAAATAAATAAAATTTGAAATTTACTGCAATAGCGAGGGAAAACAACCTACACTCTCTGGTTCTATTTAACAAACCGAATCGTATTTATATTTTATCTGCGTCCAGGCGGATGAATGATACAGTATCGTGTGTGTGTTTTCTACCCAAAATATTTAAAACCTTTTATTATAAACATTTTTTTGATTAACCATTTGGCTAATATTGATAGTACGTTTCCGATATACTAATTTCAATAATCAACGCATAATTCCAGGTAAACAAAACACTACAACGTCAGCCGTTGCAAAAAATGAATCGGGAAAACCTGTTCGTAAATTACCCACACAAAAGGGCATTTTTTGCCTGAAGCCACTTATTTAGAAACGATAAGAAATTACGAGAAGTAAGTTCCGATCAGATTGAAAAATAATTGTGTAGGGACACTTATATTCCGATCGAGTCATCCATGACGCCACGCTTTACAAAGATAACGCAAAAAAGCAAATAACAATGGTAGTCTCTCCGGATCGATCCGAAGCCAGCGGAGATCTTCGGTCTGGCATGGGGGATTCTGAAAGCGCAGGGTCAATCCTTCGGAATGCTGCCGAGGCGGTGGCGGTGGCGATGGCCAATAAAACCAACCGTATAAAAACTCCAATCTCATTTAAATAATCTACTCGGTAAAAAATGACACCGTCTTCTCGCACAAGCACACACGAGACGATCGAGACGATCGAGGCGACTCTTAACTTTCCATACGGTAAGTAAACCCGTTCGAGATTTAACTAAATTTTGCTAAACTGCGATAAATAATCATCATAGGCACAAACGCTGGATGTACCTAAACATACTCATTTATGTGTTTTTTTAATGAAATATGTTTTAACTAATAAATTCTCTGACTTATTCAGTTCTTCTAAATGTGTTCTCTCCCGTACTTGCAGAATTTTTTATGGACTTTATTGAAAATAAAATAGTAAATCTAAAATTACTTCAATATGCTAAATTCTATCGTCGATATGTTGATAATATGTTGTGGGTTGGAACAAAACGCCAGCAGAACATAATTCAAATTTTGCCAATCATTTAATAGAAAATAAACATTCCTTTGATTTAAAAAATAATGTAAAATAATTCATATTGCACCTAAAGGCCATTCACTTGACAAACTAGAAATTCTCGAAATTAATAGATTAAAAAATAAACCTGACGTAGAATTACTTAATGAACAGATAAAACACGTGCATTCTCCATTACTATACCCATTGTAATATATTTTTACTGATGACTTTTTACCCATTGTTTTTCAGAAATCATAATTGACAAAAATAACACTCACGAAGGATGGGACACTAAAAATAAAATACTTAAACTCATAAATATAGCATTATATCAACTCATTAGTTAACCCGAAAAAAATTTGATAATGATCCTTAAGATAAAAATAACTTTATTTAATATACTTTCATATTATTTTGAATTCTCTAAGCTTACCTCTGTTTTGTATAAATACATTGAACTCCTTAATAAAGACACCAGTCTCGAAGATGTCGCGAAAGCGACGAAATCGGTCACTGGATATTCCAAATTTGTGGATTGAAGTATCACTCGTCTTTTATTTATATAATAAAAGTGGCGATTTGTGTTTTTCTTTGTTCTCTGTTTGATCTCGGAATGCTCCAAAACTTTCTATTTATCTATGGAGATAAACTTTTGGATTTTTTGATATCAGAAATGGGTAAAATTTAAAAGAGTTCAATCATCAAAAGACAATTTTAAAAAAGCCACCACCACCAAACGGATACTCCTCATTTTACCCAATTACATAAGAAAGATATAATACATATTTAAATTGAGATAATTGTTGATATTGCAAAAATAACAAACATTATGATTATTATTATAAATTTTAGGAAAAGCAATAGGTACGTAGTGAAAAAGTTAAAAATAAAAATTAAAACATAACTCTAATATGTTTGTAGCGATATTGTCATACTCGTAATTCCCTTTCAATAAATGTCACTTTTAATATTTTTTTCTCTTATGCATTTATAATTGTTCATTGAACACTGCATATGGAATACTAATAGTGCCATTTTATCTTGAACGTTAATTACACAAAAAACATGATAAATACGAGCGTAAAACAAAATCATAAATTAAAATAAATCATGTTAAATGTTGTTCTCGACAGGAATCTAAGCCCGGATATAATTAAGAACAGTAACCGAACACACTATATTTTGGGGCATACAAAATAATATTTATTCAATAGTGCTTATTTTATTATTCAGCTCTTTTTTCCCAAAGAACTAAAAGGTTTAAGAATGGGAGCGAAAATGGGTGATTTAACTGTCAATAATTGTCTTCTGTATGCCGATGATGCCGTGCTTCTTGCTAACGACAAAGAGGAACTGCAATTCTTGGTAACAAAAGTCTACGATGTACGCAAGGGACGCGTTTTGCTGATGAATGTCAATAAATCGAATGTGATGGTTTTTGAAAGAAATGAAAGTATGACTAAATGTGAAATCACCGTGAACGGGGTTATACTAAAACAGGTAGAAGAATTTGTGTATCTAGGAAATATGTTTACTAGGGATGTAATGACTGAGAAAGATATTGAAAAGAGGGCTAGTGCTGGGCACAGAGTGAACGGTGCACTAAAATCATGACAAATACTGACGACAAATAAATGTTTGTCGCAAGAGGCGAAATTAGCAGTTCACAATGGAGTCGTGTTTCCGACTCTGATGTATGGGAGCGATGTATGGACTTGGAAAATAAGGGATGAAAATAGGCTTAATGCTGTCAAAATGCGATCTCTCAGGTGAATGTGTTGTATAAATAAACAAAAATAAAAAGCGGATTAAAAAAAATCTAAAATAATAATAAATAGGCGGCCTCCGTGGTGTAGGGGTCAAGACGCTTGATTCACATACGGAAGGTTCGGGGTTAGATTCCCGTTGAGTACACAAACATTAAATGTGATTTTTCTTAAGCCTGGGTGTTCTGTGTTGTAATTCACCACTGTAATTGGGCCTTCTGGCCTGTTGTGGTGCAAAAAAAATTACAAAAAAATGGTATTAAGAAATTAATATTTTAATAAAAATTAAATAACAGTAAGTTGTTTTACCACAAAAAATATTTTACTAACTGGACAATACAAAAAATAGGTACTTTTATTAGGCAAACGTAATAAAAAATATAATCATTTAGTAATTCAGTAAATTAATACCGGCTAATATACTAAGACTTGTTAATAAAAAGCCGGGTAAAAAATTCGACTACCCCGGCAATACTAACAAAATGTCTACCTTGTTTTATTTAACAATCTGACAAGACGATAAAATAATCGAATTCTTAAATAACATTAATTGAGAATTCGCTCCTTTTTTCCTTTTAATTCCAGCAGTATTTTGACACTTACAAACGACACGACACGGAATTTAAATCGGTAGTTCCGTACTAAGCGACGTCTAGAGAGTAACTAATGGCCAAAATGTAAAACTACTCATTCGAGAGTAGTTTAGTCGGCTTCAGTTTGATACGCGCGCGCGGTTCTTGGACTATTTAAATTCTATGGCATCTTACATAGTACCACTGTTGCACATAAGATAATACAAAAAATAACCTTGACACGTCTCGCCTTCATCAGGACTATGAATATAATTGGGTATACTTTTTTTATATTATTATCATTCACGGTAGACCACAAAGTAAGTAGGTGCCTTCGCTTACAAAGGATATTCTACCGAATTTCAGCTTTTCGTTTTGTAGCGCAGTCGGCGAAGTGATTTGTTAGCTAAAAATGCCGACATGTTAATATTTTGCGCGGTTTTGTGGTCAAAAGAGTTCAGCGGGAACGTTTCGGCCAGATATTATTATGTATTTACCTTGTAATCGTTAATGTAGCCTCGAACTTTTGCGGCCAACGCTGTAGATTATTCTGTTCGTAAAAATCGTTCCCACCCTTGCCTTAATTGGCCATAAAACACGGTTCGGAACAATTCCATCCTTAATTTGTAACAAACTCAATTTTAACTTATGATTTGCGCGGCATAATGTATGAAGAAAACTCTAAATTATAAAAAGAGCCCTGAGAATGGCATCCTGGTTGTGCGGCAGTTTAACATAAGGTATACGGAAATTTAAATTAGACAAAGGGACGCTGAAAACCTCAGTTACAACGCATCTGGTTGTCTGGACCTCATACTGTGTATGCCTTCAAAGACCGTTAACTATTGTCTACTTGGATTCTCGAGTCTTTGAAGTAAATACGGCCACATTTCTGATTATCGCAGGCAACTGAAATGGTTTCAAATTAGACAGCGGAGAGACTATCACTACCTCTCACTTCTGTTCACTGAAAGTTCATGATTTACCTCTTCGTTCTAATTTTCAAAGCACCCTCTATAAATAAATTCCCATCCACAATTTCTCTTTCTTCTCTAACTTGTACTCGTATTGTGGTCCATGCATTTCAACTGTGGAATCATCTCCCAACTTCTATCGAAGATGTTTCTTTAGTATCTCTGTTTAAATCACATCTGACGAAACATCTCTTTTCATTTCCTAAATCTATCTTCCTTTCCTATTTCCACTTTATTATTTACTACCATCGAGTAATTGTACTGATTTGAGGTAAATTCTTTACATATATACAGTTAATACCCATCTTACTCATTTATATAGTTTTTTAACTTGAATTTTTAAAATAAAACTTTTATTTTGTGGTTTTTTGGAAGAAATTGTAATTTGGCAATGTACAATTTACATTATGTAAAAAAGTTAAATAAATAAAAATAGTTAAGTATTTTGTGGATAAATTAATGTTCCTGTTGGTTATCTCCGACAGCGTCAGCACATACTGTTTTACATCCCGGCTTCCAGAACCATCCTGACTCCGGTTATGCCGATTTCAAGAGCAGTCAGCCGGCTGAAGATGATTACTTCGGAGATTGATATATTTCACATCAGTGAAACTGTGTTAAATACTTTCGGTTTTGGAGAGTATTAAGCCTTCATAATATCGAGCGTTCGCTCAGGTTCCATTCCAGGCCTTATATGTTGCCCTAATTTAACGTTTCAAATATTTTGTTTTATTTGTAACGTTATTTAGGTCCAATAAATAAATGACATCGAATTGGCCCGGATTTCACCCCCTAGGAAGTTATTATTAGGACAGAATGGTGAATGTTACACAGCGTGTAAAGTGGCCACATAAACCAGCCGACGACGGGTCATAATCCCTGTAAATTCTGAGACTTTCATTTTCCTTTTTAAAATGTTCCGCATTTCAGTTGTAATAAGTAATAAAAATAATAAGCATTTGAATATTTCTCTAACGAGAGTCGCAGTATTTAAAAAAAATATATTTACCTGTCGAAGCTTACGGCTACTTTGTATTTTCGGTCGGGCTCCGGTGGGTAGGCCCCGGGAGCTCCAGGCCCCGTCACTACTCCACTGAGGTGGAACCCTGAAAAAATAACCATAGATTAATAAAAAGAAAATCAAAACAAAAGACTACAAGCTACAAGGCAAATAGGAAGAGAATGCAAATCTGGGACAGGTGTTTAGGAAATATTAAGTAAGACTGAGTTGGGAGATTAGTGGATGGTGAAAGAATGATAAAAGAAATATATACGGGGAAAATAAATGATAACGATAAGAAACATAGGGTGAGGATACCCTAAAAACATTAAAGACGTACAGGTAATTCTGACCTTGCATAATAATATCATAAATTAATATGTATGTACAAATCGATGGCAAATTTAATTTAACACCTTTCAAATTTAGTAAATTAATTGAGGATATGCTAATTTCCAATTTTTTTATATTTCGGAAGCTTTGGTCGCAATTTACTGTTTTATTTATAATATTTGTTTGTGTAACATTATTATTCGGAGAAAACGACGAATTTAAATACGACCCCGTTAGTTAGAATGTCAATATTATAGACTCGAATTTGCAATACAAATATCCAGGTATATAAAAATCACGCAACGCTAATTTTTTGAGAAAATATCGCAGTGAACAACTGTGTCGGAATCCGGGTGATTGGAGCACGTTTAATTAATTCCTAATTAGACAACTATCGAAGGGTTTTCTTTTAGAATTCCATATAATATACTAATTATTATGCAATCCATTCACCAGTTACCAACTGACAGTGGCTTAAAAAACAATACGGTGAACATAAGTATATCGTGAATAAAATGAATGAATAAAAAAATAAACACACACTTGTATTTTTAGTTTTATAAAATAAATAAAGGCGAATTTTAGAAAAATTAATTGGAATAAACCTGCAATAATAAATACACAGGTACATATTTACAATGCAAATTAATATCCATTTGCCAATTCTCGACCTGAGTACGGCCCATTGTTTTTCTGCGAACTGTAGCAAACTTAATACCCAATAGTCATATGGTGGTTTTCCTACGTTTGGGCTCCTCTATAGCTTGGCGCATTATTACTCAGGTTATTGCCTAATTAGTAAATATAAATAGAAATAGAGCATAGTAGCTGTCACAGAAAAGTTTTACGGTGCCTAGTAACCGCTCGTTACTTTAGCGATGGTAGGAAAACCTTATCACCGAGTAAATCTCCGATTTCCAAGTTTCTAAAGTTTCCATTCAATAAGTACGGCGGCTGTTAGAAGGTTGGGCGTCGGGTTCGGTTCACAACAATTTGCCGGAAATACGGGAAAAAGATATCTTATCCAAACTGAAGCGGTCGTGATGAAGCGTGTCTTCCGTCACTTCCGGCGACTCCGATCTACCAGATAATTAAATGTTTCAAACGAAAAAACCTTGCTTTAAAAACTGATTGATCGATTACAAAAAGGAAAATAAGTGGCGTTTAAGGGGCACTCTTCAATTATATGCCGATGATACTGTTATTTTATACCATAATCGTAACCTGAAAGAACTCGAAAAGATAATGGAGACAGATTTCAAGAGTCTAGCTGACTGGATGAGATTAAATATAGTAAGTCTGAATGTTAATAAAACATCGTATATGATTTTCGGGAACAAACTGGACTTAAATATCGATGTTACTAAATACTTGACTAAATATTGACTAAATATTGACTCCAAACTATCATGGAACTACCAATTTGAACATGTAAAATCAAAAATATCACCCGTAACTGGCGTTTTGCATAGACTTCGCGCCTTGCTTCCTCATCCCGTTTTGTTTGCCGTCTACTACGCTATGATACATTCCCACCTACTCTATCTATCATGTACATAACGTTTCGACAGCAAAATCTCGGAGATACAAGTTCTTCAGAACAAAACTTTGAGAAACATTCTTGGACTGAAATGGGATTCAAATGTTAAGAATATTTACCGACGGACAAAAACAGTCATTGGCTAGTTCAAGTGCCCACTTTAGACACTGTGTAACATTCACCATTCTGCCTAAGTTAATATTTTCCCTCTCCGTTGCAACAAATTAAGATCTGAATAACTCCCTAGGGAGGAAATCCAGCCAGTTTGCAATCATTTGGACATACTCGAAACATTGTTTAAAAATATTTCCTTTCAAGGTGATGTCATTACTGTATGACATCGCCAACGCTATTTTTAAAATCTTTAACTTTTCTGCTCACACAAATTTAAAGTACACATTTAATCATGATATTCACAACCACGATAAACGAAACTCTTCATGTATCTAAATTTCGCTCAACGAAGTTCGGCAAAAAGTCTCTGAAAAATATTGGCCATTCCCAATTTATTAAACTGCCCGATGAACTAAAAAGGGAACAGTCGAGCAAATCTTAAAGTTTTCAATTAAAAAATATTACTTAAATCTTTTTTATAGTGATAGTAAATAATATAATTTATATTGATATTGTAGAATACTGTGTTTTATGTTTCTAATATTATATTTTCTTACTATTTTGGATTGTATTAACTGATCTATTGTCACAAAAATGTTTTCTTTTTATGTACCGCCCCAAACGAGTATTTTTATAACTCCTGGGAGTATTATACGTTTTATTGATAATAAAAAATATCCTGATCTTAATCGACCTAAAGAACTAAAACAAAACGTACCTTTAAAAGAACAGTGACTAAATGAAATCACAGTTTTTCGGTCCGAGCAAATAGTAATGATATTTTAAAACAAATACAACCTGATTGGTTTTCTAAAACTGTTTGTTTTTAAGTAAAAATCCTTGGCTTTAGCGGTGATGAATATGTTTGAAATATCATATCACGAGTTTTGTGTTGTATAATATTATCAGCAGTAGTAATGATAATACTTATTATTTATACACGAATTATATAGAATAGGTTCCAGCGTGGTGGACGCCCGCCCCATTGATCATTGCATAAAACCATTGACAGAAGAAAAAACAGGAGAGACATAGCAACGTAACAGATAAGAATGTTGACTTTTTGATAGACTATTTCGTATTAAAGCCTTCGACAGATGTCTAGAATAAAGAATATTCACAATACATAGTATCTCGATGTATTCGACAACTGTATTTTCAACAAAGAAAACGTACGCCAGTCAATCAACTTTACTCATTGCGTTTTTAAGCATGACCGGTTGGTAGAAAAAAATATAAGTTCGTAATCATAGGTTTTCGGTAAGATGGTAGAATTCTATAAAACGATGACACCGAAAACACGATCTAGAATTCAACGATATTAAACCAATAATGACAATAGGGCCCGGACACGTGATGCGGTTTTGTGGATGCCTCACGAGAGCCTCAACCCGAGTTGACTTTTGACATCGACCGTCGACGACGATCTTTCGGGTTTGTTCGGGGAAACTAAGAAACGGGAGATTGCGGAGCAAAGCCATCTCAAAACATCGAAATCTATGCCTTCCGTTTGCTTTAGCGTCTAAATCCTTGTTTTTTGAAAGTAATTATCTCCGCTTTCTTAAATATCGGCTTCTTCCGTCATTGAATTGTCGATCCGCAACCAGCGGGATTGACTCGGGAGGAGGCGAGAGTGCTGGCTGACGGCGTCTGGTGATGTCCACATGCTTCACTAGGAGCAGACGTGGAAAAATAATAAATAACAATTAAAAGACTAAACAAAACAAAAGTTTTTTTAAAACCATTTTAATCCAAAAACGTTTTACCTACGTAGAACTAAAATCCTTTTAATAACACGCTATCGGGTGAAAAGGCATAAACTTTTTTTATTTTAATGTAATGGGTAATGTTTCCTAAAAAATATTTTTTTATAGGCACGAAATGATATAATAGATAAGCAAATATGCATGTTTATATGAGCGTGTTTATAAACATATTTTCTTTTTTATTTGACACAGAAACAGCCAGTTAAAAGCGAAGTAACTCCACGAGAGGTCAGTTGAAGTTGTATAAAAGAGAATAGTAAATGAAATAAAGGCGAAGAGTCGCAACCACACGATCAGTCGGTTCAAATTTACATACAAATCTCAGTTACATTCCGTCCAACAAGATGCGTGCCTAATAAAGCACTTTCCAGAGTAATTTAGCCTAAATTTATTTGTACAATCTGCGTAGAAATTTTCCATATAAATAAATATTCAAGCTTTTAGTGCCGACGAATTTTATCGCCACATGAAATAGACGATTTCGTAAGGAGAAAACGCGCAAGATTTGATATAACGATAATTTTCTGGGCCAACGACACGATTGGGAGACTAACTTGTAATATGATATTTTTATTCAAACATATTTTAATACCACGTGCTACGCATATAATTAAAACTTTTGCCAGAGAAATTTGCAATTTTTTTATGTTTCAAAATCAAAGGGCAAACTGACTATTCCTGCAAAAATCTATTCCCAGAAAAAACATAATAAAAATATTCTGGACTGTGTTTATGTTAGAGGCAGAATTACCTTGACACTGACTAGAGTAAACATAAGCGTTCAAAATATATCCCCTCAACCTGCGGCCAATTGGCATATTATGTTTGATATAATGGACTTTAGTCTGTTGCGAGCATTCCCCGGTGACTTTTCTCCTCGCAATTACTAAAATGCCTTTATGTACGCTAAGATCTTACACAAATCGATCTAGTAAAGATAGAAAAAGCGACGGTATAACCTTTCACTGATAAGCAATGTTTTTATCTAAATCAATACTTGTTTAAAACAACTATTTTTATGTTAAAAAACATTTTATAAATATGTTACCAGTTGTAAGATATCTCCTGCTCAGTTAGTCGGACGTATAGTGAAACGATAAACAAAGGTGACGCGTATGCGGAAGGGAGCGACATACTTAATAACATTTACAGTAGACTGATGTAAAAAGCCCGTGCTTTTTACTGTACTACTTGTTTTGCTTGTCAAAGTCACGTGATATGACGTGACGATACTTGCTCCCTGCGCTGGTCATTCCTTTTCCTTCGGGGATGACTTTTTAGCTCGAATTTGTATGGAGTGTTATCTCTATATATTATGTCTCAATGGACAGTAACTTAAAATCTAGTAAAAGTTCAAAGATGCGAAAACAGCATCCACCTTGAACCGACTTTTCATACTGTAGACTAATCTCTAACCCAAAACCCTATAAACCAATAATAATATAAATCGATTAAATAATGCAGAATTAAATGCGATTTGTACAATGAAACTCGGAAGCAAATTAACAAGGCAGCAGCAATATCACGGTGCCTCACAAATACCGCGTGGAGAAATGTAAAATGATAATATACAAAACATGTGTCAGACCGATAGCCACCTACGGAAAAGAGGCGAGGGCAGACACTTCCAAGACAAAATCTCGGCTGAGAAACTCTGGTATTCGGAGCGCGTGCGGTACGGAAGATATTGTAAGATGGGCGGGACAACGAAGGCGGTACTGGAATGAACGTGTCAACAGAATGGCGGAGGACAGACTTCCACGTATCGCGCTTCAAAGAAACCCCTAAGGAACAAGACTCCCAGGCAGACCTCCGGAGAGGTGGAGCGATAGCTGACTGTCGGCGTCCCGAGAGGAAACAGCGGCACAAACAGATCCATAAGATCTATAGTAAGGAAAGGAAGAAGAAGAAGATCGCCGCATGTTTCGGACCATAAGACGCAATTTTTACTCTGAAAATACAACTAAAAATTGAGGTGCGTCTTATGGTCTGACGCGTCTTAACGTCCGCAAAATAATAACTGTAAACAAATTCTGTAGAGCTTATTTAAATATTAAAAAACAAAAAATGTGGAAAAACATAATTTTTTTTCCGTTGCGTCTAATTTAATATGAATTTTATTTACGTTTAAAGCATTAACTTTGTGGTCAAACATTTTAAATAATGTTAGTAAACATTAGTATATAACCGCTTACTGACTTTTTAGTCTACCAGTTTCGAGACGTACCCGTCTCTTCGTCAGGACACTCACTACACCAACATGCAAATACTAAAATACACATTTGATTAAGCTTAGTGTATGTTAAGACACGGTGGAGTTAGCATCTCTAAAAATCTTTTTTTTAAATTTTATTAAATTGAAAACACATTATACATAA
Source organism: Micrasema longulum (assembly GCF_059751315.1). Classification (NCBI taxonomy): domain Eukaryota; kingdom Metazoa; phylum Arthropoda; class Insecta; order Trichoptera; family Brachycentridae; genus Micrasema; species Micrasema longulum. The sequence continues at coordinate 142,187 of NW_028278134.1, read as the reverse complement.
TTTTATACAATATTCCCAAGGAGTTTAAAAAAAAACTTATTTAGGCATCTGCATGTGATTTATGTATTTTTGGAAATACTATGTATATACTACGGTGATGGTGAAGGCGGTGTATTTTAGTATTGGCGTGTTGGTATAGTGAGTGTCCTGACGAAGAGACGGGTACGTCTCGAAACCGGTAGACTAAAAAAGTCGGTAGGTGGTTACATACTAATATTTATTAACATTAGTTAATACGAATTTGATACGGATCTTCTCGTTGGAACGTTAAAAGACTACTTACAAATTCAATATTAAATCTAAACTTAGATCCAGAAAGTTGGAAGGTTGGTTCATTGTAGACGAAGTCAATGATCGTGAGTAGCATTGTCAAATTCAAAAATATTGTTTTAAAATGGCGTCCTTGAGATCTCTAACAAAATGGCGCTGGCCAGATCACCCAGAGACTATTGGGTACTCTACATTGGCAAGGGCGGGAAATCGAAGTTGACACTTTTGCCGAAAAGATCTCACAATACGAAATGTCTGACATTTATAACCGGGATATACAACATGGCGAAATGACGAAAAAAACTGCATAACGATAATTCACGTACAAGAAGTACTAAGCAGCCAAAATAGAAGCCTTATGAAAAGGGGATTACGGGCCAAAGTGGCGTGGCGAGAAACCGAAAGGATCATAAAAATGTTCGTACAACAAAGGATGTTTTGTTCACGGAACAAATTTGTGTACGAAAAACACACGAATAAAAAGGAACATACAAAAACACGCATAAATTTTTACGATACTCTTAACGTTACATCCTTTTCATTTGACGTAGAATTACTTCAAATAGCTCTTGTTTCGTATCGGATAAGGCATAAGGCGAAATGTAAACGATTACACACACTGACGCGGCAAGTAAACATCTCTACACTTCTACATGATTGTATGAGGAATGTAAACTTACACACACACGCACGTGGGTTGACCTTACAATATTATGATCCATAATAAACACAAAGGTGTGTGCGTGTACCGGAGAGGTGTATACAAACTTCACAATGAGGCAGGGGTAGGGAAACGCCGGCTTTAGACGTTAACAAATCACCTAATTTTAACAGTGAGATTTGAAAGTAACTAATAATTCGACAATTATAATTGGAGACAAAAGGAAGAAACATTTAACGACGATTTAAAATCTCTATACTTTAGCAAAGTTTGACCAGCTATATTTTAGTGTTACGCAATTTGCCAGGCAGTAGGCGCGCGGCGGAAGGTGGTAACAGAATATTATAAATATACGTAATTAATCAAATTATAATTATAATAAGAATCAAAGGTTTTTAAAACATAAATAATCAATTTTATCATACTTATTGTTGCAACATAGAGTTGTCAATCGCCGGTTAAAAAAATGGTGCTCGTTAATAGAAAATTAATTTACTCACCGAAAAACTATACTATAGTAAGAAAATAATTCTAATACTTTTTCCAGCAATTCAGTTTTATTTATTAGATCATAAGGAATCGTTTCTGTAATTTAAAAATTATCTTTTATGTACCTACACTCCTGTATAAAGTATTGGGTTGTGGTCCTGTGGCTAGTGTCTCGGACTCACGGACCAAAGGTCTGTGGTTCGAATCCCACTCTACCCCAACTTGATTCCCATTTTCTAAAAGTGAGTTATTTACAAATCGTTGAAAATGGCCCTCAAAATTAAATATTTGGGTAAATCATAAGAACGCAAATATTTATTTTTTCTAAAAAAAAAAGGTTTATTTTAGAAATCACAATTGCATTTGACAAAAAAAACACACAAAGTTTTAAAAAAAATTAAATAAGACCAACTAGGCCTTTTAACGATTTTTTTAAAATTATTATTTTTAAATAAGATATAACGATTGTAACGGTATTATAATTTTACCTACAATGGTTTGAAATAAGCATATTTTGAATTACTAGAAAACCAGACGTTTTGCGCCCTATGGGACAAACGGCACGTATTACGTTAAATCGCCATACCTGTACGCAATGTTTGTTGGAAACGCACTCGGCGGACATGACGCGTGACGGCAAAGTGACGTGACGCTAATGACGTTTGGGTTTGGTGTGAGCTCGTTTTTAAACCCAAAAATTTTGAATGAAAACTGGTTTTCTGTACATTTGATAGTTACCTGTGTACAGTAAAAATTTGCTCTATATATTTTATAGGTTTAACATATTATCATCGTTATTCCTGATTTGATGAAATACCATTTAACAGATTTTGGGCTACAATTATGAACATACAACAGAAGGAAAAAACTAATATAGTTAAATATGTATGGAATTCCAGATTCGGAGATTGCAAAAGTAAATTAGCTACACGTTTATGCAAACTTCAAAAAAAAAAATGTTAAATAAATATTATCGAATTCAATGTAAAATGTTTAGCTTCCCTGCGAAAACTATACTATTATACAAACACCCACGCACACATGAATAGCGTAATAACAGCTGACGTGCACCGTCTGTACTACACTACGACAGACGTGCCTGTGACGTCTACCAAAACGTAAATAAAGAGCGGATGGAACTGCCGAGCGCCGGAAAACTACGCGTGCAACATTCGCCACTGTGTAAAAAATGAAACAAATTCTTTGTACAAACTGAACGTGAATAAACTGCACAATTGGACATTTTTACTTCGTGCTTCTACTATGATTCAAAATGACGTGGAATGGAAACAAGGGAGGTGTGTGCGCATGTGCGAGACGTACTTCGCTTCTTAGAAAGATAATCGGCGCAAGAAAGTTTATGCATCCGCGCGAACGTCAGCTTCCGAGTAAAAGTGACAACAGGAAATGTACGTGTATCTCTCACAGGTATGTTACAGGTTCGCCGTTTTGTCTCGGGAGCTGGCTGGTTAGGGGATTTGTTTTTAGGTATACGGAGCTTTTTAGTAACCTCTTGAAGCGATAAAGTTTGCCAGAGAAGTCGTAGTATTTAAGGGCTTTTTGGAGCGGGTGTATCGCGCGAGGCAACAAATGGTGGGATGTTCGTACTAACTTTTCAGCCCTCGGGAGAGACTTTAAAAACATCTCATGGATATTATATAAATTTACAGCTTTGAAAACCGCAATTTATGGGACAATGTCCGGCAAAAAAAATAGGAGATTAAAAGAAATCAGTCGGGGAACCCGTATAAATTAATAATTTAGTTGATGCTTATTAATTAAAATAGTAAAAACAACCTAGCAACAGTGCCGTTGGCTATTAAAAATGAATTGGGGAGAGATATAAAACATTTGACTATGTCAAATGTTTAATCAATATTATGGTTGGATAATTTATAAAGCCGTACAATTAATAAATATTCCAATAGCAATAAGTCCGTCAAATAACATATTCTTTGTACTCTAAGATTTAAATAAATAATTTTCAGGGACTTGCATATGATTTTACGATATGTTATTTGTAAAGAATTAATTAAGTTTAAAGACCTATATTACAAAAATGGCGCTAAATAAGTTAAATGCATAAGTATAATAATAATTACGAAAGTAAAAAAAATGTAATAACGACGCTGGAAATGAAAAAAGTTACAAAGCGACATGTAGCAACTTTACAGAAGAGCCAATTAAAGTCATTTTTTTTAATTAACAAAAAATCTAATATATACGTATTATTTCGACGTGATTCTTACATAATTTAAAATACGAGATGCTTTATTAATAAAAAAACACTTTGATTGGCTTTTCTGTGATGTCGCTTTGTAACTTTTTCCTTTCCAGCGCAGGTAAATAAAAAAAAGCATGAAAAAATCTCCAAATTAACCCTCACTTCGTAACTTTCTGTACCTTTTACATTTTCTAATAAAAATAATGGTTAAAGTTGATGAAATGGTGTGTATTATGAAATGTACACTCATTTTTTACTCTCTCTCTCTCTCCAATCCGTGCCTCATGTCTGAAGATGGTTATTACGCCTGACTCCTGACATGGCTCGTCTGTGGACAGTCTCCTCTCCATCTGGAACGGTCTTGTGCTGTTCCATAGACATTCGTCAGAGATGATTCTGATAATTCAGTGACTAGGCCGCTCCATCTTGTCGGTTGACGTCCACGCGACCTTGTCCCTCTGACACTTCCCAGGAGAATAATTGTCTCCAAACTATCGGAGTTCACCCTGGAAAAGAATGGAAAGAACTGCAGGATTCTTTCCTAGCACATGGATGATAGTCTTTCTCCTATGTCCAGTTCCTGGAGTATACATACATTCGTACGTCTGGCCGTCCACGGAATCCGGAGCATTCGCCGCCAACACCACATTTCGAAAACTTCGTTTTTTTTCTTTTCAGATTCTCTCAGTGTCCAACACTCCACACCGTACACGAACACTGTGAAAACCAAGGCCTTCACCAGTATCTTTTTAGTGTTAATGGTTATAATGCTTCCAAATCTTCACCAGCCGACTCATAGCACTTTTGGCAATACCAACACGTCTTCGTATTTCACCTTCACACCCACCACCATCGCTGATGAGAGAACCTAAATAGATGAAATTGTTGACTCTTCCTAAATTATGCAACAAGGATAATGGTGCTACTTTATTAGCCTGATCGATAATCATAAGCTTTGTTTTGCTCATATTCATTGAGAGTCCCAGATCTGAACTAGCATTTTTTTATTAGGATACATTTAAAAGATTTTTACATAAATTCAAACAAACAAACAAACAAACCATCACGCCGTTTCCCCGTAAGGGTAGGCAGAGAGGATAGAACGCCACAACACTCTATCTTTGCATACAGATCTCGCTTCCTCTACATTCATACATCTTCTCATGCACGCGCGCCGATTATTCCGACTTTTGACATGTCCATCTTTAAGTATTTGTTGGATTTGGTCATGCCATGTCTTTCTCGGTCTTCCTCTATTTCTGCATCCATCAACATTCGCATTGTAAATATTCTTAGCCGTTCTCTCGCTGTCCATTCGTTCTACATGTCCAAACCAGCGCAGAGCTCCTTTCTTGATTTTGTCGATAATGCTTGTCTCAGCCTTACATAATGTACGGATCTCAACATTTGTGCATCTATCGTACATAGTTTTACCACACATTCGCCTGAGAGATCGCATTTCGACAGCATTCAGCTTACTTTCATCCCTGTTTTTCCAAGTCCATACTTCGCTCCCATACATCAGGGATGGGACCAGGACTCCGTTGTGAACTGCCAATTTTGCCTCTTGTGACAACCATTTATTTGCCAAGGTCGATTTAAGTGCACCGTTCACTCTGTTCCCGGCACTCACCCTCCTTTCAATATCTTTCTCAGTCATTCCATCCCTAGTGAACATACTTCCCAGATACACAAATTCCTCTACTTGTTTTAGTATAACTCCATTCACAGTGATTTCACATTTAGTCATACTTTCATTTCTTTCAAAAACCATCACATTCGATTTATCGACATTCATCAGCAAATCGCTTCTCTTGCATACATCGTAGACCTTTGTTACCAAGAATTGCAGTTCCTCTTTGTTATTAGCAAGGAGTACAGCATCGTCAGCATACAAAAGACAATTGACTTTTAAATCACCCATTTTTGCTCCCATTCTTAAGCCTTTCAGTTCTTTCATGCAGTTATCGATATACACGTTGAACAGCCATGGTGACATAACACATCCCTGCTTCACTCCTTTATGAATGTCAAACCCTGATGTGTATGATCCATTTACCCTAACACATGCACAATAACTTAATGCACAATAACTTAATGCACAATAACTTAATGCACAATAACCACATAAATTCAATAACTTAAATATAATTTTCAATTATAAATGACTATGTTTATCATATTAAAACAGAGATTGAGTAAATTTTAGAGAAGCAAATACATAAGTCTAGGCATTTACAAGGCTTACGACCTGTCATAAGCCCGGTAATTGCCTAAACTTTTTTATTTTTTTATTTATTAAATCATTTTTTTTTTACTCCCAGGAGTTACAACAAACTCATTTTGGGACAGAATAATATTAACATACAGGTATAATAATATAGTAACAGAATAAAAAACAGTTTTTCTCACGTATTTTGTATGTAAACACACGATATAATACGGCCACGAGAGCGTTTGGAATACCAGCCCAGAAACCAAAAGACATTGACTGAGAAAAAAAACTAGGTATTCACCTGCTGTTTTTTTTTTTTAAAAAAAAACATTTCTCGGGATTTTTCATAAAATTATACAAAACAAGCTTGGGGTTAAAAAGGTTAAGCCGTTTTAAAAAAAAAAAAAAGGGTCAAAACCAAGATTATAAAGTAAAATGATATAAATGTTTTAATTCGAAAGGTGTAGTAGACGCTTTTACTTGGGTGTTTTCACCATTTCCTATTGACTGTTTTTAGATGACTACCCGTCGGTGACGAATGGGCTACCGGTAGCCACCGGTTAAAGGTCGATTTGTCCCTTTTTAGCGCGAGAAGAAAGCGGGTCATTACCGGCACAATAACAACCTGGCTACCTGTCCTTCCGACCGCCAGAACGCTCCCAAAGGTCAAGGTCACAGTACACCGACCGTCTTTATTCGGATCCCGCGAATATAGCAGCCGGGCATACTTCGCCCGGGGGGGAGGAGACATTATGAAGACGGCTATAGCAATGAAGCTTTCGTATATAGTACCTATGTCGCCGCCAAATAGTTCAAACAGCCACTCCACTGAGAGGCTAGGCTGTCAATGAATGCCGGCATTTCAACTCAATTTAATTCAATTATTTATACAACTTTTTAAGCAAGGACATATTGGCGAACAAAATGAAAAACAATATTTTCAAACAACATTATTTTTGGTACGTGTATTTTGTACATACACAAATCTGGATTTCTCCCAAGGGGGAGTAGGTATATATTTTTTATTAATATCCCTACAGAGATGAGGTAGAATTTTTTCAAATTCAGGATTATGGATATTCGAGCGTTTACAGGGCTTATGACCTGTCATTGGCTGATTAAAAATACTTAACTTCAATATCAATACATAGATGGCGCTCCAACACGCTTGTGAATGGTTTCTCATTTAATAACATATATACAAAAATCAAAAAAATGTTACCTGTGTCGATATTCGCTAATAAGCGGGATGGGGAATGTTGTAGTACGTAAAGTGGCCACTTAACCCAGCCAATGACAGGTCATAAGCCCTGTAAACGCTCGAATATCCATAATCCTGAATTTGGAAAAATTCTACCTCATCTCTGTAGGGATATTAATTTAAAAAAAATATTTTCAAAGCTAGAGTACGTAAATGGATTGCTAAAAAGACTAGACAGGAAGCCGAGGAATATGTTTCATATATAAGAATGTAATTATAGTTTCTTGAAAATCCTTTTTCGTTTTATTGATGTAGATATGTTTTAATTTTTTTTATTTCTTTTAAATTTTTACACAATTGATGTGAAATTATGTACAATTATGTATAAATAAAAAATACACTGACACTCCGGAACGTGCCTGTGGGCCAGTGGAGTGGCTATATCCATAAAAATATATATATATTGAATGTACCTACATATTGTATAGGACATTTTTGTTAACTATGTATTTGTATTGTATTTTATATTGGATCAAATAAATAAATAAATAAATAAATAAATAAAATAAATTTAAAAAATAACATGTACATAATAAACTAAAATTTAAGGCGTACATATTATAACTTGAACGACTTCAGAATACATGCATAAGGTACATTTTTGGTCTTAGGAAATATGACTATGAAATATTCTAGTGTAGGAACACTTTTTTAAATAAATATTTCATGCCAACCATGTCGGGAATCGAATCTCTGCATGGTAGGCAAACGCGCTGACTACACCACGACCACGAGGTCGACAAAAACAAAACACATTTTTTAAATAAAACAATTATTGTTGTAGTATGAAAATTTTAGAGGCAAAACCACGTTGTTAGAGAAGTTCCTGATTGGTCCGCTATAGAATATACCTCCTAATCCCAACACTTAAAGATAAAATAGAAGCTTATTAAAAGCAGAAAAATCCACTTCTATGAATTATAAACCTTGTACATAATAAGCATGGTGAATAATAAGGGTAACTCCTGTATACAAATGAACAAAAACCACATTCAACTCAAAAAAAAATCAGTCAGTTATTGACAGTGGTGGTGGATGCACGCACGCACGTAAGATGATCGTCGTATTAACGTTTTTTTACATTTTTTGCCATAACAGGGCTAAATTATATCTTTGTTTTTATAAATTATGGAAATTAGATTATTTTACAGTATGTATCAATGTTTGTGGTACCATAATGTTACATCACCGCACGCAAATGAATTATTTACCACAGTCTTTTAAGAGTTAAAAAAACAATAAGCAGGTACGGTTAATCATCCCTAAAAATACAGTAGGTACGAATATTTGCATAAAGCATAAAAAGAGTTTCATTAATAACAACTTTAAATTACAGATTTTAAATCGAAATTCCTGTATGATAATAATTAATCCGCCATATAAATAATTTACATCGATTAACAAAAAGCGGTTTAGCACAGTATATCCATTTAAAAATAATGATTAATAGAACTATCGAAGGAATATTACTTCGCAAATCAGAATACGGAAATTTGTCGGACAGGTACTTGCGTGGTGGGTAGTGGGTACCTACCGACCTACAACAATTTATTTACTACCTGGCAACTAATCAGAGAAGTCACCATTAATCATCTGTAATGGAGGGAACTTTCGAATCCTGAACGCCGAGCGCGGGAATATGGCAGGTATGTAGGAGCCTACGAGAATCCTTGAATAGCATTTATACATCGGCACCGGTTATCTGTATTTTATGCCAAAAACTATAAATGCACTCATAACAAGTTTATACTAAGAAGTATTATTGATGTACGTATATTTTTTTTGGTTAACCTAACCAAATCTGATACAAATTTAAAATTATAACTCGTGCAAAACAAAATACGCACGGTGATTTTGCGCCTGTGTGAAGTGACAAGTAAGGACGATATACATTATACGATTTAATAGAAAAAGACATAATATTATATGGAATTATTGACGTAATCTCTCTACAATCTATTTACTATGCACTGGGTATCGCAATTCCGTCTAACTTCTTGACTCTGGATTCTGCCTCTTTTGGGTTTCTCTGCGATTGCCTTTAGTACTTTCATCTCTGACGTTCTGAGCAGTTATTTGGTTTTTCTATTTAGTTTTTCTATTCAGTTTTTCTAATTGGTTTTTCGTATATTTTTTTTCTCTCTATCTATCCTCACCTCTGTTGTAAACACCATGATTTGGTCTGACACACGTTTTGTATATCCGAATTATGCTTTCAATAATCATGTGTTCATTGTACTATACATTTCTTAGGCATCCATATGTTTACTAACCGAGATGGATATGTTCTCATCATCACTATGGCAGCATCATCTGCATGGCATGTGATGTTAATGACCTTATCTCCCTTAGTAGATTCACATTTTTTTTTTATTCTTAAAAGCGTTTTTTTTTTAAACATATTTATTCTGCTTGTGTAAGAAAGGGTTTTTGGCGTAAATATTGTTGTGCTATATTTAGTTATAAAGGTGCTAAACTTGCTTTGTTTCTTTGTTGTTCTCATTATGTGTTATTTTCTAAATGTTAATATTATTTATGTCCCGAATTGAGTTGTTGTAACTCCTGGGAATGTAATTCAACGTATTATACTTGTAAAATACTTTGTGTTGTATGATTTATAAATAATAAAAAAATATATAAAAAAATATTTTGTAATTATTAATATTATTATTAAATATTATAGAAGATGTCACGAAAGCGATGGAAATGATGGAAGTGCATAACCTGAGCACATTCGGGCAACCCGCATTAGGGCTGAGGGCCTATTGGGACTGTCTCAGCCTTGCCAGTTTATCAGCTGCTTCGTTACCATCGATGTTTGACTGTCCGGGTATCCAAATTAATGTTGTACTGTTACACTCACCGCCACAATTAAGCGCCCGTAGGCATTCTAAGCTTAATTTAGAATTGATCTTGACCTAACTCGTGCTTTGAGAGCAGCTTGGCTGTCTGAGAGAATAAAAATTCTTTTGTTTTTCGTACTGTCTGCGCAAATTTTCATGTGCACATGCGAGTTCCGTTCGGGAGACGGTGGGATGGAGCCCTAGGCTAATGGAAAACCTTTTAGCGGGTCTAACTCCGTGTATCCCCGCCCCCGCTTGTCCATCTTTCTTGGAGCCGTCGATGTACCATTAAGGAAGAGAGGGAACCAAATTGGACTAGGCGGGAATGGAAGAGGGAGAGAGACGGTTATAGTTGAGTTTGATTCAATGATCGCATGAAAGACAACTTGTTATCAAAGAAATCAAGACTGGGCCATTTGTTGGCAGACCTAAGAATGAGGAAGTTGAGTGTCTTTTTTTTATTTTTTTTATTTGTTAATAGAATATTTAACTAAGTCAATTTTTATTTTTAAAAAAAATTGATGTTGTATTGTCGGCGCTATGATTTTTTAAAGTTTTGTATTTCTGAAATAACTCCGCATGTGACGTCAGAGGTTGTTCTATGACAGTTCTTCCGATTGGTTCATTTACGGTTACCAAACCGGATATCCTTCAAAGCTCTCAAATCATTGGATGGTTCATATGAACCAGTGACGTCATTCAAAGTAGTGCGTTACTACTTTGAATGACGAAAAAAGTAGTGCGTTTACTATCAAAATTAATTTCACCAACAAGCTACAAAAAGTGGCTTGGTGGGATTTTAGTTTTAGTAAAAATATAACAAGAGAATTTTTTTTTAAATTGTAAAAATGTATAATTATGCTATTAAATAAAATAAAATAAAATAATTAAAAATTTAGTACATTGAATTATAAAATTTAAAAACTTTAGATACATCTTAACTTTGCATTATTTAAACTATGCGTTGTTTAATAACTAATCTGTATTGTTTTTCTTGACATGTATATATTTTTATTATGTATTTTCTGTATTGATGTGTCATAATATTTATAAATGTATTGAATTTTTGTCAATTTTTTAACAAGTCAGGACATAGACATAGACAATTATATTCGGCATACGTGCATGAGAAGATGTATGAATGTAGAGGAAGCGAGGTCTGTATGCCAAGATAGAGTGTTATGGCGTTCTATCCTCTCTGCCTACCCCTACGGGGAAACGGCGTGATGGTTTGTTTGTATGTAATAGAATTGCGTATTATATGTATTAAATAAAATAAATGAATAAAAATGTAATACATATTTTAAAAATAATCACAGAATATAAAAAACAAAAATGTCTACTTTATATTTTTCTAAAAAAATCTTTTTGGGCTGACAAAAATGAGCTTGCTACAGCAATCGTGCATTTTGACTGTTTTATTTCCAGCTTTTTATAAGGCAAGGAGCCACATTTTGTTAGTTTTGAATATTCCATTTTATTGATCTCACCCAGGAGAAAAACATAGCATTAATCTCGAAAATATAAAAAATGCATCGAGCCCGTTTTAGAAGTGTGCCCTTCAAATACTTTTGATCCGTGCACCGCGGCAAAGCGCGGTTCACACGATCCGAAAACTGCAAGAAACTGGTGGCGATGGCGGGGTAAGTTGGTAAGTAGTGAGTACAGTGCCTACGTGTAACGTGTACAGTCGGGCCGAGCGAGTATTGATCCCGATTCCTTATTGAATGTTCAGTTTTTATTGCGCCGGGCAGGGCGGGCCGGGCGTTCCGTTAGGGGCAACGGAGCAACGAAGCAACCTTACAGTATACGCAAGCTGACTATGAACCGTGTACTGGGTGCACTATACGACGATATCCCCGCCTGCCAGCAGTGCCAACCCCGTTCGTTTGAAATGGTGATTCGAAATTTAAATTTCTCAAAGGAGGGAAATTCTAAAGATAATGGCATCCGAAAGGGGACAGAGCAGATGAATAATTCTATATACATATAGTTATATATAGTTGGATAATTTTTATTTATTTATTTATTTGACACTTTATATACATATACAATATATATATATATACATATAAGGGCGGGCATATTGCCTTAAGGCAATTTCTTCCTACCTACCCAAACCGTTCAGTTTGAGAAAATTATAAATACATGGACATATTGAATCTTACAATTTTATACAAAAATTAAAAGCAAAGATTAACAAAAATAAATATATATATAAAAAAAAAAAATAACACTACACTAAGAAGAGAGGAGAGGGGATGGGAAGGAAAAAAAAATTTATACAGCGCTTTTTTGTGAAAATCACCTCAAGGGCGCTGTACAATAAATAAGTATCCCTGCACGTCTTGCCGCTACAGAGCGCATGGACGATTGGGATTCTAGTTCCTCCTTTCCAATTATGATATATTAAAATTTTAACACATAGGAGCTAGGTTACAGCACGTCTTGCAGCTACAAAGCGCATGGACGGTAAGTAATAAGTAATCTAGCCCCCATTTCCATTTTGTTTTAATTTGACATTGAACAACAGGCGCCGTGGCGCAGTTGGTAAGACAGCTAACTGTGCAACTAACGTCGCGGGTTCGATTCCCGCGAGTTGCAAGAAAAAAATCCTAGAAAGATTTTTTCTCAATTGGTCTGGGTGTTGAGGTACATTTTTCATAACTTCCTTCCATATCCTATTTCCCACCTGCTGACAACCCTCTAAAGAAGAGGCTTAGCGGGTTATTCCTTTAAAAAAAAAAAAATGAAGTAAAGTGTTTGAATGATATTAAAAAAAAAAATTAAAAAAATCATTTTAAAAAATAGGAGTTAGATTATAACAAGTCTTGCAGCCACTGAGCGCATGGACGATTGAAATTCTAGACCCCATTTACAAAATTCAATTATATTATGGTTGATAATATTTACATATTGAAGCAAGATTACCAATTCTAGCGATGTTTGAAAAATAAAATTGTTAAAAAATATATTAGTTCGTTTTTTCGTTTGTTATCATTATTCAATAATTATCCTTTTATGCTTCTCACCTCTCCGGGTATCCCTATGCAAAAAATATGATAATCGGTCGCTCCGTTGAGACGTTAACGAAACACAAACAAACAAACACGCTTTCGCATTTATAATATAAGTATGGAAAGATTCTATCAAAAACATTTCGAAATATTAAAAAAATTCGAGGTATATTCGTCAGCATGAGATTTTATTACGTTACGGTTCTTTCAATATTTGTATTTATTTATTTATTTAAATCTTAAAGTAGGGCACACATATCATACATATTGTTATGTGTGTTCTAATAATAACATTGCAAATATATTTAATTTATAAATTGTTTATCACATATGTCTTGACCATTATTTTAAATTTTGATATGTTTTTTTCTTCATAAATACTTTTTTCCATTTCGTAATACTTTTTAATTGCTTTAAATAAAATTGAATTTTGTGACTTTGCCCTTTTCCTAAATGGAAGTCTAATTTTGTTATTTTCTCTAGTATTGTGATCGTGTTCATGCTGGTTCCGATCAATTTTTTTCCAAAATTATGTTTTTTTATTAGAGTTTATAATTTTATGAACAAATATCATTGTATTGTAAAATATTCTTTGTTTATATGTTAATAATTTCATTTCATTTACCATCAATTGTATAGCATCAATTTAAGTATAAAATGGAATTTACATTAAAAGACAGATTTGAACCTGTCACAAAATGTAGCGTGCCTACATTCTATACCAAAACTGGTGTTACCAGATAAATATTACTTAACCAATCTAATCATTAATAAAATAGCCATGCATAATTTGACGATACGCATAGAAAATAAAACTTTATTAAAAACCATTAAAACGTTGAAATTAATATAAATTTATGGCAAACAGCCATTTTATTCTTCAAGCCGTAAAACACACATACATTAAATTTAGTGTTTTATTGATATTTTAGTGAAAAACTTTATTTCATTATCATTATTATTATTATTAATATTATAGATCACTTATAACCCGTCCCCGAAGGCGCTTAAAAATAGAAGACTAGGCAGTACTAAATTTAATTTTAAATAAAATTTTAAACCAAAGTAAAATTTGGAGAAAAGCAATTCATTTTGTAATTATCGAGTTTAATTCAAATTAAACTATTCTAAAACTAAGCGAAGAATCTGTTAATAAGAGCTATAAATATATTAACAAACACGATTTTACAGTCGACAGGTTAATTAATTAACCCTTAAGGTTTGGTTTATAAAAAAATATTGAACTTATTTAAGCCTTTATAGGATACCTAGAACAAAGTGGTATTTCTTTTCTAATATTTCATACTAACCCTTTCGTTCGGGTGTTCATTTAGATATACACGATATTAGATATGAGACAACTGTACCTAAAAGAAGCACTTACTCACTTCTGGTCAAACAATTAGGAGAGGTCTCAGCAGAATGCCCGTACGAAGTTTTCCCAGAGCATGAATTATGTCATACCCAAAACCCGTACGACTTTTGCTCAGAGACATCTCTCATTTATCGCACCGAGAGCGTTCAATATTTTGGAAGAACGTATTGAGCTCTCAAGGACAAAAAATATTTTCAAGAAAGGAGTTAAGGACTAGATTTTCCTTAGTGGGAGGGATTTGAGTAGGAAACTTCTTGATGATTTTCCAAATGCTTGAGTTAACTGTTTACCATATTGATGTGCCATATATATGTTTTTAAAATATATTATATAATTATCGTTTATGTTTCTAATTCTATATTTGTGGTGATATACTCATGTGTCTGTGTCACATAATTGCTCGTCCCATCTCAACACAGGACTTTCGAGTCCCATGGAGTTACGACTTATTGTCTCAAAAAATATACAATAACCTACTACTACTACTACTACCATCACGCCATTTCCCCGTAGGGGTAGGCAGAGAGAATGGACCGCCACACACGTCTATCCTGGCATACAATCCTAGCCTCTTCCACATTCATACATCTTGTCATACATGCCCTTCGGTTCTGTCTGCTTTTGACATAACCAGACTTAAGATTTTGGTTTATTTGACCATGCCACGTCTTCCTTGGTCGTCCTCGTCTAACGTTGCCGTTCATTTTTGCCATATATACTTGTTTTACCATTCTCTCGTCGTCCATTCGTTCTACGTGACCAAACCATCTCAGAGAACCTTTCTTAATCTTATCAATTATGCTTGTCTCAGATTTACACTCTCGCCTGATTTCATCATTCAATAACCTTATGTATGTAAATAAATAAATACATCAATTTACTCTCGTACCTACCGCAATTAAAAGGCTGCGAGTTTATTATTTAATTACAGGTATCTTTAAGTACGTCTCCATTTTTATTTGCTTTTATAAGTAGTTGGCATAATACAAAAAAAAAATAGGTTTGCAAGACGTAAATCAATGCAAAATACGTGTCGTATAAAGGGTTAATGAACAAATAGAAAGACCAGACATTTATATAATAATATTAGGTATACGTTCTTTTATTTTAGGAGTCGCAATCTTACGTTTTTAACGTTTTTGCGATGTTACAAATTCAAGTCGATTCGTAATGAACACAATTTATCGTCGACTCATTTTTTACCAGAGCACCTGGCTGAAATATCAAATACCTATGTAATAAAAATAATACGTAAGGAATTTAGTAATGCCTCAGTATCTGCGCAATTGTATTTTTCAATCTAGAAAGCGTTACAGAAAACGTGCAACAGCGAATAAAGGCTTCAAGTTGGTGCGTACAAAGTCAAAATAACGACCAATCAAACGGACCACTTAACGTGGAAACATCCGACTATATTAATTTGATTGGGAGCAATTCAAGTAAAGACGGGGTACTCGTTCATGACGTGCGCGGTAAAGGGCGCAGGGGGGCAATTACAAGCGGAAGATACAAAATCATACCATCACCATGACGGTATGGTTGAAGAAAAATTCTCACGAGCGATCGCGAAGATACACTGCCGATCCCGTATCTTCAAGTTTTGAGGTTAGTACATAGATATGTACCGAGGGCTCAATTAGCCCACGTTAGACATTTTCACGCGTTCGAAGTATCAAAAATTTGCTTTCACCGAGCACTTTTTGCTTTGATAAAGATTTATTTAAATTTTAAACCGTTTTGAGGTGGCTGTTTTTTTTATCTTAGAAGCCCATTTAAAATACAAAAGAGAAATACGTCAATTTTAAAATGTCGTTGGAGGCGAATTATTTCGACAGTTGATATAGCAGCATCTAGCGGTTCAGTTTGAGAACTTGGGGTAATTACAGCGCATGCGCATTGATTACTTGACCATTAGGATTTGGTAGAAATGTTGCTACTAACGAAATTTTACTGACAGCACGTATCGACATATCGATAGAGCCAGCTTTATAATATTTCAGTTGTTATAGATGGACGAAAAGTTAACCATACCGTCTTGACAATTGTCAAAAATCATGTTAAAGCTAGCACTTATATCATTAATTGCGATTATGAGGAAGAGACCTTTAAACGTCACACATAAAGTAATTTCAAAAATAAAAATCATAGCGCCGGTAATACGATACATTTTTTCAATTGGCTAAGTTAAATAGTCTATTAACAAATAATAAAAAAACCACTGAACTTCCTGATTAACAGTTTAATTAATAAGAGGAATTAATCTACACAGAAAAAAAAACGATATTTAAGATGAAAAAGAATAAAATTAAGACAAATATTTAATTAAATTTTAACTACAACATACATAAA
Organism: Micrasema longulum; assembly: GCF_059751315.1. Classification (NCBI taxonomy): domain Eukaryota; kingdom Metazoa; phylum Arthropoda; class Insecta; order Trichoptera; family Brachycentridae; genus Micrasema; species Micrasema longulum. Next base: position 125,483 of record NW_028278134.1, on the reverse strand, counting down.
ATAAATACAAGAGCATCAAATAACTTAATTTGCGAACAACCTAGGACCAACAGAAAAAGAAACAATTTTTTTTGTATACGGCAATATTTTTTTACAATTCACTTTCCAATGACCTAAAGAATATACAAAACATATACGTACTTAAAAACACCTAAAGAAAACAGTTCTTACAGCCCGTGTGACGAGTGATATGTGATGTTATTTCATCGACTTTTTATTTAAACTATTGTGTTATTATATATAATATCCCCTTATATCAGCACTTTTGCTGATTTGGAATAATTATAAGGATGACTTTGGATAAAAAAACAGTGTCAAGAAAAAACGTGCATAATCCGAATACATGTAATTCAATTGAGTAAATAATATCCATTGTGATAATCCTATACACATATATTCGTGAATATCGACGCTCCTTATCGAAACTCAGCCATGAACGTAGACCCCGTCAATACCTACAATCATTTGTAATGTATCTAATTGAAATCAGATTTGCTATCGTGGGCGGTTCGGTTTATTTATACGAATCTTGCGGAAATGGTGTGCAGGTACAAATGTACAAATGCTTACAACAGTTACAAGAGCCGTGGGTATATCGCACTGATTTGTACAGTAGGGATTGGATTCAAAAAACACCTTTACTTAATGTATTACGAAATATCTCATTACACCTAGCGCGCGTCTACGTCTAAAACGTGTTTTTATTAATTAATTTAATATATATGGGATAATTGGATGGGGATGTGCAAATGACACACTGATCAAACAAATAATAATTGCACAAAAAGCTTTAATAAAAATATCTTAAGAGTCCCAATCAGAACTAGCTCCCTCGGTATATTTGAAAATCTTAATGTAAAATCTGTGAAACAACTTTATGTAAATGCTCTGTTACTATACGCACATAAACATTATTCTCTACCTTTGTTACAATTTTTTTTAATTTTTTTATTTATTTGGATAACCAACAGCTATAATTATCTCATATTTATATAACAAAACAAATAACAAATAAGCCAATTACAGGTTTTCACAAGTAGCATCACAGTAAGTTAAAAAAGATTCTCGAACATAAAATGAATAGTAATTAAATGAAAATTTAAAAGAAAAGAAAAAAATACTACGTGTTATTTCGAAAGCAAACGCCGCACGTTATTAAGATTATTTTCAAATAAATCTATGTTAAATGACTTATTTCTTACATTAAAATTATTAAAAGTTCGCCATGAATATGAATTTTGCCTATAATTAGATGAAACAAGAGGTATGTGAAGAAGAGGGTTATTTCTTAAAACTTTGGAAGGAACATTGATAGAAAGTTTGCAAAGTAGTTCAGGACAGTCAATTGAACCAGAGGCAATTTTAAGTAAGTAAATGATATCCGCTATTTAATAATAATACAAGAGTTACTAGATACTCCACCCTGATGCTGCAAAAAAAATTTAATACAACCTTCGGTCAAATAGGATTGTCCTACTACTCGGTTAAAGTATACAATCTACTTCCATTATCCATTAAATTACAAGGACAATTAATAAGTGCTCAAAATATAAAATTGCTATTAAGAAATGGATAGTGGAGGTGGGTTGCTCACGGATCGATGAGTGGATTAAGCCAAATAGGTAAAATGTGTGTACTGTTTATGAAATTTGGACTCTATAAATTGGTTTTGTTTTTTATGATTATTTTAGTTTACGCTAATTACGTTTTATTATTATTATGTTAACTTTGTTAAAAAAAATCTAAGGAATATTTCACGTTTTGTACCCCGACACCCCAGTGAGGGAACATTATTCTGTATAAAAAAAATAATACTAACTATGTAAAAGTATAATAAAATATATCAATAAATAATATTCGGCCCAAGCCAATTACAACAATTTTATGAACAAGGAACTAAACAAAAAAAACATAAAACTATGTAGCAAACGAAGGCAGTAAAATAATGATATACACTATATTCAAGAACACGATTAACATATAAGACTTCGAGCTAACCCATGCCAATACAATCTCATCCCACACCGTGTTAATGGCGAAGAGGTCTACGAAAAGCTAGAAGATTTATCCCAAAGAATTATAATTTGTGTGACGAATCGACTAATGTACACATTCTGGACATGGGGGCATAAAAACAAAAGTTGCTCTTAGAAGATTTGAAAAATCGATAAATCTGTTATGCAAACTTATTAGTAAAATAGTCTAAAAAGGTGAATAAAAATATTGAAAGCTTCATATTTTCCATTTTACTTATATTTTTATTTGCAAATCTTGGAACTTTTCAGAAAAATTAACGTTTTAAAATTCAATGGTCGAATTAGAATCCACCTACGGATTTACCGTGCGTACAACGTACGACGGCCATCGAGGATTCCTGTCTCCTGACTATTTGTTCATATCGCAATCGGCTGCAACGATAATTAATTCTCGTTGATTAATATTTGAGGCGAATGAGCGGATAAAACTGAATATAATAAATCGTTTTAGGACATTGTAAATTGTAAGGTTAACAAATAACAATTATGCGCATACAAATAAGGCGGTGAGCGCAGATTGCACATTATTACGGAGCGCAATAAATCCACAGTGGGCGAGCACATAATAAAGATTCTCTACAAAGTGCACATCTCATATGCTTTACGGTTGTAAATGCGCCAATTACATCGCCAATCGGCTCCGGGTTCCCTCTCGTACCTATCCTATTTATTCCTGCCTTTGGACGTGGCATCATTATTCCTACTCGATGGCGTGAACTGCGACCCACCCAAATCCAGCTTCCGGATGCTGTCAAACGGTGTAAAAATAACCCGATGATTACATTTTGTACATAACCCAGGTTTCATGTCCGTTTTCTTGGACAAAATTATTTAAGCAACATAACCACTTCTTTCTCGTTTTGCTGACCTTTCCTTTTTTACTATTTACGATTGAATATTTGTCCAAATACACCTACTAAGCGAGGAAAAACGACAAATTTACGAAATGCTAATTCGACAGTTAAAAATCCACTTCAGATTATTTGGCAGGTAAGTGAAGTTGGTTAGCCGGGTTTATGATGTACATACATATGGATGAACGAAAGTAAGTCAAAAGTGATGGTATTTGAAAGGGATAGTGAGGTTACTGACTGCATAATAAATGTTAACAACATACGTCTAGAACAAGTAGAAGAATTTGTGTATCATGTTTTTAAGAGTTGGAAGAGTAGAAACAGATGTTGAAAGGAGAGTGAATGCGGGGAACAAAATGAACGGAGCACTATGCACTAAGCACAGTAATTGCTAATAAAAATATGTCAACTTATAATATTAGAAATCAAACACTGATTTGAGTCTACTGAACACTTTATTTTATTTTTACAAATATAAAAACAAAAATTTCGTGACAATTGTTTCAAGGCGAAACATGGTTTAAATATGGAGTTCTACAAAATAAACACCAAATCAATCAATAAAAATATGTCAATCGAAGCTAACCTGGCAGTGCACAACAGAGTTTTAGTCCCAACACTTACCTATGGAATTGAACATGGAACTGACAGAGGAAGGATGAAAGGCGAGTGAACGCGGTTGAAATGCGATCTCTTAGACGAATGTATGGGAAATCAATGTATGACAGGGTTACGAATGATGAAATCAGGCGAGAGTGTAAATCTGAGTCAAGTATAATTGATAAGATTAAGAAAGGGTCTCTGAGATGGTTGGTCGCGTAGAATGAATGTACGACGAAAGAGTAGTAAAACAAGTTTATATGACGAAAATGAACGGTAACGTGAGACGAAGACGACCAAGGAAGACGTGGCGTGATCAGATAAACCAATATCTTAAGTCTGGTCGTGTCAAAAGCAGACAGAACCGAAGGGCATGTATGACAAGATGTATGAATGTGGAAGAAGCTAGGAATGTATGCCAGGATAGACGATCTCTGCCTATCCCTACGGGGAAATGGCGTGATGGGAGTAGAAGTAGCTTCTTGTCATTTTTTGTAGGAGTATTAGTAGTAATAGTACATATGTACATCTTCGATAATTTAGTAAAATAAACATTACTTAATTTAATTACAGATTCCAAATGAAAATTCATTGAAAAAAACATGTATAAATACATGTTTGAAATTACCTTGAAATAAGTGTCCGTTTTCTGCATGAACATAATTAGATATTGACGGTTGATTTACTGTTCATTTAATTGGTATCTTTGAAATGTTTATAAGCAGAACAATTCATTGATTAGAAACACCGTGAGTTCTCTTATTTTTATTCTGAAAAATGGGGGTCAGTGCTACAGGCGAGAGGAAAAGTTATTATACCTCTACGCAAGCAGCGCACTAAATTTGGTGAGCGCGCATTTGCGGTCGCAGGCCCTATGGCATGGAATGCTCTCCCAGCAGAGGTGCGAGGCTGTGAAAGTGAAGTGATGTTTCGGAAAAAACTTAAAACCCACTTGTTCTCTAAATCATTTGAATAAATCCGTAGCACGTGACAACAAAATAAATTATTTTAATTAAATTACAAATTTAAAAGCTTCAATAAATTAACTTAACAATAGAATCACCATGTAAAGCGCCCTTGAGGTATTTTATTACGAAAATGGCGCTATATAAGTTATCCACAATAATAATAATAATAATATCTCATGACGTCACTGCGACATGTGTATATCTATTGTGACGGGTCCCCGTAAATTAATTCACGTCCTCCAAGTCCAGCGGTGGCATTCTGAAGCGCTCTCGCGGCCGTAGAAAACGCCTTTATCTCGCGTATTTACATACAAAATAAAAGCTTTTTCTACGGTTGCGAGAGCGTTTGGAATATCACCTCAGGTCTTTAAATTGCCTGGCTACTGAGTGGAGGGCGATTGTTCTCATTTTGCTAAATCTCCCCCTCCAAACCCCGATGCTTAAATTAGGTAGAGGGCGAGAGATCCAACATCCTCAGGTTTTACCGGTGGTCTCCCGAGGATGCTACTTCTTTTGTGATATAAAGCATCAGGTTCCCATTCGCGATTTCTCGCAATTACAGCAAATTACAAAATACCCACTCCCGTAGATTTGAGTAACGCGGTTGTATCAAAATGCCATTAAATAACTTCGTTGCATTTTTTATTTTTTTATTTATTTACAATTTTAAAAAACCCGTTAGGGTTACATTAGAAATTTTATATTGTCTAGTCATTTTATGTCTCGTCTAGTCTAGTTAGTTCAGTCATCATGTGCTTTTTCAGATTGATTTTAAATTCGTCTCCAGTAAAAATTTTCAAGTAGGAAGGTAAGTCGTTGTAGTGTTTAAGTCTATTATGTAGTATTTTTGACTGCCCTGTGTTTGTCTTTGCTTAACATCTTATTATGAATAATGAGTTGAATGTACGGAGTAAACAAACCGAGTTTGTTACGACAGTTTTATTAATTGGATTTAAGTTTATCTTATAAACATTTAAGAATGTCGCTTTGAGAGGAGATAGCGCGTAATTTCTATAAATGAAGATACCAGAATATCTCCTTCAGGTCTCGCCTATTATTTCTCTGAAACGGGACTGCTTGATCCAGGTTTACCGTATGTAGTTAAATATGTTATTCCTTTCGGATACCGATGTGAAGATGGTCGACGACTAGTTCGGAATGATGGTAAACTGATTCCCAGTACAGTGCGCGGTACATGGCTACACGGCTACACGACTACACGGGTAGTTTTATGGCTCTGAAACAGTACTGCAGCGTGTAATAAGACTGTTAAAAGTGTAAAACGTTGCTGACTTATTTCTCGCTGCACCGAGAACTTCATTGTCTTCAGCTACCTAAATAAATACCAGTGGCGAATGGTGATTTTATTTACAGGTAAGGTATAAAAAACATCACATATTTGTACCTACATTTATTTATTTATTTATATATACGCCTAATGGGCATTTTGATGGACAAATTTTTACATAGAAAATTATTATAACAAAATTAGAAAGACTCAAAGGTTTATAGCAGACTTTGTGGGAGTGGAAGCGGGAGAGAGGTGTTTATAATTTAATTTGATTCAGTGATCGTTTAAAAGAAGACAACTCGTTAAAGAAATCAAGACTGGTATGTTTGTTGGCAGACCTAAGAATTCTGGGCATAGGGGAATGAAAACCATAGTTAGTTATATGGTTATCGGTATGAAAGAGTATGTTTTGTCTGAGGTTTCTAGTTAGGATATTTAATTTTATTGAGCTCAGTAGTTCAGGCGCATCAAAGAGTGAGTTGAGAATTTTAAATATAACTATAAGGTCGGATTTATTTCGACGGTCTTAAAGAGAAGATATATTCAAGGTAGTTTCCAACTCATTATACGTATATAGGTCTCTGGATAAGCCCAACCTACAGCCTATCTCGATATTAGGTATTCAATTGAAATGTGAACTGGCCGCATTGTTCTAGTAATTACCAGTGCTAAAAACGGCCGCGTGGAGCGCTACATGTCCTGCAATATGACGCGTGAAAGAATATATAGTGTGTCAAAAGTACCATCTCAAAGAAAAATAGTCCATAAGATAATGTTTGAAATACTGTTTTCCAAATCAAGAATCTTCAAATAATTTGTGAAATCTGCAAGTTTATTCTAGGAGAAAAAACCCGCACTGGGGTTAATACATTCAAAATATAGTATACTTATTTGTATGAAAAAATAAGCTGGAATATTTGGCTAGTTTCTTGGCTCACCGCAGGGCGCTGGGCGCGCTTTATTAAAATTTATATTTATATTAGGATACAAATACAAACGGTGGAAATGATTTAAAATGAATGATAATTATTTATTTGTTTTTCTGTAAATAAAGTTACAATAAAGCATTTTTATGGTTAGTCAAATATAATGGTAAGCTGTGCATAATCGCTTCTATACACGGTTCGCCCCTGATAAATACCTACCTATTTAATATGCTATCAATAATTATGCTTCGAGTACTATGCAATTAAAATCCATAACCTACTTCCGTTATTTATTAAGACAATATGTTAAGTACTGAATTTACATTTTCTATACTAGCAACTTATATAAGATTAAATATCCCGTTCCTACCCAAATCCTTCCTATTTCAAATTCTCGTTCCTCTACCGTCATGTGAGCAAGTCACACGTAAAAAGTTGTCTCTTTGATAAATCTTTATCATATCCTGCGTTAGCATATTTTGTACAACGTGGAGTTTAGTGTTATATAAAAAGCCTAAATTATACAGTTAACCAACATCTACACGATACCAGTATCCGTGCTACAGCAATAGTGAAGTGCTTCATATAAGAAACAATCTAAAGAACTTTTAAAATGAGTAACAATTTCCATACAGTCCACTAAACTCTAATTCCCTCTGTTATCAGTGTACAATGCCTGAAAGGCATTGAGCTGAGCAAACATTCCTTTTTGGTCCTTCGAGACGGATTTAGAAAAAATCTGTGTCATTCGGCCTAAATCAATTTTGAATTGCCTACGATTGCAAATGTACAGTTTTTTTTAAGTAAATTTAATTTCTTTATTTAGGAAAAAAAGAAAAAAAAACGAGTTTATGTGCAGGGTTACAAAACAATATGTGGCATTTTTCATAAATTAATACATATAAATATATAAACCTATACAGTCAACATTCTATGTTAAGTTTTCAGTCTGTTGAACGCCAAATTCACAATTTGTTTTTGGAGAAAAGGTATATATATATTTGGATAATTTATATAGCGCCATTTTTGTGAAAATAACCTCAAGGGCGCTGTACAATAAATAAATATCCCAGCACGTCTTGCAGCTACAGAACGCATGGACGGTTGGAATTCAAGTCTCTATTTACTTTTTTTTTCAGTGCAACAGGAAATTGGATACAAAAACCTTTTTTTTGCGCGTGGTAAAAATTTGAGCATTTAATTGCACAGCGAAATTTTTCAAAAATGCATGGAAAAATTAACAAAAATGATTTTAATAAAAATGAACGAAGTCACTAGTTCTCCGAAACCAACCACTGAAAGCAGCCATCGAGTAGAAACACATGGAACTTATATATATTTATGCATAGTTTTGAAAATGTCGCGAAAGCTATTACTCCGGTTATATAAAATCATTACATTTAATAGAGATTTATTTGAAGACGTTTTACTATGACAAATCGTTAGGTAAGGCGGGGCCACGCTATTACAGTTTCAGTTCTTCCTCGGATGTAATATTTCTTGCTCAGAACGCACTGATATTTTTTCTAGAATATCTGCCTCAGCATAATACTTATTGCTCGGATTATGTATGTAGGTATGATGGCGTGTAAAGAAAACCGCGTTACGTTCGAGTTAGCGGCAAATAATGTCTTACAATGTTGCAGGGGAGAATCTAAAAAGCTAATCGTTTACAAGAGAAGCGCACACGTGCATTAGATGGCTGGACGACATTTTCATAACGGTTAGACGAGTTGGAATTTTTCTCAGCAGATTATAGAAACGTGGCTTATAAAGGGCATTACAATCATGTAATATATAACGCGGCGTGAAATTATTGCAAGCGCAGGGCTGGGCCCCCATTACAAAACAGACCTTTCTTCTATTCCCTATATTCTTTACGAAAACGTGTATATTCGTATAAAATTTGAAGTAACAATGTTGGTGTACCAAAGCAGCACCTCGTGGAAGTACCAAAGTAGGGAACAAAATGCCGAACACTCTTCTAGTGGTACGGAAGGCCGGTTGACAACTTTCAATAGGCCGGTTTCTCCTGAAGAGTTTTAAGTAGTTTCCTCTCCACATGAGCAAATGCTGAGAAGTTCCTGATTGGCCCACATTAGAAAATCCTTCCTGATTCCAACAGTTTAGCTAAAATATTGTAATACAATAGCAGAAAAATCCTATTTTTGATTTCTATAAGCAAGGTAAAAAATAATGCAACTCCCATTTAAAAATATATATTAAAAAAGCACCTCATGGACGGTCAGTTGCAGATAGGTAAGTGATGATCATGAACTATTTAGCAATATTTCATAGTCCCTGGACTGGAACTTGAAGAACTGATCGCTTCAAATGATGATTAAGATACACTGCACATGATGTACCAATGCAGTGCCCTATGCACCATTGGGAGCGAAAAGGTGAATGATGATGAGAATCTGTTTTTTTTTGTTGTAAATAATGAAGGATTTAATTATTAGGTAGGATGATTTACATAGCGGCATTTATGTTGAAATAATAGCAATTGTATATAAAATGCTTTTTATTTAATAGTAATTATTTTTATACATATTTAATTTTCCATTGTAAAATATAGCCTTATCTAATGACATGCGCCGTGGCGCAGTTGGTTAGACGGCCCAACTGTGAAACTGACATCGCAGGTTCGATTCCCTTCAAAGATTTTTTCTCGATTGGTGTGGGGGTGTAGTGGTGTATTTTTTAGAACTTTCTTCCATATCCTCGCTTTCCCACCTGCTGACAAGCCTCTACAAAATATAAAAATACTCGTAGGTATGCTAGGACTGAGTAGTATGTACAGTCCATTCGACGCTCGCGTGTGCGTAACAAAAAGTTTTCATATAAATCATTAAATATGCGCACCACCGACAGGCACCAACACATTAACATAGGCCAATTAACATTCGAACGCACCGCACTATCCGGTAGATTTTCTTTTATGATTTAATGCCTGCATTAAAATGTTGATATACATAGGTTTATCTTACAAGTTGCATTTGAAATCACGATTCTATTATGACATTGACGCGACACGTGCATACGAGCGCATAAAACTGAAGCAGTTATAGATCATGACAATTTTGTGTGGATTCGTGCTTACAAACATGTCGATAAGCTCTACGGGGACGATGTTTGATTCTAAATATGGAAGATATATATAGTTAATTGATGACATGTGCGTAATGTTTAATAACGTAGTACGTTTAATCTCAGGTAAAATATCAATTTGTGTTTAGTAAAACCACGTAGGTAACTGGTTTGTTAGAGTTGATAGTGAAAATGAATTTGTTAGTGGATCGTGCGCAGTTCTAGCACGTACAATAATTACACAAATAAAGCCACCGGATTATAATGAATGTGCCACATTTTCCTTTGTTATTTCGTTAACTATAGCGGGAACATTTTATTAATGGTCATAATTTGTATATACCAGTGATAAATATGACGCCATGTTCTTTTGTACAAATCTCGTTTAATCATTAACAAGTTTTTCCTTTTTAGGGGTAGTTAGAGTTATTATCTATATTTATACCAAACAGGCTACAAATTATAAAGTAAATCACGTTGAAGTTACAGTAATATATATTTTACTTTCGGACACACCTAAATTACACGTTTTAATACTAAACGAACATTTTGTTGAGGCACATGCATTACTTCCTGTATTGGTTCAATAAACATTGAATTAACATTTGATTAGTGTGCCAATTCGTTTGTAATTTAAGACAAATACGTAATATATTCACTGAACCACAGGAAGAAAACAGTCCCCTCAAGAACTCGAACCTAGGAACTCGAGTACAGGAGAGCTATTTATCTTGTGATGTAATGAATTCACGTTGCCATGGTAATTTTTCTCTCGTTTCTTTCGATCTAAATATTCACTAAAAATGTAACATTTTCATCATAGCTTTATTTTCAAATGAATATGTAAACATTTGTTGAATTAATTAGTCTCTTTTAGACGATCGAAATGTAAAACAAGAATCCTCTCCGATTTTTGGGACGTTTTGATTGCCGGACGAGTTTTACATAATTTCAAAATAAAAACAATATTTCCTGGTTTAAAAAAGGAATATAACCCGCTAAGTCTCTATTTCAGAGGCTCGTCAGCAGACGGGAAAGAGAGTATATTGAAGGAAGTTATGAAAAAAAAGCCACAACACCCGGACCGATTAAGAATAAAATCTTTCTTGGATTATTTATTTCTCGCAACTGGCGGGAATCGAACCCGCGAGGCCAAATTCAGTTTGCTGTCTAACCAACAGCGCCACAGCGCCTTGTTATTTTCGATTCGAGCGTAAATGACGACCGTATGACGTAATTTCTTATCAAAATTATTCGCGTTTGAATAATTCGGGAGATAAATTATTATGTCCCGGTAGTCGGCTACTGTCGACAATGGCGGCTAGCGCTCATTGGATGCAGAATATAAATGGATACATTATTATTGTTTAATAATACCAACGCCCTTTGTCACCGATTGATATTCAATTGGCAGCGACATTCCGACGTAGGAACACACTGCAGCGGACGCGGTACCTGGAGTCCAGCCGTCCAGCGAGGGCCGGGCAGGCTGCCCATTCACTATTTTTATAGCGGAATATCGTTTTGTGGAATCTCGCTGAACTTCACGGTTGATTGACGCCCGTAAATATCGAGTTGCGGATCGCGGACAAGAAATGTATGACCTAACAGAAGAGCACATAATTATTAATGCGGTAACAGTAGACTGCGGGTTATTCAATTATTCGGGTACCTCGGATTAGTACACAGAATACAAATTGTAATCGGTCGTTTAAAATTATGACCTATTGAAAATTCGTAGGTAGTTGCTTAGTTAACTATTGACTATTTTTTATTTTAATTTAATTTTTAATTTAATTTTGTTTATTCAGAAAAACAACAGCAATACAAAAAAATATACACAACATTATAAAAAAAAAAAACATAAAATAAAGCCAAATCAGTTTTCCACATAAATACAATTATAAAAATCCAGTTCAGTTAGATATAATTCAGAGAAGTGCATGTGTGCGATTTTTTTTTTGTGTGAGGATGCGTGTGTAAAATAGTGGAGTGTGGTTTTGGTAGGTATGTGAATATGTGTGTGATTGTATATGGGTGTGAGGGTAGGTTTATGGACAGGGTGAGTGTGTGTTTGATATGAGTGAATAGAAACAACTTAAATTTATAATGTAAAAATATATTTTTTTAATAATGAAACATAATTTTTTTCATATAATAGTTTTTTAATTTTGGTTTTAAAAGTGAGTTTACTGCAGTTAAATATGTCTATGTTACTGAAAAAAAAAATTATAATTACGCGTCAAGCGAATCAGAGGAGAGTTCTGTGCATAGTTGGTGCGAACTGTAGGTACATGGAAAAGAGATAGATTCGTGTGACGGGTGCTATAAGGTTATGAGTATTATTTGTTTTTAATTTGATACTTTTGTCCGCATTGTTCGCGTAGTAATTAATCGCTATCGATGAACGGCAGATCAATCGGTACCTATGTTACTGATAAAACTGGATTCGTCGGTGTCGTCAGCCAGAGCAGATCCAGTCTGGACTCGAAGCGAGAACGAGAATGGAGGTAAATGACTTCACGCGCGATATTTATATCAAAAATATTCTAAAAACTGTGTCACGATAGACTCCGGCAGAGCACCTCTCGGGGCCTCATCTCGAAACTTCTTCAAATACCTCCGCATAAATAGAGAAGTTTATATTCTAATTTTAGTGCACCCATAAAGTTATCCATTCACTGTAGAATATGCGCTGAGCGGCTCCAGCCATTAAGCAATAAACAGTCGTATATTATACAATTTGACCGGCGATATCGAGCCGAGCACGATAGCCTGTCGGAAAGGAGTCGGGCGACAGTCGCACTCGGCCAGCCAGCGTCCGGTACCGCCAGTAAAGCGCAATCGGACACATCGGGATTTTATACTAATTGATCGAGTGAAAAGTGAAGCGTTCCCCGTGGGCCCTGTGGCGTCAAGGAAAATGTCCGGTGGCCGGCGGCCGCTCGTCGGATCAGCTGCCGGGCTCGGCTTCGGCGACTGCCGCATGCCGCCGGTCGCGGGCGCGTGAGACCGTCGCGGGAATTCGGCGATCGGATGTGAGCGAAAAGGCCTCTTAGTCACGTTGAATAATATTTGCGGTTCCAATTATTTATTAGTCACATTATCGCGAACAGCCGAGAGGCGAACAAATCCGCCGGTTCAACACAATTTCCATATTGTCCCGGAACGAGTTTACGGAACGAGTTTTGGAAACCGTTGGCTCGGTGCATAGTCTCACATATAAAGGCGTAATTGTTTTAAATTACTATTCATTTCCTCCCGACCCGAGCATGCGTGCTGCGTGCTGTGTGTGCGCCGCGGACCCGCGCACTGAGGCGGTCGTTTTCCGAGTTTCGATACGGAATACGGAATTCCTTTCGGTTTAAGCTTCGTAATAGGATTACCTAGAATTCGAAGTACACTTGTTTTTACGAAGAAATTCAATATTTTGACGCCGCAAATAACTACGAAGTACTTGTGTATTCAGCTGGTCGGGAACGACACTAATTCTTTACCGAAATAATAAGCCGACGAGACAGTTTTCATACCTCACAATAACATTAAACATCAACAAAGCGGAATGCAACATACATGTTCCCTACCGACGCGATAACAATCACGCGAACGAGAAATAAATACTGCGGAAAACTGCATTTAAGGACTCCATTCTACCGATCGAATTTCGACTGAAAGGAAATGGCAATTCATCGCAAAATATAACATGTATTAATTAATTCAGATCGTTGGGTTTCTCACGGTTGCGGAGTCGGGAGCTGGCGCTGGTTCTGCGTGCCGCATGAATATTTAGGTGTATTTTTAGTCTCCCTTCGTCTCGGAACTGGTTATTAGGAATAAGGAATAACAGTAATAATTATTGCGACTGGAGCACACTCGAGTGAGCAATCGAGACATTGCATTGTATTGAGGCATTTTCCGCCCAACGATATTTTTGCAGGCGAGGGCTGCCGGATACAATCGATATTATTCGATTCGTACCGCGTACGCTTTGCGATATTAACGCGTATCTAGAAATAGTGGTAATTAAATCAATCTAATACATAGTTACGTCCGTTATCGGAGATGGATTATAATTTTGTATCTATGCGACACGTAGGTAACTCTTATAACTATTTAATCATAAAATAATCAATCGACTTAAAAATATTAGTGTATTTAATACATGTGTGGTTGGTTTACTCGTATCTTATTACCCTTGAAACCTATAGTAAATATGTGGTGATTTTTTTTTATTTATTTAAACGCCTTGTAGGCTTTTACATGTTTTACATATATTTATATGTAAAGAACAGACATATTTTACACAAAAGTAGCAAAAAATTGAATATGAAGTAATAAGAAAAAGAAAATAAAAATATATACAACTAATATTACATATAGTACATACATACATATATTCCAGTAGAGAGAACAGAAGTTCAGTTTTTCCCATCGGTTATATTAAAAGAATCTTAAAATTAGAAGAATGTAGAAAAATAATAATTAAAAATACAGATATAAGTTAATAAAGGGTATACAATATAAAACAACATAGTATTATTGAAGAATTTAAATTTGAAGATAATAAATTGATACACTGCCTTTTAAAATTCTGAAGTGTTGTATTAAATATATCTATATGATTTGCGTATTCATTTGTAAACACGTGAATTCTATAAAGTTTCTATATAGTTATATTCTATATAATTATATTCTATAATTATAATATAGAATTGAAGACATGACTAGATAAAAGCGTTATATTGCAATTTTTTTCAATGTACTTTTTTGCGTAGATTTACGCATCTACATCACCAAAAGGTAACAGAAAACCGATTCCGTCGGTCAATGGAAGTGTTATGCTATAAATCATTACACTGGTGTGATTACATTACATTACATTAAACTTTAACCCCAGATATCAGTACTTTTTGTTTTTATCACATAACTCCTTTATCCACACGTGTCTTCAATTATTATGTACTACTTACCGATATCCACAATTATCGATTATTTTAAATATGGGGGCCCCGATTACAGAGGGAAGTTAACAGAATTATCTTCGACTGTATTAAGAAAAACCGATAATTGAAGAAAATGAGTATATTTGCATGAACATTAAAAGTATCTTCATCGGTAACCTGTAATTGAACATGTTTAGAAGAAAAAAATGTATGCATATTCTGCTTTAATACAGAAAACTTAATTTTACTTTGTAGATAAAATTGAAGATAAATGTTAATTTCCCATTGTAATCGGGGCCCAGGTCTGGGCGTATTAAAAATTCGTGTTATTTCTCTACAATCTAGCGATTCGTTAAGATTAAATCGTCTATGAGCTCGAAAAGGAAAAACAACTGTATTGGATTTCCCAGAGCATCATACACGATTAAAATATTTTCAGCTTAACAACCCACGGTAAACTGTTGGATTAATCGTCTCAATGGGTAAATTAAACAGTCAATATAATTGCTTCTGATTCATAGAACGTATGTATGAATCGACCCATAAAACTATGTATCTATGTTAAATCATGGTTAGTGTGATTCACTAAATCGTTAAAATACCCGGTGAGCAAGAATTTATACGACACAATAATAATTACTATAGGTAAGTGACTACTTTTGAGGGACGATTGTAGATTAAATCCATCGAAAACAATGAATAATCACTGGAAACATAATAAAAGGGATATTGGAAATTCTTCGAAATAATAGGTAGCACAAAACTAGAAATTTATTGGACAAATAAATTTATATCTTGTTAGCCAAAGAAGCTTCGAATAATATGTAAAAAGGTAGGCCACTCATAATACATGTATTAATT
Source organism: Micrasema longulum (assembly GCF_059751315.1). Classification (NCBI taxonomy): domain Eukaryota; kingdom Metazoa; phylum Arthropoda; class Insecta; order Trichoptera; family Brachycentridae; genus Micrasema; species Micrasema longulum. The sequence continues at coordinate 109,914 of NW_028278134.1, read as the reverse complement.
GAATAAAAATACATTTTAACAGATTTTCAGTGGTATCAGAACAGGAGGAGAGGTTAATTAGGGACACAAAGATTGGATATTTTTCAATAAATTAAATATGTGTATATTAAATCAATCTTAATTTACGATACCCTAAGAGGAACACCTGCGGTGCTATTTTGAACCGCTCTTGTGGCCGTAGAAAACACTTTTATCTCGTGTATTTACATACAAAATACACGAGATAAAAGTGTGTTTCAAGTGTTAAAAGCCGCGAGAGCGTTTGGGATATCACTCCAGGGCCGCGATTACGAACATCAATCATACAGGTATATTGTAAAATCGATATTTTTGTACGAGAATGTGTACATTTTGTGAAAATTTAAAGTATCTTTGTCGGAAACCTGTGATTGAACGCGTTTAGAAAAAAAAAGTTATATTTTTCATACAAAAAACATAATTTTGCTTAATGTACATGAATAACATTGAAGACATGTTAACTTTCTATCGTAATACAGGCCCTGTTATTGAAGATATATTATGCATGCGGAATTGTATCGACGAATATCTACAAATTATTTGTTTTTCAAGTATGCACGAGAATCTTTGTTGAATAACCATAACCATGAATAATATAATATACCCCAGTGTATATTGCACCGTGACACTAAACAAAAACATAATTTTGCTTAATGTACATGAATAACATTGAAGACATGTTAACTTTCTATCGTAATACAGGCCCTGTTATTGAAGATATATTATGCATGCGGAATTGTATCGACGAATATCTACAAATTATTTGTTTTTCAAGTATGCACGAGAATCTTTGTTGAATAACCATAACCATGAATAATATAATATACCCCAGTGTATATTGCACCGTGACACTAAACAAAAACATAATTTTGCTTAATGTACATGAATAACATTGAAGACATGTTAACTTTCTATCGTAATACAGGCCCTGTTATTGAAGATATATTATGCATGCGGAATTGTATCGACGAATATCTACAAATTATTTGTTTTTCAAGTATGCACGAGAATCTTTGTTGAATAACCATAACCATGAATAATATAATATACCCCAGTGTATATTGCACCGTGACACTAAACAAAAACATAATTTTGCTTAATGTACATGAATAACATTGAAGACATGTTAACTTTCTATCGTAATACAGGCCCTGTTATTGAAGATATATTATGCATGCGGAATTGTATCGACGAATATCTACAAATTATTTGTTTTTCAAGTATGCACGAGAATCTTTGTTGAATAACCATAACCATGAATAATATAATATACCCCAGTGTATATTGCACCGTGACACTAAACAAAAACATAATTTTGCTTAATGTACATGAATAACATTGAAGACATGTTAACTTTCTATCGTAATACAGGCCCTGTTATTGAAGATATATTATGCATGCGGAATTGTATCGACGAATATCTACAAATTATTTGTTTTTCAAGTATGCACGAGAATCTTTGTTGAATAACCATAACCATGAATAATATAATATACCCCAGTGTATATTGCACCGTGACACTAAACAAAAACATAATTTTGCTTAATGTACATGAATAACATTGAAGACATGTTAACTTTCTATCGTAATACAGGCCCTGTTATTGAAGATATATTATGCATGCGGAATTGTATCGACGAATATCTACAAATTATTTGTTTTTCAAGTATGCACGAGAATCTTTGTTGAATAACCATAACCATGAATAATATAATATACCCCAGTGTATATTGCACCGTGACACTAAACAAAAACATAATTTTGCTTAATGTACATGAATAACATTGAAGACATGTTAACTTTCTATCGTAATACAGGCCCTGTTATTGAAGATATATTATGCATGCGGAATTGTATCGACGAATATCTACAAATTATTTGTTTTTCAAGTATGCACGAGAATCTTTGTTGAATAACCATAACCATGAATAATATAATATACCCCAGTGTATATTGCACCGTGACACTAAACAAAAACATAATTTTGCTTAATGTACATGAATAACATTGAAGACATGTTAACTTTCTATCGTAATACAGGCCCTGTTATTGAAGATATATTATGCATGCGGAATTGTATCGACGAATATCTACAAATTATTTGTTTTTCAAGTATGCACGAGAATCTTTGTTGAATAACCATAACCATGAATAATATAATATACCCCAGTGTATATTGCACCGTGACACTAAACAAAAACATAATTTTGCTTAATGTACATGAATAACATTGAAGACATGTTAACTTTCTATCGTAATACAGGCCCTGTTATTGAAGATATATTATGCATGCGGAATTGTATCGACGAATATCTACAAATTATTTGTTTTTCAAGTATGCACGAGAATCTTTGTTGAATAACCATAACCATGAATAATATAATATACCCCAGTGTATATTGCACCGTGACACTAAACAAAAACATAATTTTGCTTAATGTACATGAATAACATTGAAGACATGTTAACTTTCTATCGTAATACAGGCCCTGTTATTGAAGATATATTATGCATGCGGAATTGTATCGACGAATATCTACAAATTATTTGTTTTTCAAGTATGCACGAGAATCTTTGTTGAATAACCATAACCATGAATAATATAATATACCCCAGTGTATATTGCACCGTGACACTAAACAAAAACATAATTTTGCTTAATGTACATGAATAACATTGAAGACATGTTAACTTTCTATCGTAATACAGGCCCTGTTATTGAAGATATATTATGCATGCGGAATTGTATCGACGAATATCTACAAATTATTTGTTTTTCAAGTATGCACGAGAATCTTTGTTGAATAACCATAACCATGAATAATATAATATACCCCAGTGTATATTGCACCGTGACACTAAACAAAAACATAATTTTGCTTAATGTACATGAATAACATTGAAGACATGTTAACTTTCTATCGTAATACAGGCCCTGTTATTGAAGATATATTATGCATGCGGAATTGTATCGACGAATATCTACAAATTATTTGTTTTTCAAGTATGCACGAGAATCTTTGTTGAATAACCATAACCATGAATAATATAATATACCCCAGTGTATATTGCACCGTGACACTAAACAAAAACATAATTTTGCTTAATGTACATGAATAACATTGAAGACATGTTAACTTTCTATCGTAATACAGGCTCTGTTATTGAAGATATATTATGCATGCGGAATTGTATCGACGAATATCTACAAATTATTTGTTTTTCAAGTATGCACGAGAATCTTTGTTGAATAACCATAACCATGAATAATATAATATACCCCAGTGTATATTGCACCGTGACACTAAACAAAAACATAATTTTGCTTAATGTACATGAATAACATTGAAGACATGTTAACTTTCTATCGTAATACAGGCCCTGTTATTGAAGATATATTATGCATGCGGAATTGTATCGACGAATATCTACAAATTATTTGTTTTTCAAGTATGCACGAGAATCTTTGTTGAATAACCATAACCATGAATAATATAATATACCCCAGTGTATATTGCACCGTGACACTAAACAAAAACATAATTTTGCTTAATGTACATGAATAACATTGAAGACATGTTAACTTTCTATCGTAATACAGGCCCTGTTATTGAAGATATATTATGCATGCGGAATTGTATCGACGAATATCTACAAATTATTTGTTTTTCAAGTATGCACGAGAATCTTTGTTGAATAACCATAACCATGAATAATATAATATACCCCAGTGTATATTGCACCGTGACACTAAACAAAAACATAATTTTGCTTAATGTACATGAATAACATTGAAGACATGTTAACTTTCTATCGTAATACAGGCCCTGTTATTGAAGATATATTATGCATGCGGAATTGTATCGACGAATATCTACAAATTATTTGTTTTTCAAGTATGCACGAGAATCTTTGTTGAATAACCATAACCATGAATAATATAATATACCCCAGTGTATATTGCACCGTGACACTAAACAAAAACATAATTTTGCTTAATGTACATGAATAACATTGAAGACATGTTAACTTTCTATCGTAATACAGGCCCTGTTATTGAAGATATATTATGCATGCGGAATTGTATCGACGAATATCTACAAATTATTTGTTTTTCAAGTATGCACGAGAATCTTTGTTGAATAACCATAACCATGAATAATATAATATACCCCAGTGTATATTGCACCGTGACACTAAACAAAAACATAATTTTGCTTAATGTACATGAATAACATTGAAGACATGTTAACTTTCTATCGTAATACAGGCCCTGTTATTGAAGATATATTATGCATGCGGAATTGTATCGACGAATATCTACAAATTATTTGTTTTTCAAGTATGCACGAGAATCTTTGTTGAATAACCATAACCATGAATAATATAATATACCCCAGTGTATATTGCACCGTGACACTAAACAAAAACATAATTTTGCTTAATGTACATGAATAACATTGAAGACATGTTAACTTTCTATCGTAATACAGGCCCTGTTATTGAAGATATATTATGCATGCGGAATTGTATCGACGAATATCTACAAATTATTTGTTTTTCAAGTATGCACGAGAATCTTTGTTGAATAACCATAACCATGAATAATATAATATACCCCAGTGTATATTGCACCGTGACACTAAACAAAAACATAATTTGCTTAATGTACATGAATAACATTGAAGACATGTTAACTTTCTATCGTAATACAGGCCCTGTTATTGAAGATATATTATGCATGCGGAATTGTATCGACGAATATCTACAAATTATTTGTTTTTCAAGTATGCACGAGAATCTTTGTTGAATAACCATAACCATGAATAATATAATATACCCCAGTGTATATTGCACGTGACACTAAACAAAAACATAATTTTGCTTAATGTACATGAATAACATTGAAGACATGTTAACTTTCTATCGTAATACAGGCCCTGTTATTGAAGATATATTATGCATGCGGAATTGTATCGACGAATATCTACAAATTATTTGTTTTTCAAGTATGCACGAGAATCTTTGTTGAATAACCATAACCATGAATAATATAATATACCCCAGTGTATATTGCACCGTGACACTAAACAAAAACATAATTTTGCTTAATGTACATGAATAACATTGAAGACATGTTAACTTTCTATCGTAATACAGGCCCTGTTATTGAAGATATATTATGCATGCGGAATTGTATCGACGAATATCTACAAATTATTTGTTTTTCAAGTATGCACGAGAATCTTTGTTGAATAACCATAACCATGAATAATATAATATACCCCAGTGTATATTGCACCGTGACACTAAACAAAAACATAATTTTGCTTAATGTACATGAATAACATTGAAGACATGTTAACTTTCTATCGTAATACAGGCCCTGTTATTGAAGATATATTATGCATGCGGAATTGTATCGACGAATATCTACAAATTATTTGTTTTTCAAGTATGCACGAGAATCTTTGTTGAATAACCATAACCATGAATAATATAATATACCCCAGTGTATATTGCACCGTGACACTAAACAAAAACATAATTTTGCTTAATGTACATGAATAACATTGAAGACATGTTAACTTTCTATCGTAATACAGGCCCTGTTATTGAAGATATATTATGCATGCGGAATTGTATCGACGAATATCTACAAATTATTTGTTTTTCAAGTATGCACGAGAATCTTTGTTGAATAACCATAACCATGAATAATATAATATACCCCAGTGTATATTGCACCGTGACACTAAACAAAAACATAATTTTGCTTAATGTACATGAATAACATTGAAGACATGTTAACTTTCTATCGTAATACAGGCCCTGTTATTGAAGATATATTATGCATGCGGAATTGTATCGACGAATATCTACAAATTATTTGTTTTTCAAGTATGCACGAGAATCTTTGTTGAATAACCATAACCATGAATAATATAATATTACCCCAGTGTATATTGCACCGTGACACTAAACAAAAACATAATTTTGCTTAATGTACATGAATAACATTGAAGACATGTTAACTTTCTATCGTAATACAGGCCTGTTATTGAAGATATATTATGCATGCGGAATTGTATCGACGAATATCTACAAATTATTTGTTTTTCAAGTATGCACGAGAATCTTTGTTGAATAACCATAACCATGAATAATATAATATACCCCAGTGTATATTGCACCGTGACACTAAACAAAAACATAATTTTGCTTAATGTACATGAATAACATTGAAGACATGTTAACTTTCTATCGTAATACAGGCCCTGTTATTGAAGATATATTATGCATGCGGAATTGTATCGACGAATATCTACAAATTATTTGTTTTTCAAGTATGCACGAGAATCTTTGTTGAATAACCATAACCATGAATAATATAATATACCCCAGTGTATATTGCACCGTGACACTAAACAAAAACATAATTTTGCTTAATGTACATGAATAACATTGAAGACATGTTAACTTTCTATCGTAATACAGGCCCTGTTATTGAAGATATATTATGCATGCGGAATTGTATCGACGAATATCTACAAATTATTTGTTTTTCAAGTATGCACGAGAATCTTTGTTGAATAACCATAACCATGAATAATATAATATACCCCAGTGTATATTGCACCGTGACACTAAACAAAAACATAATTTTGCTTAATGTACATGAATAACATTGAAGACATGTTAACTTTCTATCGTAATACAGGCCCTGTTATTGAAGATATATTATGCATGCGGAATTGTATCGACGAATATCTACAAATTATTTGTTTTTCAAGTATGCACGAGAATCTTTGTTGAATAACCATAACCATGAATATATAATATACCCCAGTGTATATTGCACCGTGACACTAAACAAAAACATAATTTTGCTTAATGTACATGAATAACATTGAAGACATGTTAACTTTCTATCGTAATACAGGCCCTGTTATTGAAGATATATTATGCATGCGGAATTGTATCGACGAATATCTACAAATTATTTGTTTTTCAAGTATGCACGAGAATCTTTGTTGAATAACCATAACCATGAATAATATAATATACCCCAGTGTATATTGCACCGTGACACTAAACAAAAACATAATTTTGCTTAATGTACATGAATAACATTGAAGACATGTTAACTTTCTATCGTAATACAGGCCCTGTTATTGAAGATATATTATGCATGCGGAATTGTATCGACGAATATCTACAAATTATTTGTTTTTCAAGTATGCACGAGAATCTTTGTTGAATAACCATAACCATGAATAATATAATATACCCCAGTGTATATTGCACCGTGACACTAAACAAAAACATAATTTTGCTTAATGTACATGAATAACATTGAAGACATGTTAACTTTCTATCGTAATACAGGCCCTGTTATTGAAGATATATTATGCATGCGGAATTGTATCGACGAATATCTACAAATTATTTGTTTTTCAAGTATGCACGAGAATCTTTGTTGAATAACCATAACCATGAATAATATAATATACCCCAGTGTATATTGCACCGTGACACTAAACAAAAACATAATTTTGCTTAATGTACATGAATAACATTGAAGACATGTTAACTTTCTATCGTAATACAGGCCCTGTTATTGAAGATATATTATGCATGCGGAATTGTATCGACGAATATCTACAAATTATTTGTTTTTCAAGTATGCACGAGAATCTTTGTTGAATAACCATAACCATGAATAATATAATATACCCCAGTGTATATTGCACCGTGACACTAAACAAAAACATAATTTTGCTTAATGTACATGAATAACATTGAAGACATGTTAACTTTCTATCGTAATACAGGCCCTGTTATTGAAGATATATTATGCATGCGGAATTGTATCGACGAATATCTACAAATTATTTGTTTTTCAAGTATGCACGAGAATCTTTGTTGAATAACCATAACCATGAATAATATAATATACCCCAGTGTATATTGCACCGTGACACTAAACAAAAACATAATTTTGCTTAATGTACATGAATAACATTGAAGACATGTTAACTTTCTATCGTAATACAGGCCCTGTTATTGAAGATATATTATGCATGCGGAATTGTATCGACGAATATCTACAAATTATTTGTTTTTCAAGTATGCACGAGAATCTTTGTTGAATAACCATAACCATGAATAATATAATATACCCCAGTGTATATTGCACCGTGACACTAAACAAAAACATAATTTTGCTTAATGTACATGAATAACATTGAAGACATGTTAACTTTCTATCGTAATACAGGCCCTGTTATTGAAGATATATTATGCATGCGGAATTGTATCGACGAATATCTACAAATTATTTGTTTTTCAAGTATGCACGAGAATCTTTGTTGAATAACCATAACCATGAATAATATAATATACCCCAGTGTATATTGCACCGTGACACTAAACAAAAACATAATTTTGCTTAATGTACATGAATAACATTGAAGACATGTTAACTTTCTATCGTAATACAGGCCCTGTTATTGAAGATATATTATGCATGCGGAATTGTATCGACGAATATCTACAAATTATTTGTTTTTCAAGTATGCACGAGAATCTTTGTTGAATAACCATAACCATGAATAATATAATATACCCCAGTGTATATTGCACCGTGACACTAAACAAAAACATAATTTTGCTTAATGTACATGATAACATTGAAGACATGTTAACTTTCTATCGTAATACAGGCCCTGTTATTGAAGATATATTATGCATGCGGAATTGTATCGACGAATATCTACAAATTATTTGTTTTTCAAGTATGCACGAGAATCTTTGTTGAATAACCATAACCATGAATAATATAATATACCCCAGTGTATATTGCACCGTGACACTAAACAAAAACATAATTTTGCTTAATGTACATGAATAACATTGAAGACATGTTAACTTTCTATCGTAATACAGGCCCTGTTATTGAAGATATATTATGCATGCGGAATTGTATCGACGAATATCTACAAATTATTTGTTTTTCAAGTATGCACGAGAATCTTTGTTGAATAACCATAACCATGAATAATATAATATACCCCAGTGTATATTGCACCGTGACACTAAACAAAAACATAATTTTGCTTAATGTACATGAATAACATTGAAGACATGTTAACTTTCTATCGTAATACAGGCCCTGTTATTGAAGATATATTATGCATGCGGAATTGTATCGACGAATATCTACAAATTATTTGTTTTTCAAGTATGCACGAGAATCTTTGTTGAATAACCATAACCATGAATAATATAATATACCCCAGTGTATATTGCACCGTGACACTAAACAAAAACATAATTTTGCTTAATGTACATGAATAACATTGAAGACATGTTAACTTTCTATCGTAATACAGGCCCTGTTATTGAAGATATATTATGCATGCGGAATTGTATCGACGAATATCTACAAATTATTTGTTTTTCAAGTATGCACGAGAATCTTTGTTGAATAACCATAACCATGAATAATATAATATACCCCAGTGTATATTGCACCGTGACACTAAACAAAAACATAATTTTGCTTAATGTACATGAATAACATTGAAGACATGTTAACTTTCTATCGTAATACAGGCCCTGTTATTGAAGATATATTATGCATGCGGAATTGTATCGACGAATATCTACAAATTATTTGTTTTTCAAGTATGCACGAGAATCTTTGTTGAATAACCATAACCATGAATAATATAATATACCCAGTGTATATTGCACCGTGACACTAAACAAAATCATATTTTTTCGTAATGACCAAAAAATAATGTGATGATGATTTAGAAACAATACTGCCGCATTATACAAGATGTTCTTTGAACCCTGTCACATCCGAAACCACGATGATCAGTATGGGCAAAAAGACATATTAGCATATTTTAAAAAATATTTAGAACAAAGAAATTTTTTAAAAAAATATTTAAAAAATCAAATGGTTGCTTACTTCTGCAGGGGAGAAGTGAGAGGAGCGCGGCGCAGTATAAGAATCCCCCCTTCTCCCTTCTCGTTTCACCCCTGCAGAAGTAAGAAACCATTTGCTTTTTTTGAAATTTTATTTTTTTTAAATTTTCTTCGTTCTAAAAAATATTTTAATGTGTCAATATGACTTCTTGCTCATACTAATCATCGTGGTTTCGGATGTGACAGGGTTTAAAGAACACACTGTATACTAATTTCTTTTGAAGAATTAGTTTGTTTTTAAGTGGAAATACTTGGCTTAGGCTGTCAATAAGAATATTGAAATATATAATACAAGTGACACTACTAAAAGCATCAAGTTTTGTGTAATGTCGTTATTCTTTAAAAGGTACGATATGTAGGTAAACGAAAATATATTTGGAGGTGGTATAAAGTAAATAGATAATATCTATAAGCCATTCGTCGTTTCTTGTGATCCGTTAGACAATCACAAGCCGCAAGGCCCCGTCTAGACTTCCACACGCCGCGTCGCGCCGCGCCGTTCCGTGAGTTTCCACGTCGCAGTCGCGATGCCTGCGAGATGCTGTCCAGGTCCAGACTGTCCACGATGCGGTCCAGCGCCAGGCGGGGCGTGGGAAGGTGCGGAGCCCGGGAGCGGCGGACACCGGATACGGCGGGAAATGTTCGGAAAAGGACTGCGGACTGCGGACGGGTGAGCTGCGCCTGCGGTTGGCGCGCTCGATGAAACTGCTACCGCAAAATGCGCCAATACAGTGCGCGCGGGTTATATAAAGTAACGGATTACAGAATGAGGAAGTTCAGTGGTCGAATATTTTTTTATTTGTTACTATACTATCGAATTCAGTCATTTTTTATATGTTGTAACGAGTGAACGATGCCCACTTCGGTAAAAATTTGCGCCACCATTCTATTAGCTTTTTCTATGACGTTAGAGACTTCTAGTAACGTCCGATTTCTAAGCGTTTTGTTCCGGGAGAACTAGGCGCTAAAAATGGAGGGAATCACGTAGCTGAAACACAAGGGACAGCGAAATCGTGTGAGTTATTAAAATTATTTTAATTCATGTTGATCCAATGTCTCCAAACATCTTTTTCTTATTCTTAGAGGTGGGGGTCAGTGCTATTCAAGCTCCTGACGTCACTGCGACCTGTAAATATCTATTATGACGGGTCCCCGTGAATAGTTCTCGCCCTCTAAGCTCAGGTCTATAAAGAGCCTGGCTACTGCCTGGAAGGCGAGAGTTTACATTTTGCTAAATCTCCCCCTCCAAGCCCACGTCTATAGAGAGCCTGGCTACTGTCTGGAAGGTGAAATTTTACATTTTGCTAAATCTCCCCCTCCAAGCACAGATCCGTAAAGTATCGGGCTATTAGGTAGGAGGCGAGCTCTTTTATATCCTCAGGAATTTATCGATCAGTGGTCCTCCGAGAATGACGCTCCTTTTATGAAGTAAAGCATCACATCTACACCTAGAAGTTTCGGAATGTTTGATTCTAGCAAGGTGTTTTACCGCGTGTAAGAAAACATTTTTTACATACAATTTCCCGCAACACAGAACTTCCTCATTAACGTAATCGTATTATGTTTAGAAGTAGTCTGTTCATTTTTGCTAGAATTTCCAGATAACGTCGTGTTAATATGAATACAATGTAAGTTACTTTATTTGATTATTTATGATCGATTTTATAGGAGACGATAAAAACTTCAAAATGCAGTAAATTTTGTTTGAAACTTTAGTAGTTTTTTTTCTACACCTACCATCTAATTATATGTATTCACTTAAATTTTACAAAATAAAGTTACAGTTAAAACATAAAAATTAAAATAACACGTAATTGAAACAAAATTCTTGATAAAAATTAAAATTTTATTTATTTCATTTATTATGGTTCACACACAATAAACAACACATATGACATTGGTATAAAAATAACAATTTGTTATTTAGATATAGTTATTATTATATGTGAACACAGCAATTACAACTAAAGAAAAAAGTTTATAATTGAATTTTTTTAGATATTGAGAAGAAAAAAATGTAAATAGGTAAAGGACAAATGAAGCAAACTACCATAAAATTGCATTTGATTTGATAACGCAAAATAAATAACTTTTTTATTCTGAATCAAGTTTGCTGGTTGTTTTCTGTATCTATTATGTGTTATTTGAAATTTTTCGAGCCTGAACGTGAAAAAAATTCATGAGTTCCTTAGAGTACCAGGAATACCTTAGCTAAAATGCGACTAAAAATACGCCAAAAAATTGTCATGGTAGTGTTTATAAAACCGTTTCATAAAATTTAGAGTTTTTTGAGAAATTCATACATTTTTAAAAATAAAATACTGTTGCGAAAAGACGCTATATGACATAGCGCTGCTCTCGCTGTGACACGGTGGTCAGCACTTATCTAATGTCGCGCCACCTGTTAGCGTAAAAATACAGCGGGGAGTTGGGAGGGAAAATGCATGCAAAATGTAAAGCATGAAATCCGCATTTTCGTGGTTATGGCTTGAAAAAGGCGGACAAATAGCAAAAGCACACGCGCAAAATTACTAACATATCAAAGACGATTAAACCGTAGAGCGATGAATTGTAATGTTTGTTGTTCGCACAGGGGGGAAAGAAAGGAAAAATGCGAATATTTGACAACGTCAGTATTCTCTATTCTTGTCATGAATGGCAAGTAGCAAGTACGTGGCTACAATCTACAACTGCACTTGGCCCTCTCCCGCAGTGTGGGAGTGTAGTGTATCTGTGACGTGTGGGTACTTGTGTACTCAACTCATTACTCAGCGCTGTGCCGTATCAATCTACCGAACTGTAGCTAACCGTGAGGGCTAAAAGGTCGGGGTTATAGTGAAAGGGAATGAGATATTCAGTTATACGTTTCGATACAAACAAGCTATAGGAACGAAACAATACACGATATGGACATAAATGGCAATTTTATAACGCCTGTTGAAATCTAATACTTGTGTGTTAGGTTTAGGTTAGAAGTTTTTAAAAAAAAATAATTTTTTATTAAATTGAAAACATATTATACATAATTATATACAATATTCCCAAGGAGTTTTAAAAAAAAAAACTCATTTAGGGACATACAGATAACAAATTTATTTAAAGACGTTTTTATATTTTAAACTATAATATTATTTACAAAAGCAGAGAAATTAAAATTATGATATACTACAAATTAAAAAGGGTATGAAAAATACTTGAAAATAACAAAATAAACAGAATACTAGGCATGGAAATAAATTCAAAATGATGTTTACATTGTGCAATCTGGGAAAGAAAATTTAAAAAGTTTAAAAATTACATGTATGTATATATACATACTGAACTAGTACAAAATAAAATCTTTTTTTTTAATAAACAAAATATGCGCACACCCAATACAGGTTAATTTTTTCTATCAAAACCGTATTGAAATTATGTATTGAAATTATGTAATAGTAATAGTTAATAGGCAGATTATAGAGTTGATGATTTTTGATAATATAATGAGGAACTCCAGTCCTGCGGGATATTGGATACATAATATGTTTTCTTATAAACAAACAAACAACAAACAAACCATCACGCCGTTTCCCCGTAGGGGTAGGCAGAGAGGATAGAACGCCAAAACACTCTATCTTGGCATACAGACCTCGCTTCCTCTACATTCATACATCTTCTCATACACGCACGCCGATTATTCCTACTTTTGACATGTCCGTCTTCAAGTATTTGATGGACTTGATCGTGCCATGTCTTTCTCGGTCTTCCTCGTTTTCTGCATCCATCAACATTTGCATCGTAGATCCTTTTAGCCGTTCTTTCGCTGTCCATTCGCTCTACATGTCCAAACCAACGCAGCACCCCTTTCTTGATTCTGTCAATAATGCATGTCTCAGCCTTACACACTTCACGGATCTCGACATTTGTGCACCTATCATACATCGTTTTACCACACATTCGCCTGAGGGATCGCATTTCGACAGCATTCAACCTACTTTCATCATCATTTTTCCATTTCCATACTTCGCTCCCATACATTACGTGCGGTAAAAATTTACGTGAGTATTTATTGAATTATTTAACACTTACATACATATACCATTTATATACATATAAGGGCGGGCATATTGCCTTCAGGCGATTCCTTCCTACCTACCAAAACCGTTCAGTTTGAGAAAATTACAAGTACATGGACATATTGAATCTTACGATTTTATACAAAATATAAAAAATTAACACCATCCTATGAAGAGAGGAGAGGGGATGGGAAGGAGAGAAGAAGGATAAAGGAACAACTTAAATTTTTAGATAGTGACATTTTAATTTTGACTTAAATGTAAATAAAAAGGAGGGAGTTTCTAACATTAGTGGGTAAATTATTCCATAATCGAGCGGCTACTACTGTGAAAGTGAAAGAAAATAGAGCGATGAAAGGGTATTAAAATGTTTCTCTCGTTACTAGAACGAAGATATAGTCCGTGTTGAGTCTGGAAGAGCTCTCTCAGATTAGGCGAAGTGGAATTATTTAAAATATTGTCAAGAAGTGCTAGAATGTGAATGTTTCTTCTATGACTGATAGCCAGTGTAGTTGCGTGCGATATTCGGTTATGTGGCCGAATTTGCGAAGGTCAAATATATAACGTATACAAACAAAAGTATTAAATTGTATGTCAAAGTTTCTGGAAAAGCCATGAAAAAAATAATAAAAACGAACTACTTTGCATGACGTCACAAGTTCTTCCGAATCAACCAACGATAAGAGAGTTGCGATTGATTTCCGGTTTACGGTAAGTTAACTGACCAATCAGCAGAACTCATCGAGAAGTGGGGGAAGAGAACTTGAGACGTCACAGGCGAAGTGATTTCAAAAATACAAAACTTTAAAAAATCATAGCGCTAATAATACGATACATGCAAAATTTGTGGTTATCAAAAAATATTTAATAACCGCAAAGTTAATGCTTTAAATATTTATTATGTTAATTTTATAGTTGAAAGTAGTTCAATTTCATTGAAACTTTAGCAATATTTATTATCATGCAAATAAAATTGACTTCGTATATTTTAATGTTGTTTTAATTGCTTTCTTGTTTATGTCGACGTTTACTACACTTTAGAACGTAGGAACGCTAAGAACCTACGTAGGTCCACTCAAGACGTTCGCGTTCTGATGTTTGAAGTTCGGAAAAGTCCATAGAGCGTGAGTCACCGAAACTTGAGGTGGGGACTGTTCACGGATGGAATATACAGGAGGGGTCGGTCGGGAGAAACGTAGCATACTTCTTACCACATTCTACAAACAATATTATAATATGTACATAGCGATGTGCGTGGGTACTAGGTACCGAATTAAGAGGCAAACGAGGAAAATAGAGGCTCTTTATGTCATATCTTATTGTCTATGGCACGATTCAAATCTCAGAGCATAGAATTAAGAATAGTCCAGAAGGAGCGCAGAATCATATTTGAATACATCGGACTGGGTCCAAAAATCCTCCCACTTTCGCTAAGATTATATAATTATATAGAAAGAAATGCTGATATTGATATCTTTAACGATTTATTAAATAATTATAGGAGAACTGCAATGCAATGTATTAAATCAAATAGTGCCTTATGTTAGTTAGGTAAAATAATTGTAATAAACTGTTAGTATAATTAAGTTTCCATAACTTTTATAATATTTATAGAATTGAATTAAGCTAGTTAATTCATTCTTCTTCTGCAGTGATAGTCTTAATTTAAAACTGAGACAGAGGATGGTCAAGTGCTATGTGTGGTCAATACTGCTCTACGGGGTTGAAACATGGACTCTCAAGGTGAACTCCATGAACCGATTAGAGGCTTTTGAAATGTGGCTTCACTGGAGAATGCTGAAAATCCCGTGGACAGATTTAATGACCAACGTGGAGGTGTTGAGACAAGCCAGTGCCGAAAAAGAACTACTGTCCTCAATAAAACAGAGAAAACTCGCATATCTGGGACATATCATGCGCGGAAGCAAATATACGCTTCTACGGCTTATTATGATGGGAAAGATCGAGGGAAAGCGTGGGGTTGGAAGGCGACAGATGTCCTGGCTGAGAAACATCCGCGACTAGACGGGAGTGCGTGGGGTTGAGGCGCTGTTCCGGTTGGCGCAGGACCGGAATGCCTACTCTAGGGTGATCGCCAACGTCGGGGAGACCTGATATGGCACAGAAAGAAGAAGTTAATTTTAAGAAGAAATTATGTAAAATTTTTTTTTTTACTTTTTTGTGTTCACATATAACTGATGAACAACATCTAAACATAACACATTGTGATTATTTTACTAATTTCGTATGTATTGTTGATTGTTTGTGAACGATTTTAAATAAAATTAAATTACACAATCACAAGATTTTTTGCAAAAGGTTTTATATCTACTATTAAACTTAGAATTTATGCAAGAACAATTTTATATTAATTTTGTGTTTTTTAAACTTTATTTATAAAAAAGTGTATAATTATATTGGAGTTCTTAAAAAACATGTGTGTTTGTAAAAATACTCAGTTGAATAATCAATCATTATTCGTTGCCAAAGGCAAAAAAAAACTAACTGATTACGTTCGTGGTATATTATGAAGCGTTCATAAATGCAACACAAGAACTTAATTGCCTTGTGAAACGTTTTTAATTAAACAAAACGTACAACTAAAGCATATTGAAAATAAAATAATAAAACGACGATGTAAAAAAAACTCACAGGTCAAAATAGCTACCGTCAATACAAAAAACCAAAAAATATACAAAAATCTGTTAATTCCTCATGTGTTGTCACATTTTTCAGCAGCGTTTTTCTTTCAGAGAAATGTCGAAGATGTTTTTTAATGGGGAAGTTCAGTGGTATTTTTTATTTGTAAATAGACTATCAAACTAAACCAATTTAAAAAATAATAATTCGTGTATCGTATTATCAGCGCCATGATTTTTTAAAGTTTTGCACTTTGGATATTACTCCGCCTGTGACGTAACCAGTTCTCTATGGCGAGTTCTGCTGATCGGTGAATTGGCTTCCCTAAAACCGGAAATCTATCACGACACCATCATTTGTTGATTCACAAGAATTTGTGACGTCATTCAAAGTAGTTATTTTTTCCACGCATTTCCGATAAACTTCGCCATACAATTAAATGCGTTAATTCTTACCGCGTGTAAGAAAACATTTTTTATATCCAATTTCTCGTAGCACCGAATTACTTTGTCGGCTGACCATGGTTGGCGAATTACTCCAGTCACGGACCACTCCGTTGAAGAGGAAGTTTGTATTCGGGTTGAGGAGATTTTAAGACTAATACAATCTCCAGGCTTGATCCTACAAACGGGTGCTAGGGGGAAGTTAATACATATCCTGCAGGAGACAGTCATTAGAATCTGGTACGTTTTCATCTATTCTCCTCTCTTCCGCTTAAAGCATGTTTAATTTATCGTATAAGGAAATACTATTCAGCAATACAATTTAAACAGTTATTCTTTATCGCATTTGTTGTAATAAGTAAGTACGCAACTCTGTACTATGTATCTACTTAATTATTTACAAAAAGGTGAATAAACTTTACTTTTAGAACAAAAATCATAGATCAAACACAAATTGTAATAGGAAACAAAAAATGACTGGTATCACATTTGTTACACGATAGCTAAAGTTCAAAACAATTAAATGTGAGAAAATCTAATTAACCAGCATTCTTTTATCGGAATATTGGATAAAATGACATTAAAAACAAATAGAACCGAATCGAAAAAACGTGACAATATGAGAAGAGGTAATTCCGGTTTTCGAAACGCGAATGACCGGTTCTTTTAGCAGTGCGCTCTTTTGTATCGTAGATATTAAGGGATATATACATAACAAGTCGTCTATATTATGTCGATTTTTTAGGTATTCATATTTCCATAAATCGAGTCCTTTTTTCTATTTTAATTCATTTCAATTTTGCTAGCGAATGACGTATTATAACAGTGAGTCAATTTCAAGTAAGATTATTGCGAATATAATTTCCGCCTTAAAACATAAAGGGAAGGTTTAATTGAATATTGATTATTCAATAAAGTACAGGTAAGCATATCGGGACCGTAAAGTACGTTACTAACTAATGACAGTCGGGTACAAATTGTAATCATTCTGTAAATCTAACGAGTGGCGATCGATCGATCGATCGGTGACAAACATTCGCTCGGACAGCGCTGGATATAAATAAGTGGCAGTTATTAGTTAAACAGGGCTGTAATAATGGCGGAAGTTGGAACAATACCCCGTGAAATATTACCTAGAAGTCCGATTGATCGCTGTTTCTGTGTGCGGGATACATATTTGATGGGCCAACTTTCCGGTCTAAACTTCGGATGAGGTGGGTATTGAAACGGAACATAATTCAGCTTGAATTTTTCATGCTTATTTGTTATTTAAATCGTGTACGGCTGGTTTAAATATTTTATTGGTTTAAATCAATACGCTCGGTCGCCGCAGGCGTCTTCGCAGTTCGGCCTTACGTACAACACGCGACTCCCGGCGCTGGTCGCGGCTCGGGGCATAAATACCCGATACCTCCTGCATACGATCGGCAGACGCGCGTGCAAACATTACACTCTGCTATATTCATTATCGTAGTCACCGAGAAAAAAGAACAGCAATTCGCGCGAAACAAAAACTATATTACGATTTCACGATTCTGTTGTAAATTTCGATTTACACAAAAGATACAATAAATGTGGCGTAAATGAGAACAGTATTCCGCAAAATGACCAAAAAGACTTATACAAATTATTTCATAAAGATAAGTGGAGCAGTTTTGGTATGCACGTAAATATTTTGAAAGTTAATTGGACAATGAAAAGTATAACATTGAACGGGCGCTCGTGCGTTACGTAGGCTGTCGTCACTCGACTCCTAGACGCAGACGTGAGGTGACAATATTCACCGCTCGCGGGAAACGCGGATAATCAGTTCAGGTGTCGGGAGGCGGCGCTGTGTCAACTCGCCATAGCGATTTGTTCAAACAGCCGACGGCAGAAAATCGATAAAAAGACTAAAGAGTTTACGTAAAAAAAGTTGGAAAACACCCGAAGTATGGGGGAGGAAAGGGGGGAAACAGCCCCCGCAGAGAACTGTAAAATACATTCCGCGGGGCTTTCCTCGTGGAATTCTCCTGTCGGGCACTCGGCATCGTCGAGACAAAAGGAAAATAAGTCTACATAACCAGTTACTAGTGATACGAGCGCGAGATCTCCCTAACATCCCGATTCGTAGCGAAACGCGGCCGGGCTCCAGCGGCTAGAACCTGAACTGGAATAGCCCTGGAATATCATCAGCATAAGAAAGAAAATACAAATTAACCAGTCTAGGCTCGGCCCGAGAAGCGGCGGAGGAGTTGCGGCAGAACGGCGAGCCGGATAAGGTCCGTCGACCGAAGTCTGATCGAACGAAATATTACGAAAACGTCGATAATGGTAAATAACACGTCGCCGACTGGATACGACGCGAATAGACCAATATATCGGCGGGAAATAACAATTCGGCCGGACCGAGTATCGGGCATTAGTTATCGTCACTGCTTGTTACCGGAGAATTCGTGCCGGGAAAAGTGTTATGACACGGATAAGAACAATAATCGATAGTACTCGGGAGCACGATGACAAAAGAATCACGATACGGCTGCAATAATATCGAGCCGTGAATACTTCGCTAGAGACACTCCGCGTGTTACAAAACGTAACATTATATCCGTGAAAAGCGTGAGTGGCGCTTTTCTTGCGTCGGCGTCGGCGTCGGAGGGTGCACGAGATTAAACGACTTCCAACGTTTCGTACTAATTACTCGGGAAGCGTTGCACATTGCGAGGGGTGTGCTAAAAACTACCGTTTTTATTTTACTTGGAATGCAAACAGATCTTCTCTTTTTCACGAGTCATGTCGGGTCCCCCCGACGTTGACGACCACTCGGGAGAAAGCTTCCCTATCCTGAGCAGTGCGAAACAGCTCCTCCACAGTTCTAATCCTGGTCAATGCTCGGATGCTTCGTAGCCAGGAAAGCTGTTTTCTTCCGCCCCTCTACATATATATTTGGATAATTTCTATTGCGCCGTTTTTGTGAAAATCACCTCAAGGGCGCTGTACAATAAATAAATATCACAGCACGTCTTGCAGCTGCAGAGCGCATGGACGGTTGGGATTATAGTTCCTCGTCTCCAATTATGATACATAGGAACTAGATTACAGCACGTCTTGCAGCTACAAAGCGCATGGACAATAAGAAATCTAGCCCCCATTTACATTTTTGTTTTGTTATTTGACAATGAAGTTTAGAGTTTTAGTGATATTCAGAAAAAAAAAAAAAAAAACAAATTTACAAAAAAAGAAGTTAGATTACAATTACTGAGCGCATGGACGGTTGGAATTCTAGACCCCATTTATTAAATTTGGAAAGTTGATAGTTGATAGCATTAACCTATTGAAGCTGGATTACTAATCGTCTTGCAGCTACAGAGTGCATGGACGAGTAAAATTTTAGCAACTTAAATTTATACCAATAATTATACAATAAATTTACAAAAATAAATATTGAGCATAATAGTAAATTCACTACGTCTCTCGATCTTCTCCTTCGTGACAAGCTGAAGTATGGCATATTGATGTACAGGTTAAATGATTATAAATAGAAACTATAAAAAATATATGCATAAAAATAGTAGGACCTGCTCAAAAAATTAAATAAAAAACAAATTTATAAAATAAGAAGTTATATTACAAGTCTTGCAGCTACTGAGCGCACGGATGGTTGAAATTCTAGACCCCTTTTACTAAATTTGGAAATTTGATAGTTGCTAACATTTACCTATTGAAGCTAGATTACTAACCGTCTTGCAGCTACAGAGTGCACGGACGAGTGAAATTTTAGCAACTTATATTTATACCAATAATTATCCAATAAATTTACAAAAATAAACATTGAGCATAATAGTAAATTCACTACGTCTCTCGATCTTCTCCTTCGTGACAAGCTGAAGTATGGCATATTGATGTACTGGTTAAATAATTATAAATAGAAACTATAAAAAATGTATACATAAAAAAAGTAGAGCCTGCTATCCCATAACATGTATTTACTTAATTATACTAAAATAAAGCAACGACGGTTTAAACTCTTAACAAATAAGTATACTTTAAATCAAAATAAAAGAAATGTAGACAAAACAAGGAGACGGAGGGAAGGAAAATAAGGAAATTGACGAGTAGTGGTGGGGTATGAATTAAGGATAGTAGAAGTAGAAAATTGCATTTGATTTGATGACGAGAAATAAAGAGAAAAAAAAGACAAAATGTCTATTCTCTGTTATTCTGAATCAAGCCCATTCTATTCTGTACCAATTATATGAATTGTTAAATATATCAAAACTTTTGAAATTCTTGTTTAATGTTTCACAGATACGAGGGATGGTAGAATGTTTCCGATGATTAGTTTTCATGTTGCGAATATAGAAAATATCAGACAGTCCAGTTGGTCTGGAGGGGACACGGTAAGCAAGTAGATGAATTAATTCTGGGGAATCAACTTTATTATTTCCAATTTTGTAAAGCAGTATCTGATTGAAGACATCTCTTCTGTGTGTTAATAAATCGAGGTTATGAAATATTTAAGAAGCTATGTATTTAGGAAAATGAAAATGAATTTTGTTTTCTACTCTTTTCAGGATTTTTTTAACACTTAATCCTAATTCCATTTATAAACGTGTCAATTTATGTCGGTTTCTTCACAATAAATAGCATATTTGCCCATCTACGCTATTTTTTACCTTAATGAACCTCCCCGTAACTTGCGCACCAATGCTTTTTTTTGTTGAAAATTTTAGAACGATAGTCGGATTCTTTTCCCCTCTGCCGAGATCCTCAAAGCGGTTAACAAAATCTCACTAAAAAGTGCTGTCGATTTGTTCCTACAGCAAAGGAAAGCATTCAAGAAGCAAGCGGAGTTATCACCCCTGACTTGAGATGACACACTTGCCATGTTTGCCTAGATCATGCCATGACTATACCTATTGTACATTTAAATAGATTCTAAAATTGTTTAGGTGAAGTTAATTCAATGTATTACATATCATTAATGCTAATAATTTTTTTATATATTTTTTTAAAAAGAAATATTTGCGTTCTTATGATTTACCCAAATATTTAATTTTGAGGGCCATTTTCAACGAGTTGTATATTTACAACTCGTTGAAAATGGGAATACAGTTGGGGTAGAGTAGGATTCGAACCACGGACCTTCGGTCCGTGAGTCCGAGACACTAGCCACAGGACCACAACCCGATTATATTTTCTTCCAATGTTCGTTCAAAGTAGGTAAAGACAAATTCCTAGAATGTTTGATTGAACTAAAAGTTCTTTTTCCAACTCAAATGACTACCCTTATTTCTGATCCCAATCACAAAACGATTTCAGCTGTTTCAAAAATGTTGTCAATTAAGTCTTAAAATACAAAAAACCAAGTTTATTGTTTGCAATAATGATACTTATTTTGTAAAATGTAGAGATAATTTGTTATACTTAATTTGACACTGGCAAAAACTTCCAGCTTAGTTGAATGATTACCAATTAAACAGTAATAAAATTTAAACGTGACGTTTGTGCATCAAACTTTGCTACGTACTGAATTTACATTTTCTTTACTGGCAACTCATATAAGACTAAATATTCCGTTCCTTCCCAAATCCTTCCTATTTCAAATGCTTGTGCTTCTATCGTCCTGTGAGCGAGTCACATGTGAAAGATGCCTATTAATATTCAATGATTTATTGCCAAATATAAAAAGACTCAAAATGTAAAACAAAATTTAAAATAAAAATAACTGCACACATAAATAGTGTAGCGAGAGATTATTTTGAAAAATTTATGTAAATAAAAAAATGTAGTACTTTATATAATTGGTATTCATATTTTTCGCTCACAATTTTTCATATTATTTATATTTTTATGTATTTCATTGCTTTATATTTGTTTTATTATATATTATACTATATTATTTATGTTTAAGTAACATGTATTCTTGGCACATATATTTGCTTTATATTTGTATAATAACGATTTGTAATTTCTTACATTTGATTAGCTAGGCATTTATAATTAAGTAGTTTTAGTTTTTCTTTTTTATGTTATTGTTTTATTAGTATAGGACTACTTATGCTCTAAAGATATAAAATCTCCATCTAAGAACAGGCTGTGCCATGTTAGATGGAGACTATCATAAACAGAGAACACTCCGTTTTCATTTTACATTAATCGGTTTATATTATAGATTCCCTGTTATTAAGTATGCATTATTTATTTTTGCAATAAATTTATAAATAAATAATAAATTAATAAATAAATCTATTAGGGTTTTCATAAGCCTGTTGACTGACTTTTAAAAAAATACGTAAAAAAAAACAAATGATATATTTTTTAATATTTGTAATTTATTGCAACAGAATGGTAAAACATTTTTGAGGAGGTAATATGGAATATGGCAGTCTAGGCATTTCCAGGGCTTATGCTTAAAGTCGGAATAATCGGCGCGCGTGCATGAGAAGATGTATGAATGTAGAGGAAGCGAGATCTGTATGCAAAGATAGGGTGTTGTGGCGTTCTATCTTCTCTGCCTACCCTTACGGGAAAACGCCGTGGTGGTTTATTTTGTTTGTTTGTTTGCTTGCTTTGTCAAACACTGGTTCAAGTGATCACTTTACACAGTGTGTAACATTCACTGTTCTGCGTATGTTTGAACATCCACATTTCCTTAAACTCTTTTTTAACTTTTCACTTCGCATTCACTTACCTTCTCAAAAATGTTTTCTTCTTATGAATCCAGCCTTGTCTACAAACATTTGGACAAACTAAAATTATTGGTTATTTTATTTGGTAACCAAATAGTATTCACCTACGTACAAAATATATTCTCATTTTATTTGTATTATTAGGGACATCCGTGCACGCACCAAAGAAATGTATACGCAGAAAAAATCGATAGGTAGGTGCTGAGATGTCAAGAATTAATCAGGTTTTTTTTTTTAAATCTTAGTATTCTCTTCGCAATCTGCGTCTTTGCAAGATGTTCGCATAAAAGCGTATAAAATCTGAAAACATTTACTAGAATTTTCTAATAAATAAAGCCTTCAAACGGCGAATATCGTATTCAAGCACTACAAAGTCTTCTTCTGATTAAATACACCCCCCATCAGAAGACTTTGTAAATGTTGATTTCTAGATACGACCGAAAAGTCGCGAAAGTATCCCCTATTTAAATGCACGCGCAATCATAACAGAGTTCGGGTCAAAACTATGCGAGTGACCGAAATATTGGCAGGTTGTATAGGGGTTGGTTCGCGGGGGCAGTGCCCTCGCAGTGTGTAGGCAGTGACGGGAGGTACCGACACATACAGTGCTTTGTGCATCCCTTAACTCGATCAGGGGGAGGTGCGGATTACTGGCTACAGTACCGGCTCGAGAGTTTACTATTGGCAGAAAAATATATAACGAGAAGCTTACTACGCCTCGTCGCGATAAATCCGAATATTGTAAGTCAAATTTATCACTGCTTGTAAATATTGTTTACCTTAAAATGATATGCGGGGTCAGATAAATTTAATGAATAGATATTTGAAAACAGTTTTTCTGTCTCTGTCACGTCGCGTTGAACTGATTATGCCTAGCTGAAATCGACAAAATTAACGTTTATCTTATTTGTGTACCGTACACCCGAAGACGGCAGATAAAGCTGGGCGCTTTTTAGGGTTTTTAGATGGTCCTAGCTCCCATAAGAAACAATTTATCAAAAACTAAAAAAAATGGAAACACGCCGATGGTAAATAACTATATTGTGTGAAAAATGGTCGGACTTATCATGTGGGTATCTTAACCATTTAAACATGCAGAGACATGTAAAAACTTTATAAAACATTTGTTCAAACAAACGGGGACGGGGTTGGGAACGACCCCAGCTAGAATACTGTACTCCTATTTGGTCGCCTTACTATAATGTCAGTATTAGTAGACTAGAAAGGGTCCAACAAAAATTCTTTAAACAGGTCGACTACCGGTTAAACCTTAACTTATCTAACTATGCCGAAAGTATGCAGTACCATGGATAAACTCTCTTAAACATAGAAGAATAATGTTAGACCAGTTATTTTCATACAAATTAATAAATAATAAAATTGATTCACCTAATCTACTTGAAAGACTTCTATTCCGCGTGCCACCTAGACCGACAAAATCTTTACGTATTATATTTTGACGTCGATGTAGCTGATCTAAGCGTAAGACGTCTGTCAGCTAGTTCATCTGGAATGCAGAGTTCCCTTAGATATTCCGGAGCAAAGTTGTGCAGTGACTTATACATATGCCAACAGAGTTTGTATTCCACCCTCTGTGGAAAACGTAACCAGTGTAATTCCCGAAGTAGTGGAGTGATATGACTGAACTTAGAGATTCCAAAAATAAGTATCGCTGCGGCATTCAATACAATAGTCGTATCAGCTGCACCATTTGCAAAAATAATAGTGAAGCCTCGTGTTTTTATTCTAGTTCGGGACTATGCCAAGGGAGACGCACTTATCGCGGGGGAGCGAGAGGGAGAGGCGAAGGGAAATTGAATTACCCGAGGCGGCGACGTACCCGGCGTATTCGACACCGCCCGCAAGCCGTAACGAGTAAGGACGGTACTTATTTTTTCCTCCCCGAGAAGAGAATTTTCCTTAGAGGACCGATTCGAGGCCCTAGTCGTGCGGGTGACGGCAGATGGAGTGGAAGCGGGGAAAGATATTCAGCGCAAACCTCTTCATTACGATAAGTTGGAGTTGCTTGGAGTATTTTAAATTAAAAAGTTAGAAACTAGGAGACAAATTGCAGATACTGTGTATTACTTGTTCATTTCTTCGTACCCTATCATTTTAAGGTAACCTGGGCAGTACCCTTCAGTCTTACGATCAGCGCCTAGAACATTTTGGTCTAGATAAATTAAAATTTAGGAGACAGATTTTAGACTTGATATATCTTTATAAGACTTGAGAGGTCATACGGTAATTGTGAAGATGCACAATTATGGTCCCAGTCATATCTTCACGAACGAGAGTATGAGGTTGCATTTCAAAATGCAAGATCTCCAGTTCACTCTGTAACAACAGGAGTACCACAAGGATCAGTTTTAGGGCCATTGTTGTATCTACTTTATACAAAAGACATTGAAAAAATAATAAAATCGTGCGGGTTATGGGCTCATTGCTATGCTGATGATACCCAAATATACTTTTTCTGCAAGCCGATGGATAAAGACAATTTACAATTAGCCATCACTCAGTGTATAGGTAAAATAGGTGACTGGGTGGCTGAAAATCGACTTATCCTTAATCCATCAAAGACAGAAAACCTTTGGGTTGCAACACCAAGAAGGCAACATATGTTAACAGATTCCTCTTTAAACACTGGACCTTCTATTATTCCTAATGTCAAGCTTTTAGGCGTTCATATTGACGCTGAACTTTCACTTGAAAGACAAATCGGCAAGACAGTCAGCGCATGTTTTTACCAGCTAAGGCAAATTAAGTGTATTCTAAAACATCTACCTAATGAGGCGGCCCGTCTCTTGGTGAACGCATTTGTGATATCATGAGTCGATTACTGCATTTGAAAATATGCTGGCCTCCCTAAATAGAAAATAGAACGATTGCAGTCGATTCTGAATGCAGCTGCTAGGCTGATCTTTGGTGTATCAAAGTACGATCATATTACACAGTTGCTTCAAAGTCTGCACTGGCTACGTTTTCCAGAAAGGGTTGAGTATAAGCTGTGTTGGTTAATGTATAAAACAATGCATAACACGGCTCCTCAATACCTTAAGGAACTCTGCATTCAGGATGAGTTGGCAGATAGGCGCCTCACTCTCCGCTCAGCCTCCTGTTCTGCTGTAGGGAAGGTGATACTACCCCAATTACGCAACCAGAGTTCCAAATTTCGTGATAGAGCTTTTGCAATAGCCGGACCTTTGGCGTGGAATGCCTTACCTTCAGAACTACGAAATTGTGCAACAGAATCGCTTTTGAGAAAGAAAAAAAAAAACTCATTTATTTGTGAAATCGTTTCCTGATTTGAAAAGTGCTACTGCTTAAAAGGAATACAAACATAATACATATGTGTATGTGTATGGGTAATTTATAAAATTAGTGTGTAAGTGAATAGTAATTAAGAGTAAGCTGATAGAATTAAGTATAATGTACAGCGCCCTTGAAGTGATTATTCAAGAAAACGGCGCATTAAAAATTGACAAAATTTATTATAATTATTTTATAGATATATTGATTTAGACATACCCCAGTGTACGTCTGAGGTGCGAATTATTTATAATATTAATGTATAAAATTGTACAAAAATCTGACGTGGCGTAAAATATAACAAATGTGCAGAAAGCTGTGAGAAAATACGAAAAGAACATCGCGATAAAAATATGAGCGTTGCAAAATATTTAACAATACAGAATTATTCGGCTTGTATAATATAACATTAATCAAAAGAAAATAAAGAAGTAGATTAAAGCACTTTTGACAGGGATGACGTTAAGAAAATAAACAAGTTCGTGTATAGAACTCGTATGGAATCAAAAGGCTTCCTAAGAAAATATTGCCACAGCTTCGTGTGGGGGTCCTATAATGTATGTGTGTAGGTACCCCTCTGTACAATGTTATCTTTCTCCCTCTCTCGGGCTCCGTTCATAAAAGCGAATTTACACTTCACATAAACGAACCCATTGTGACGGAAATTGCACAAATTCGCGAATATCCTCGCGTCCCATACTTACGTTATACTATAGAACTCTCGTAACGCTGAAATTAACAGTTATGTGTGTGAAATAGAACTAGAATCCTGGATCAGTGTTTTCGACCCGATGGCTGCTCTCAGAGAAAAATACCGAATAAGGAAATCGAGTGGAGACAAGTCCGCCTCGTAAAGTTGTCGACGCATATGCCACCATTCTTGAGGTCCCGGGTCCATTAAAGGTTGTTTAAACTGCTTGATTTCATTGTTCCTGACGCGTAAAACTGATCACCTTACCTTCATGTAATAGATGATCTAAATACGCTGCGTTTGGTTTACGAGTTCAGCGCCCTATGCATCACTGAGGCTAATGAGAGGCTTGGTATTACGCGGAAAAAAAACATGTCTCACGGTATGGTAAAACAATTAACGAATATAGAGCGTATTTGCATAGTATGTTTATCTTTATATATATAATTCCTCTGTACGTGTGATGTCACTGAACTCCTAAATGGCTTAACCGATTTACGTGCGGTTTTTAGATAAATATAGATCTTTGCGCTGTACGCGTTCGTAGATATTAAAATCTTCAATATAATATGTAAAAAAGAAGTAAAGAGCATACATGTTTTATTTATCGATCTACCAGGGTTGCATTCAAGAAGAATGCAGTTACAAAAAAATGGAAAGATGTTGTTTTTTTGTGTATAAAAAAAGTTTATTTTTGAATGTTTACAAACAGCATTTGTTTTTGTGGATCTCAAACAGATTCTTTCCTTAAATTCCTTATAATTTCTATCCATTTATTTCTTTTTACTGGATTTTTGGTAATACTAAAATAATATTAAATTCAACACATTTTTAAAAATCGTATTCCCACATAAGTACACCCCTTTGTTGGTGAGAAGACCGGAGTTCGACGTTTGCAAAAAGAATGCCATATTTGAAAAAATGTTTATTTTATGTTTTGTAATTCAACCATAAACAAGTACCTACTTAAATTTAAAATTTGAATATTAAAAATTTTTAGTTTTGGAATTTAATCACAAACAAGTACCTAGGTACCTACTTTTTAATGAAAAGTATTTTTCTAAGGCAAGCCAACGTTCGGGCAGGACAACGTCTGTCGGGTCAGCTAGTTTTTTATATATTTTAAATCGCCGTCGCTTTATTTTAGTATAATTAAGTGAATACTCGTTATTGGATGGCAGGCCCTACCATTTTTATATTTACATTTTTTATAGTTCCTATTTATAATCATCTCTTACTTCTTCATAGAGGTCGTTGCTGCTGGATATCTCAACACCCAAGTGCTCAGAGTGCATTACTTGCTCTATCATTTTACTGTCGTACTTGCTGTCTTGAGGCTATCTACTACTATATATATTATAAAAATATTGTATGAATTAATATGGCTACAATGAATTTATTTGACGTTAAATTGAGCGCATTCCGGACTTACATTCAACATTAAAAATAATATTATTTCGATGGTCTGTGAAGGAATTCAGTTGATATTTGGTTGATACGACATTCCATAAACGCACATTAAAATATTTGTTCTAGAGATGTCAAGGAACGTGGACACGTGACGTCACGCCAAGTCCCGTTATTTTAACTATTTAATAAACAATAAATGGAAGAATTTTCACGATCAAACTGTTTATTGTACTTAACAAAGATTTTATTCTAGGGCTGATAATAAAATTAATTAAATAATCATACTTTACGTCCACTTTTTGGTAAAAAATAACAAGGTCCCACTATAAAAATTAAAACAAAATGCGTTTTGATGAGAATTTTACATTAAAATATTTTATTAAATTTAATTAAAATTTGAAACTTGAAAAAAAATGTAGTAAACATGAACACAATACGAGAATATCAGAAAAATATCATATACAATCTTTTAAAACAAGAAAAGGACAATCGAGACTTATAAACCATGGACTGAAATTATATAATAAGCTACCGGACAAAACTAAACAAAAGACTCAGGCAACCTTTACAAAAGATGTTAAAAATATTATTATTAACAGTAGAATGTGAATTTTAAAAGTGAGAACATTTTGTTAAATGTATGTAACCCGTAAGGGTTTATCAATAAAATTTAAATAAAAAAATAAAAAATAAATAATATGAAATTAAAGCGTAGAGAAGTGTTTTATTATAATTAATATGACTTTAAATCATTATATATAATTAAAGCGATATACGTTAAGGAGTAATTATTATTATTTATTTATTATTTACTGAAATCTACAGTCATTAACAATAATACGAGTACATATTATGATAGTTATAGTATAGGCCTTTCGGTCTCACAACGCTGCAGGAACGGCGAGAAAGGGGTGTCCTGATAGAGACATACAAGATACTCAACAGTTACTATAGCTGGCAAAATTTGGATCCCGTGTTCGAGCTTAAACAAGATGTTCGTCTTCGGGGCCACAGTCTCAGGCTGGGGAAAGCGAGATCCCATCTAAATCCACGGAAGCATTTCCTGAGCAATAGGGTTGTTGATGGTTGGAATAAGCTGATAAAATGGAACTAAATCGTAAACATTTTCGTGCGATGATTTTATATGACTTTCGACGTGGATTAAACCAACAACAGTGGGCCGATCAACTCGCTGCTAGCTACTTTTGGTGATGAAGCACCATCTCGAGCCACAAATTACTAACCTACAACGAGTCAGTGTGCTGTCGCTTTTTGCTTTTTAAAAAAAAAATATATATATATATATCACTCTCATCGGCTCCGATAAAGGCTACTATTATATAAATTGAAAATACTATTTATGCATAAATATTTTGTCGTATTAGTGTTTACGTCAGCACAGTAAAATAATTTGGTGTGACGATCACGTTTATAGGATACATGAAAATTAATTAAACTAAGTAAATTAGCGTACTAGCAATGCCATTTATAAGCGTCAATAAAAACATCAAGTCTGCAATCTGTCGTCTATAACCCCAAGAGTCTACCTTAAAATGTCTTCTGGCTTCATTGTAATAATTCGATAATTAGACATTATTTATGTATGATAGATATATTAATAATTTGCCGTGGGATTTTTCTATTTTATATTTGTGTCATTCATAGTATGGGGACCAAATCAAAATTGCAAGTTCTATATAAAAATATAGTTGATTTAAGGACAGTACGAAATAAACAAGATATAAAAAATAAACATCAAAATTATGATACGAACATCGAATGTTAAGGATCTGGGCGTTAGATTTGTGAGCACCCTGACATTTCATGAACACATAGAGACAATCAGTGGTAATGCATTGAAGATGTTAGGATTTGTTCTGCGTACTGCCAGGGTTTTCGAAAATACCCGCCTACTGAGAACCCTTTACAACTCCTTGGTGCGAAGTAGACTCGAGAGTGGCTCGATGATTTGGGGGCCACATGAACTGAAGTACTCTCTTATGATAGAGAAAATCCAAAAGAAGTTTCTGAGATATCTCTACATGAGAGTGCGGGTATTATCCTTGGCTCTACCCGACCGAGTTTCTTCAGGGTATGCTTGGTTACAACAGTTTAGAGACTAGAAGGAATGTGTATTTGACTACACATTTTTGTCGATTGTTGCGCGGTGTGATCGATAATTCTGAGATTATAATGAGCATTGGTTTGTGTGTTCCTGATAATTACCTAAGACTGCGTCAGCATAGATTGTTTCATATTACGATATACAGGACCAACCTGCCTATGGTTATGCCTGTTGGAAGGTCTACCGCTATGCTGAACAACATCGCTTTGGATATTGATCTGTTCCATGTATCTGAAGGGGTTTTCGGAGCAGGATTCTCCTACTACTTTGACAAGAATCTCTTTCATGTTTTTTTTTCTTTTTTATAATATGTACGTATTGAATATATGTTAGTAATGTATATGTTATATTTAAATAAATAAATTGAAAAAAATAAAATAATGACACCTTACGTAATACATAATTTAAAATTATGTTCAAAATGTTTTCACATTCGGACATGTTTTCACGCTTCTGAGTTTTTCGAATGGACGCAAATTTTCAAAGAAGTCGAAGGGCTTCACCGGGGCTGTATGTAATTCTACGGTTGAAAAACCGTGCTCTCATTTGATAATCTTTGATTATTGAGTACTTGAAAATAACATTTTTATATGTATAAATTGTTTGTATTTATTTGATATGTAATATATATATTCTTTACTAACTTTGTATACTATGTGGAAATCTGTTATTAGTTCTGAGTTTATACACTATATCTGTTTGTTTACTAAAAATATGTATGTAGAACTGTTGATTTCCCTAATAAAATAAAAAAAAAATAAAATAAAATAATACGATATGATCGGTAGTTCGTTCAACTAATAGGCGAAAAATGATCTCAGTACAGTGCCAGATGTCTGCAGTATAGAAATATGCTTTCGCGGAGGGATTAACATAATGAGGACATATTTAAATATGCCACCCCTGGTTTATACGAGAAAAAACACACATACTTTATTTGGCCATATGAACCACTATTAATAATAAATAATAACCCTCGTGATCTTTTTGTGCTGGAAATTTGAGAATAAAAAAACGGCCAGAGCTAAAGAAAACAAATAAGATATGTAGAACGCGACACATTCAATTTTTATTTTATTTTATTTTATTGAAATAGACGGCACTTAATGCCTTTTACATAAAAGTTGCACACAATAAAATACATATGTACACGTAAGTGAAATAAGTAAAATATAGTATTTAAAAGAAATTATTGCATAGTTATTTACAAATTAAGGGGTAAAAAAAAAGAAACGGTTTAAAAATAATATTACTAGTTATAAAAATACTTGAAAAATTAAATATTTGGTGATAGAAATATTTTGAACCTGTAAAAAAAAGTGAAAAAAAAACTAAGAAAGCAACACATATTAATAAAAAAAAATGAAAACAATTTTGAATAACACTAAACGAAGCTTTTTCTTTTTTAAATTACATGTATTATTATTTAAAACTACTACTTAGGTAACTAATATACATATAAAAACATACTGATCAAAAAAAATGATAAGATAAATATTTTGTACTTTTAAATAAAATCAAGAAAAGAAAAGAAAAAAAAACATTAAAAAAGAAATTTAAACAATTTTGAAGAATACTAATTGATAAAAAAAAAGTTATCTAGAACTATTAGGTACTAGCTTCTCCTACCCATGAAATACAGGTGAAGGGCCGTCCTATATAAACTAAACTAAACGTGCAATGAGTCACCAACGTCTTGGTACTTGTTGCCTAGAGCGTATTTTAAAGTTTTTTTTTTTACAATCTAATTTATTTAGGCAAACATATATTTTTACAATTTAAGTAGGTATACTCAACGTTTCAACCCTTTTCGTGGAGCTGGATGCTCGACTTTTGAGTTTAAAGTTCGTTTTACAATTTACTAGGTATATATTACACATTGTTTTTGTAATATTTATAATCTTTCAAAAACTATATTATAGACAAGTCGTGCATTCAAATCGTCATAATATGATTTGAATGCATTGCGACTTGTTCATTTGAAGCATTCGTGGAAGAAAGTACAAATATGTGTTTTTAGTGGTAAACTCCAAAATGTTGATTTTGAAAATACTCCACGAAATTAAAACAAGATAAAATATTTACATAATGCCTGAATTCATGAAAAAATTCATAAATATTGTTATTTATGTCAAAAACCGGTATAAAGAGATTTGTAATATGCATTTTATACATGTGATACAAAACTACGCATATAACTATAAGGTAATTAAAAAAAAACATAAACATTATTTTAATTATAGCAATAATTATAAATTCTCGCGCGAGGCATAAAATGAATAAAATAAACGTATAAAAAGTATGTTAAGTTTTACATACAAGTATAAGAATATAAATCTGTCGATACCGGGTGCTCAAACTGGTCGGCTTGCTATGCTCGTATACTTGGGAGAGTAACAAGTTAGAAACACAGACACCGTTTTTGTTTAACATTATTTACGAATGTTGATTATAATTATTTGAATAGCCGATTAAAATTCAGAATTATTAATTCACTAAAAAACTATATGAGTACTATAAATAGCTAATTTTGATACAAAGTATTAATCGTTTTTTTTTGTTTTATTGATCAACGATTTTTTTTAAAGTATTAACTTCGGAGTATTATCGAGAAAAATCTATAAAAAATATCAATATTACTATAAATTAGTTCATTTTCTGAATATAATATATTATGTACATGCATATGCATAACAATTGTACCGTCTCTCGATAAGTCGTTATAAAAACGTCAAAAAGCAAGATTATCAATATTACCTACAACTTATCGAGAATGGGTGTCTTTACTTCGGCAATGTGTCTTTGTGAAAATGACGATGAGACATTAGATCATCTGTTCTTGGACTGTCACCTCTAAGACAGAAGCAAATTCCTTCAAAATATTGGGAAGAATATAATACGTTCCCTATTAACGTAAAATTTTTACTCGCCCAGAATGATTTGGATACTTATTTACTTCTGACTAAATTCTTAGGGACAAATAATAAAAATATTTGAATTTGTTTAATATTATTTGCCAAATTTAAATAATAAGTCTAACTGAATGTCCCCTCTTTACCTTTGGCCCAAAATTTCATGTTTTGTTTATGTTTAATTTAGACGGTAATAATATTTTATTTTCACATAACTCTTTCATACTGATTTTAAATACCTCACATTATATTTTATTTTTTCGTGGGTATGGTTTTTTTGTCGTTCACTGAAGCGTATATTCTTTCAATTTCTTATTCTTGTTTCTAAGAGCCAAAATCACTCGCAAACGAGTGGAGGCGTATATAATAAAAATTAAAAATTACGTACAATAATTAATGTAGATACTAGTTACAGTTCAGTCCGGGACCGAAAAAAAGGAGTGAAAAAACACATTAAAAACAAATATTACATTTCAACCCAGTTGGCAATCGAATGCGGGACTTTTCAAAAGAAACGTCAAATTTTCCCTGGGAGCAAAATAGCATTTAATAAGTAAAATAAATAAATGTGTGACGTAAGTATTAAATGCATAGATGTATTCACAAATTGCACAATTTAATTAAAATGCATTGTAGCTAAACGCGCGAATATTTATTAACAAATCAAAAATATTAGAAGCCAAAAAAATGAACGCGCGCAATCAAAGACGTAGATAAACGCATAGATAAATTCAGTACCTACGTTATAATAAAAAGTTTCTTTATTACTTTAAGAGTTTGTCGAATTCTCTATGCATCATGGGATCTGTCAAAATCAGCCGGCGCGCTTCCCAGTCCGCCAGTGCCTGTCCGCCGGTTCCCAGTTCGCCGTTCGCTCGCGCCCGCGTCAGGCTGCGGGGCGCTCCGCCACCGGCGGGCGGGTATCGATCCCAGCCCCCCCCCAGGAATACATTACGGGTCCCCTTTCCACATTTCATTTATATTACGGCCGCCCGACCAATAGCGAGGGACCCATGTGATTAATAAAATAGTGAGCGGCGCTGCGCCGCGTATCCACACAAGTGTCGCGACCGGTGCAAGCCTGCAGCCGCGCGGTTTCCGTGCTCCGCTGTTGTGCGGTTGTACCCACTGTCGCTCTTCAGATCTCCAGGTCTAGCCGCTGCGCCGGAATACACTTGTTCTCAAAATACAAACCTAATGTTTGTCGATGTTCTCGTCCCATCGCAACAATTGACGTGATTTTTTCGCATAGGGATAGCCGGAGAGATGAGCAATGAAATCAGCCCCTCGTGAAAATTGTAGTGCGAAAATGAATTCTTCTTTCACGTCGCAGCACCCCTTTCTTGATTTGGTCCATAATGCTCGTCTCAGTCTTACATAGTTCATGGATCTCGACATTTGCGCACCTATCATACATCGTTTTACCACAAACTCGCCTAAGAGATCGCATTTCGACAGCATTCAACCTATTTTCATAATTATTTTTCCAATTCCATACATTAGGGTTGGCATTAGAACTAGGTTGTGAACGGCCAGTTTCGCCTCCTGCGACAGACATTTGTTTGCCAAGGTAGATTTCAGTGCACCGTTCACCCTGTTCCCGGCACTCACCCTCCTTTCAATATATTTCTCAGTCATTACATCCCTAGTAAACAATCAGACTAGCGGAAAACTAAAGAATTGGCGCTTTTGAAATATGGTGCTGCAGACGCATGCTCTGAATCTTGTGGACAGTTGGACGTACCGACGAGTCCATCCGTCGGGGGTTGAACCGTGGTGGTTCAACTCTGGTTAATGTTTGCCAAAGACGCATTCTTCGATTCTTAGACACGTTGCGCGGGGCAATGGTGATAGTCTGGAGCGGAAAAGGGTGAAAAGGTAGGTCTCCTACACGATGGACCGATCAGGTCGGGACAGCGGCAGGCACCTCAGTGGTCGGAGCGCTGCGTGCGACGCAGTCAAGGAAGAGTTGGAGAAGAATTGTCGGGCAGCCACAAGGGTCATGATCCTCATGAGGTCAGAAATGAGGACAGTCATAAGGACAGAAACTAAGAAGACAATATTATGACATGAAATATTTATTTGCTAAGTGTTTTATGCTGTCCTTTATAAAGCACATAGGTTTAAACAAGGTTTGTATGAAAGTAAGAAATAAAGAATTTGAGTATAAATCAAACGAGAAATGTGATTAAAAATTGATTGTCACCCCCTTATAGTTTCTGGCAACAAAACAAAACATAGGGAGAGATATTTTATTGTATTTATTACTTATTGATAAAAATGTTCTACGCATCTCCCCCTAAGATTACGCCGTTATTTATGAATATGACCGATATATATTTTAAAGCGAGGGGATGTTTTCTGGAAAAGGTCATCAACCCCGGAATTCGCATATGCTGATAAACAAATAAGCACATGTCAGTTTTCTTTCGATAAAAAAAAATCATTAAAAAAATAGATCGGATCAAGAGCTTAAAAAATGTGAAAATAAAAATATGCGGTGATCACATTTTACGAATACGTGCTATGCAGATTGTATGTTTAAAGTAATAGCAGGAGCACACAAGAATTGAAATATTTGTAAAAATATATTTATTTATTGAACAATGTTACTTTTGCCGTGGAAAAAGATCACGTAATTTATTTACTTATTTAACAATTATTGAGGTCAGCGTTACTTTAAGGGTTATTTGTATTTAACCCATTCAGTTAGGATCTCAAATGAAATCTCACGTCTTTCGTTTATCATACCTACAATTTAAAAATCAGAAAGTATTAAATTGTAAACCGCCCTTGAGGTGATTTTTCGCAAAAATGGCGCTATATAAATCAGCCAAACATTATTATTATTATTACGTAACGTAGGCTGTGAATTTCAGAAAGATCACATATGTAATACACAATATTTTAGGAATTATTATTAGTATGGATACGTTATAAAGCGCGATTTTTGTAATATAATACCTCAAGGGCGCTTTACAGAGTAATTATGTACCACAACAATAACAACAAACCATCACGCCGTTTCCCCGTAGGGGTAGGCAGAGAGGATAGAACGCCATAACACTCTATCTTGGCATACAGACCTCGCTTCCTCTACATTCATACATCTTCTCATACACGCACGCCGATTATTCCTACTTTTGACATGTCCATCTTCAAGTATTTGATGGACTTGATCGTGCCATGTCTTTCTCGGTCGTCCTCGTTTTCTGCATCCATCAACATTTGCATCGTAGATCCTTTTAGCCGTTCTTTCGCTGTCCATTCGCTCTTCGTGTCCAAACCAACGCAGCACCCCTTTCTTGATTCTGTCAATAATGCGTGTCTCAGCCTTACACACTTCACGGATCTCGACATTTGTGCACCTATCATACATCGTTTTACCACACATTCGCCTGAGGGATCGCATTTCGACAGCATTATATAAATAAATAAGTTTAATGTTAGCTTTTTTAACTAGCAATTTCAGTAAAACAATTTACTTAGTTATTAATCGCTACGGATTTATAGAAATGATTTAGAGAAAAAGTCGGTTTTAAGATTTTTTCGAAACATCACTTCACTCTCACAGTTTCGCACTTCTGCTGGGAGAGCATTCCATGCTGTAGAGCCTGCGACCGCAAATGCGCGTTCACCGAATCTAGTGCGCTGTTTCCGTAGAGGTATAATAACTTTTCTTTTTGGCGTAGATGTAGCTGATCTAAGGGTGAGACGTCTGTCAGCTAGTTCACCTAGAGTGCAAAGTTCCCTTAGATATTCCGGAGCAAAGTTGTTCGTTATGATAAAAGATTTTTTTTTTCGATCAGCTAGTGTTTTTTGAATTTATTATAATCTAAACAAAGTATATAATTAAAGTACGTAGTTCATAATGGCAATTTCTTCCAATCAACCAATAAAATAATAGTTTTATTTTTATAATTCAAGTACAGAACATATTTAATAGAAAATAAATATTAAAAAGCTAAAGATATATAAAAATATAAATTAACGTATTTGTTTATGAATTACCTTTAATCGAAACTATTACTTAATGGGAAAAAAGAAAAAGAGGAAAGAGGAAAGGAGGAGAGATTGAGGAAGAGAAAGGAGATGTTTCTTCAGACGTGATTTAAACAGAGATACTGTATTAACATCTTTGATGGTGGATGTGAGATGATTCCACAGTCGAGCCGCATGGACACTATATGAGTTAGAGAAGAAAGAGGAATTGTGGATGGGTATTAAGAGAGTGCCTTGAGAATTAGAACAAAGAG
This sequence comes from Micrasema longulum, assembly GCF_059751315.1. Lineage (NCBI taxonomy): Eukaryota > Metazoa > Arthropoda > Insecta > Trichoptera > Brachycentridae > Micrasema > Micrasema longulum. The sequence goes on along the minus strand of NW_028278134.1, from coordinate 71,382 downwards.
GTAAACCATGAACTGATAAGCGTTGAAATTTTTCACGCAGGTATATAAGAGCGTTAGGACTATAAAGTACATTGAACAGAAGTGAGAGGGAGTGATAGTCTCTCCGCTGTCTAATTTTGAGCCAATTCAATTGCCTACGATAGTCAGAAATATATATCTATACATATAACATTCTTGTTACTATTTTCCTTAAATAAATATTTGGTATTTCCCAAATTGTTATTTTCCTCGAACAAATAAACGATAAAAATACAATAACCACTATTTCACTAAAAAGTGTAAAAATATCACAAAAGAATATTTATAAATTAGTGATTTCATTAATTCGGCCCTCGTAGGCTTGACGCTTGTCACACGCGGGGGGGTTCCGGGTTCGTTTCCTAATGAGATCGCAATAATTAAGAATGATTTTCCGCGCGTTTGCCTACTTTAATTCCCACATGGTCGACATGAAATATTGATATTAATATATTGATTGATTTGGTGTTTATTTTGTAAAACTCCATATTTAAACTTATAATATTAGAAATCAAACACTGATTTGAGTCTACTGAACACTTTATTTTATTTTTACAAATATAAAAAATATAAAAACAAAAATTTCGTGACAATTGTTCCGCCTGTTAGGGCATTTTCAAACGACATTCGTCGAAAATGAACGCTTAAAAAGACACGAAATTAACATGAAAATAAAACATCGTTTACATTGACAAACGCAAAACGTAGAATATCGTACCGGGAATATAATAAATTGTGTTGCAAAACTGCTGAATAATATTCGAATTTACTTTGTGTAATGAAATTGTAATTTTGTTCATTTAAACAAGTGTGCACATTCAAAATTACGCTATCTTAAAAAATGCAGTTATCAGAGAAAACACTAGTTTGCAAGTATGGGCAAACTTTTGCATTATCTTATATTACGAACCGATTCTCGGTAAACGTGATAATGACACTCGTAGTTTGATCGAAAGCAAATTATGACAAGTCGATTGAAGAAGCTAAGCGTTTGCGATCTTTGCCTTGCGTTTGCATACCCGATTGTATTATTAGTTCACAGAGTTAATTAAATATTATTCCCAATACAGTTCTAGATCTGTCAATCGGGAAGGAACAAGTCAAGTTGGTGAACCGACACAACACCCGGAATGGAACTAGTATTGTGGACAGGAAATCGCAGGCTAAATCAACATTAGTGGAATCAATTAACACAATGACGGGGAAACATTAACACCGCAGGACAATCATTCGGCCGGTGACTGTGCGTGAGCATGAGCATGAATAATGTAACTACATAAGGATTAATGACCGAGTTTCTGGTTAGTTCACTAGTTGTATATTTATGTCTACGGCCAGAGATTTGTGCCGGAGTTTGCAATATGAATGCTATTTATTTCATTCTGCATTCCGTCGATCTTACACGCGTTTGACTCAATTTCATAAAAAAATTAAGCCTCATCTTGGCAGAACGAAAAAATATTTTTTTACACATTTGATGGTCAAAAAGGCTTTAGAACCCCAAACAATTTTTTTTTGTTGCTAAATGTTATTAAATATTTGTATATAACTAATTATTGGCTTTTCTATGTCTACAGGTTTCGAGACGTACCCGTCTCTTCGTCGTACCTAATCAATTAAAATCATGACTTCTATAAAAATACAGGAGTCGAAATCTTACATTCAAATAATAAAGGGTTAAAATTAAATAATATGGAAATATTTCACATTGGGAAAGCTTTAAAAAATAATGTTCCTTTGATCAATAATCAAACAACCTTTCAATATAGTCCTTTATACGATGTTATACTGTAATGGTCACCCTAAACCTACTAAGCTCACCCCCTCTACCTTTTTTCAACTTTTTCTCAAACAACATAGAATATTTTAATAATTTGATCAGTGTATGTTTGCCCTAATCAGTGCATGAACTTATTTGCTCCATGGGCTTTGTAGCTGCAAAACGGATTTAGTAACAAACTTTGTTGACTTCACAGGTTTTGTATAAATTTAATTTAATTTTTGAAGTTAGTGCTTCAAATATAAATAAATATTAAATATTTTATATAATGAATGATTTGTTGTTAATTTATTAGTCTTGATAAAGCGATCACTATTATAAATACGAAAAATATAAGAAAAATGTACAATAAGATTTAAATAACAGGGGGTCGATCGAATAATAAAAATATATCGTCGCCGTTCAGGCAAGTCACTAACCCTAAAAATACAGCTTTGAGTTAAATATGCCATTCAAAGCGTAAACTTATATTTTTGAAGAGGCCAACGTCACCAAGTTACCTTAGTTAGAAAAGAGTTGCGAAAATCTAAATTATTTTTTATCTATGTGACTTTATATCATTATATATTATAACAAAAAAACATGTTAAAAATATGACTTTAAATAAAAAATTATTTTTGATCACAATATTACAATAATTATTTAAACTATTTTCTACTTTTCACTATTTTTTATAGCTTGCATTGTCCAGATAATAAACAAGCAAAAGTCACATTAAAAACCTTCCAGATATTTCTTGACTCTTCTTGACAGAAAAAGACTCGAATGAATTATGTTGTGTTTATAAAGCCTCCAAAATACAAAAGTCTGATTATTCCTTGGTCTCCAAACTTCAAATTGCGATTTCTCAAAGTGATATTTTATGGGTGGATGACTTTTGCCTGGACAGCGACGATATGGAAGTGGGTGAGTAGTTGTACACTTATTTAGGGTTATTTATCAACAAGGGGGCTGTATGCCAATTATCCCAAAACGTCTTACCGGCATATTATGTGTTTGGAATTCTAATCCATGTTTATTTCTAATCTGATTATGATAATGAAGCATACGGCAATATACGGAAATAAAATAAAAAATAGTACGCACACTAGGCACTTGCATGGTTGAAATACAATAAAAAAATATATCGTAAAAAGGGTGTCTAAAATAAATAGTGTTTTTAATTATTGTCAATCCAATCCCAATATTTTACTTCATAAACATAAAATCGGTATCAACGTTGAATCCAGGAGTCTCCTCCACTCTTACCGGTCTGCTGCCCTTCCTCTCCGGTTCCTCACTTCCAAAATTGTCATATCTGCGCTGATGCAGTCCATCCTTCGCATTTTGGGCCATCCTGGCCTTCGTCGTCCTTGGGGCACAGAGAAAGTTAGGCGTTTTATGGGGTTTTCATTGTCCATCCAGATTATATGCCCAGCCAACCTCAAGCGTCCCACCTTGGTGAGTTGATTACATCGGGCGCTCGGTAGATATTGTATAGCTCTATATTGTAGCGACGACAAAAATGGTTATTTTCTCTCACAGGGTCGTAGATAACTCTGAGGATTTTTCTTTCGAAAGCTGTAATGGTCCCCTCAATATTCTTTGTCACAACCCAGGTTTCGGGGGCGTATTGGTACGTAAAAATATAAATAAAAACATCAATTAATTTGTTACAAAACGTGTAGCTGTTTGAAGTATTACATTATTTATGGATATTGAAAGATTTTTAACAGTAGTAGGGTCGTCGTGAGAGCATCGGAATTTCAAGTTTAAGTAATCACTTAAGAGGCTCTTGAACGAGCTGCCGATTTGCTGAAAAAAACACAATATAAAAAAGCTGAAAGGTTTACAAGTCCCACGTTTCGGCAGCGGGCTTCGGTTTGTTCGCTGTATGTCAAATCTAAGTTCCGAGCGTCGGCAGTCGGTAGTCGGCACATTGTCCGGGGGGGTCTCGCACTCGGGGGAGCAAATGCAGTTCGAATTACTAAAGACCGAGTGGGGCATGTGTAATGCGTTATGTGAATGCACCACGCTCTCCCCTGCTGGCGCTGCTTCCAGCAACTGGGACTTAAGTGTACCCTGAAGTCCCCGTAGTAATAAACGAACTCTGGCCTGTCGAGTCTCCGAATCTGACGTCTGGCTTCACTGATAACGGCGCGGCGTACGAACATAATAAAATCGGCTCGGTTGTTTCTTTTCGATGAAAATAAACGTCAAAGCGGATTGCATGAATGTACAATGCACGTACATTTATGCTTATCTTTATATATATAATTATTCTGTACGTGTGATGTCACTGAATTTCTCCTAGACGGCTTAACCAATTTACGTGCGGTTTTCGGAGAAATATAGATCTTTGCGCTGTGCGTGTTCGTAGAAAAAAAAAGTTAGATGCATAAATATTTTTTTCGTCGACCTACCGGGCATTCGACGAGAATGCATTTACAAAAAAAATGAAGGATGTTGTTTATTTGTGTTTAAAAAGTTTGTTTTTGAATGTTTACAAACAACACTCGCTTATTGTGGATCCCAATCAGATTATTTCCTTACATTCTTTATAATTTCTTCCCATTTATTTATTTTTACTGGATTTTTGGTAATACTAAAATAATATTAACTGACATTAAATACATTGTTTGAAAATCGCATTCATTAATAAAGTGCTTCCCTGTTGGTGAGAACAGCCAAGTTTGACATTTGCAAAAAAAAAATCTAAATTTGAAATTTTATTATTTTATTTTTTGGAATTCAACCATAAACAAGTACCTAGGTACCTAATTAAATTCAATATTTGATATTAATAATTTTTAGTTCTGGAATTCAATGATAAACAAGTACCTAGGTACCTACTTATCGATGAAAAGTCTTTTTCCAAGGTAATGGCAAACAAGCCAACGTTCGGGCAGGACAACGTCTGTCGGGTCCGCTAGTTATGTGTATTTTAAGTCGATTCAGTGTTTACTGTTACTGTACGACGGGAAATTGACAAAGTTAACCTTAATCGTATAAAAAGTTAAATATAATTTTATGTACGAAAATTGATAAATTTAGTACGAAAATTTGAAGTATGTTCGTCAGAAACCTGTATTATTATTATTATGGGTGATTTATACAGCGCCATTTTCGTAATATAATGCCTCAAGGGCGCTTTGCAAAGTGATTCTATAAATAAATCAATTAAATTTTAACTAAACGTCTCTAAAAAAAATATTATCTGTATGTCCCTAAATGAGTTTTTTTTTAAAAAACTCCTTGGGAATATTGTATATAATTATGTATAATATGTTTTCAATATAATAAAAAAAAAAATTTAAAAAAAAACTTTTAAAATTTGTGATTTAAGTAAAACAATTGACTTTGATATCACATGCTACGGATTTATTCAAATGATTGGAAAATATTTTTTTGAAACGTAGTGGAGTAATGTGACCGAGCTTAAAGATTCCAAAATTAAGTCTCGCTGCGGCATTTAATACAGATTGTAGGAAAGTAATTGTATTCATTGGTAGACCTACGTAGATACCATTTCAATAATTGCATTAATAATTAATTAATACTACAAACGCAAATGAAAAATCAACATGGATATAAATGTAAAAAAGAAATTAAATAAAAATACGTTGCTAGAAAAACGCAACATGTTTGGCCTTACTAGTTGTTACGTTAAGATTCGTGACAATGTTCTAAACAAATTTGAATCGGCGGGAACAAATAAACATGAATCGTGACGTATTAGGGGCGTGGCCAATGGAATGACCGTTTTTCCGGGAATTCAAAATTAAAAATTGAAAAGTATTTTTTATGCTACTAAAAATTATCTTTTTTTTTTATTGGACATTATTTCACAGACCTTTATTACTTTAAAAATGTAAAAAAAAAAAAATATTTCCCTATTGACGGGCGGCATCAACCGGCAAATTTTTGCGTATGCAATTAATTTGTCTCAGCTGGTAGAAGCATTGATTTGTCGTCATTTATTTATACACGGCACGTAGAGCCTTTTACTTTACAAAAATACTTATTGTGTAGAAATAAACACTTCAAATAATATACAGTAGATAAACGAGGAAAAAAAAACGTAAAAAGTATATATGTACATATTATACTAATTTGAGCGTCGAGAGAGGTCAGAGTTAATTGGATATGTTAAAAAAACGGATGTATGTTCAACATTTTATGCAGAAATTTGATTTAATTTTGAAGTCTATTTTATTGAAGATAACTTTTGATATACCATTGTAACACGGGTTCTCTGGATGAAGTTTCTAACAAAATTCACAAGTACTATAGAATAAGTTATTTGATTATCACTAGCGGTCTCTATGTAATTACGTCATAAAACGATTATAAAGTCGAACAATTTTGGAGTGATGGTAAACTTTATTGCAAGAATGGTTGATTTTCTAATCAAAAAATTGTTACTATAAGTCTGTTAAAATCCGAGGGAAATACAAACGGATAAACCATTTCAAATATATTTTTTAAAAAGCAAACGATTTTAATTATTCACAAAAATGTTGCTACATAAATCAGACAAATATTATTATTATCAATTCAGAACATTGGCGTATGATGTTTCGTAAATTTCAACCTACATCTAACTTTGTACGGAATGAATTCTTCCTAATAACAGCTGGATGTAGATTCAAGGAACTGCACGTACCTACGGGAATCGAATCGCCTTTAATTCTCGCAATAATTCGGTTAATTTAAAATTCTGTGTTAGTTATATCGCTCGCGCAAAATCAACAGCTGCGAGTTCCGACCGTGGCTTGTATCAAACAGTTCAATCAGATTGCAACTGATATTATTCGCTGTTAAATATTTATCGATGAATATAAAAACACCGCATTTCTTCGGCGTGTTTTATTGAATTTTACGAATTCAACACTCACCGTTGAAAAACAAAATACACGAAACAAAACAGAGTTTGAATAATATTTCAGATAACAACCCAGGCATTTAGAAATGTAATAAAGGAAGGTGTACGATAATTTAAGATATGTGTATATTTTACTAGACCGAACGTTGGCTTGCCTGCTATTAGCTTGAAAAAATACTTTCCATTGATAAGTATGCACCTAGGTACTTGTTTGTAATTAAATTCCAAAACTTAAAACTGAATATTCAAATATTAGATTTACGTAGGTACCTAGGTTTATGGTTGAATTCGAAAACATAAAATGAATATTTTTTCAAATATGGAATTCTTTTTGCAAACGTCAAACTCCGGTCTTCTCACCAACAGAGGAGTGTACTTATGTAGAAATACGATTTTTAAAATTGTATTGAATTTAGTGTTATTTTAGTATTACCAAAAATACAGTAAAAATAAATAAATGGGTAGAAATTATAAGGAATTTAAGGAAAGTTGAGATTTACAAAAAACAAATGTTGTTTGTAAACATTCAAAAACAAACTTTTTTTACACACAAAAAAAACACATCTTTCCATTTTTTTGTAAATGCATTCTTCTTGAATGCAACCCTGGTAGATCGATGAATAAAAGATTTATGCTCCTTACTTCTTTTTTACAAATTATATTGAAGATTTTAATATCTACGAACACGCACAGCGCAAAGATCTTTATTTCTCTGAAAACCGCACGTAAATCGGTTAAGCCGTTTAGGAGGAGTTCAGTGACATCACACGTACAGAGGAATTATATACATAAAGATAGCAATTCGTTAAGTGCAAAAATTGTACAAATAATATAAAGTCCGCTACAAACTGTGGAGTCCTCAATCCTTCAAACACATTTAGTACAGATGTCGGTCCTCGTAGAGACAGTGCAACCTTCGGGGATCGGTGTGGAGTCGGGATGGGAGGGGGAGAGGTAAACACTAAAGGGGAGTAGCAGGTAGGCCAAAGTAAACACATGCTACACACCACCTCTGTGTGGGAGATATCGAAACAGTTTTCGGCAACCGAAATGAAGCCACCGAACAGAAAACGCCAAGGATCCAAATAACGACGAGAATATCAACGAAGGTTATTTTGCTGTTTGACTGGAACTGAGAATGGGCTTTGAAATAGTCCGCATGAATTAAAACAGGGCCCCGCACACAGATTCAGAATTCGTTCGGAATTTTAAGAATGCGGAGAATCGGGAGTACATCCATAACTTCTTTGGCAAGTTAGCGCCGATAGAAAACAGAGACTCGAGACAATGTGCGAATTCAAAGTTCGAATCGACCGCCGATTATTCGATACGTGGCGCTGAGGGAACCGAAAGCACCTTTTTATTTATCCCCACTCTGAATTATTAAACTATCGCCGTCGGACGGAGCCGGGGCAATTTGAGTTATCGAATTACAGCCATAGGTAGCCCGGGAAGGCTCCATCCAGGTACCCTGATAAAGGCGCAATTAAATAAATTACAACAGGACAGGTGAAGTTCTAGCGGCAGGACGGAAATACGGGATCTAATAGCGGCGTTGCACAAATATGCACGACAATAGTTTTAAATTAAATTACTGCAAGGTATTCGCGTAATAGAAATGTCCTGTCATCATAATTTGTTTTGTGTTGAATTAACTCTGTGCTATTGCGACGTAAAATTTCGCTATGGTGTGTCAAAATTGCAATGTCGCTTAAAAAGACACGAAATTAACATGAAAATAAAACATCGCTTACATTGACAAACGCAAAACGTAGAATATCGTACCGGGAATATAATAAATTGTTTTGCAAAACTGCTGAATAATATTCGAATTTACTTTGTGTAATGTAATTGTTATTTTGTTCATATTAACAAGTGTGCACATTCAAAATTACGCTATCTTAAAAAATGCAATTATCAGAGAAAACACTAGTTTGCAAGTATGGGCAAACTTTTGCATTATCTTATATTACGAACCGATTCTCGGTAAACGGGATAATGATAGTTTGATCGAAGGCAAATTATGACAACTCGATTGAAGCTAAACGTTTGCGATCGATCGGAAATTAGTCCAAATTCATACCTTCACCGGCCCGCGGGCATACCCCGATTAATCTATTTCCCGAGATTCGTCTGCGGCGCCCGCCCTGGCCGGGACTACCGGGAGTCCGGAGACGAAAAGTGGCCGGCGGACGAACAATCGTCTGGCTATCTCAAAAGGGAATGAAAACCAAAGTAATCGTTCACCTTAGCCAATATCCACAATGAGTAGGCGTGACGAGCGGGTCAGAGTGACGCGAAGGTTGTAATTAATGTAGATAAATCTCGAGTAATGGCGGGGTTCAAGTGCCTTCCGAGGAGTCGGCTCGTTCTAATTATCGTGTGCGAGCTGCGCGCGTAGCCGATTTTCCGCGGTTTTGTACATTTCACTCTGACAATCGGGCGACAATCTTCAGCCGCTTAGAAACCATCATCCCGCAAAGCTAAATTATCGCTGTTAGCATTATGCTCTCGGAAAAATACAATATCCGCCGCGTATGTGTACGGGCTATATGGTATAATGTCCTCCGCGTCTGTCGCTACCGGCCTTAGCGTAAAATATTCATAAAATGTTATGTTTCGTATTCAAAACGAGATGGCTTCCATTTCCAGACAGCATAAATCCGAATGCACTCACTGTCACCTGATACGAGACCGCGTCCTTTCAACGACCAGAATGCTATGCGTTATGGCTCTTTTATGCTTCTACTTTATACGAATACCGTATACCATTTCGACTACAAAAACAGGCATTCTGAGTATGATATACGACAGCTGCTGTGTGCGAAGTTCATCAGCCTAAATATTCACCGAGCCCCATAAAATACGGTAAAACTGCATTCATATTTTTTTGAATCCGGAGTTGACAGAGAATTATTGCCTTTTATGATATCCGCGTACAAAGGATGAAGTGTTTCGCCGTAATTTATGCAATAAATCTGGGTGTATTTAGGAAAACTTTCTCCGGAGCAGGTATACGGAATCGGTGTTTCTAGTTACTACCTTTCGTCGGAATCTATCGCGTTGAAACTATTGTATTAGTGAAAGACTATTATAAAGAAACGTGCGAAGGTGCGGTCGCTGAATCCATACAAAAACACGAATATATACATTATTAATACGTAATCAGGGTCCGGGAACATAATTATGTAAATATATTCGTAATACAAATCTGGTACCTAAACATGTATCTGATCAGACGCCGTACGTAGTAAGTAGTAACATAAATATACTCGTGCATACGAGTAATTCCCTAGACAATATTGAGTATTTCAAATCAATCTCCGATATGTAATTTTAACACTTTTTTGCTGAAATCGATATATATTTCATCACTTTAAACAAATTTGAAGAAAATGCTAGAACCCTAATTGAAAATAATAATTATAATTTAATCTAACTGTACCTACGTATTTTTTTGTACACTTTAATATTGTAATTATTTTCTCTTGTTTGGAAGAAGAAAAAGGGAGGACTGATAGCTCCGTATTACTCCGCACGGATCCGCCGGCGAAAGGATTTTTAAGTCCGAGTAAACAAAAAACTTTTTTTATTTTTTTTTTATTTCATTATTATTGTAATATTTTATTTATTTTTTACACGTGGAATGATGCGGAGTGGCTATTTCAATGTACGCTTTTTTCTTATTTTGTTGACATTGTATTTGGTAATGTATAGAAAACTATAATTGGCTTATAATTTTGGTTTATTTGTAAATATTTTTTTTTTGTTGTAATGGCTGCTGTTTTCTTATAATAAATAAAATAATAAATATTAAAAAATAAAATTTATATTTTTCAGACAGTTCAGCGAGGGACGTCGACATATTCGAAAAAATGTACCATTTCAGTTCACGCGTGTACGGAGTTAGGCCTCGGCTTATCAACATCTAATCTTTCAATGAAAAAAGTGTTTTTGGAAGGAAAACATCCACCCGAACGGAGTGGTTTCATTATCAACACAAAAAATACAAAAACAAAGTAAAGTAAAATCTGCGAGCAGATAAAGCTCAACGCCTCGCACAAGAAGGCGTGAGCACCGAGTTGACGGACTCTGCACCTTGTACAACTCAACCTGCAACATAATATCAATATAATAATATGAAGGAACAAGGAACACACACTGGCGTGTCTCGGCTCTCGGCTCGGGGCTAATCTCTTATCGGCGCGCTTCATAATACGTATTCCTACAACGTGCTTTGCATATGCTGATATGCTGGTAGAAGTGGAAGATGTATAAAAAGAAACTCTCGAACATTCTGAAGTAATTAAGTAGGTACCAGTATTAGGAAATGCCTCACGTAGTCTGTAAATATGACTCAGCTTGTGGTCTTGATCTTCGCCTTTAACCGACACAATTAGTCTTGGACTTGACACCATCCCAGGGCCGATTTTGAATGAATAGGTAAAACCACAGTAAATATATTTTCACACATAAATGTATTTTCTACAAACAAACGAACCATCACGCCATTTCCCCGCAGGAATAGGCAGAGAGAATAGAACGCCATATCAATAATTCTTTGCATACATACCTCGCTTCCTCTACATTCACACATCTTCTCATGCACGCACGCCGATTATTCCTACTCTTGACATGTCTATCTTCAAGTATTTGGTGGACTTGATCGTGCCATGTCTTTCGCGGTCTTCGTCATTTTCTGCATCCATCAACATTCGAATCGCAGATCATTTTAGCCGTTCTTTCGCTGTCCATTTGCTCTAGATGTCAAAATCAAAGCAGCACCTCTTTATTGATTCTGTCGAAAATGCTGTTTCAGCCTTACATAGTTCACAGATCTCGACATTTGTGTTCCTATCATACATCGTTTTACCGCACATTCGCCCGAGATATCGCATTTCGACAGCATTTAATCTACCTTCATCATTATTTTTACAATTCCATACTTCGCTCCCATACATTAGGGTTGGCACTAGAACTCCATTGTGAACTACTAGTTTTACCTCCCGCGATAAGTAGATTTCAGTGCACCGTTCACCTTGTTCCCGACACTCACCCTCCTTTCAATACCTTTCTCAGTCTTCCCATCCCTAGTAAACATACTTCCAATATACACAAATTCTTCTATCTGATTCAGAATTTTTTTTTTTTTTTGAAAAGGAAATATTTGCGTTCTTATAATTTACACAAATATTTAATTTTGAGGGCCATTTTCAACGAGTTGTAAATAACTCACTATTAGAAAATGGGAATCAAGTTGGGGTAGATTGGGATTCGAACCACGGACCTTCGATCCGTGAGTCCGAGACACTAGCCACAGGACCACAACCCAATTCAATATCTCCGTTCACACTGTTCTCACGTTTGATTATATTTTCATCTCTTTTCTTCCCATCCCTTTCGCTATTTTACCAAATGATTTGGGTTTTTTGTAGCCATTTTTGACGAGTTCTAAATAACTCGCTGTTAAGAAATAGGAATCAATAAGTCCGTTTTCGCCGTGTAGCCTTCATATACATATGTATTTTATCCCTGACGATCATAAAAAAAATATTTAATGATTATTTCGATGAGGGGAAATGATTACTCTCGGTAATACGAGTATCATGCACTGCCTTGTGCCCCCACCGTCGACCGGCGCAGACAAAAAATTAAGTGCAATTCTTATGTTGGTCAGGTGATTACACATACCTTTACAGAAAACGCATCTTGCCTAGTTTAGTCCTCAAAACCAGCGTGTCGAAAGAGGACAGAACCCACGTGGTAAAAAAAGAGGGGAATTTCAATCAATCAGGCGCTCAAGAGTAGTGGATGTTTTAGAGTTTTGTATGGAGAGCCACCGATTTCCATAACCAGATTTGTGAAATAGGGACCGGTCGTAAAGCCGCGTGGGTCAGATGTAGATAAGAGGTAATGATATCTGAAATTCTAGACCTCGCCTTAAAGGAAGGAACCTTCATCTCGTTTGAGATATGAGGAGGGGAAACGTGACTCCTAGAAGATGACGGCAAGATACACAAACACAATACACACAAATAAAGATTTATTTATTTATTTCAATGTTTTTACAATGTACGAGGGTCGTTGTTTCACGTCCCAAACAGCTAGGAATTTCGTATTTTTTACTATTATTATTATAAATAACTTATACAGCGCCATTTTCCTAATATAATATCTCAAGGGCGCTTTACAAAGTGATTATATAAATAAATAAATTAAATTTAAACTTTTTTCATTTAAGAAAAACAATGTACTTTGTCATCACATGCTAAGGATTTATTTAAATGATTTAGAGAACAAGTGGGTTTTAGGTTTTTTTCCGAAATATAAACTTCACTCTTACAGTTTTGCACCTTGTACGTGTTTTTTTTATTGGATGATGCTAAAACGATTAAAAACAATACTAAAAATAATTAAAATTAAAACATAAACGACAAAATATTTAAAATAAGTAGATATGTTATACAATAAATTTATGCTTAAGTTATAGGTTAAAATTTTTATGTTTTTTTCCCTATATTTTCCACTTAATTGAACCATGAAGTAAACTTTTTAACTTTCCTTTTAAAGCACATTCTTTTTCTTTTTTTTCCTCTTTCTTTTCTTCTCTTCCTCTTTTTTAAAAACTGCTATTTTCTTTAATTTACCTTTCTTTTACATAGGTAAATATTTATATTTATATTGGATGTAATATTTCTTTTTTTATATAAATATTGTATACTTTTCTCGACGTTTTTATTCTTTTTTAATATTATGCTACTTTTTGTTGTATTTTTTTTCACTGGTTTTATTGTTATCATGTAAAAGGTTCGTTTTGTTTATAAACATCATTGTTTTATAGCTACATATTTTGTTTTTACGGTAAAATATGTTTTATTTTGTTAAAGGCATAAACAGTTGCAAAAAAAATATACATAATTAAGAAATAAAACATAATGTGAATATGAATGCAAAAAAATGTGATTTAAAATAATTTACAAAAATCCAAATAAAAAAACTTGATAGTTCGTGGTAAGTATATCAAAAAGTGTATTTGATTTTAATTCAGAACTAAGTTTATATTATTGTACCTTGCATCTAACATCTAGCACTTATTACTTATACTAAAAGTATGTAATATATTTGCCAGGTGATCTGCACAATTTATCCACTTTTCGGTCCGACAACCGCCTGTACTAGGCCGTCTGCAATGCACCGTAGGTTATACCAGGGTTAGATGCCTGTTACCAAGCTGCTCTAGCAGGTAGAGGTTTTTTGTTCCCCATCCCTTCCCCCACCCTACCCCACCGCCCCTCAAAACCTTAGATCGGGAGGGGGCGGATAATCGAGGTGCAGCGAGCACAAAAAATGTATAGGCCAAAAACGAAAGCGGGCAGCACATAAACAAAAACCACTAGTCAAAATACCAAACTAAAAACTCTCTCGCAATACTGCATCACGATGAGAGACGACACCTTTTTGTCAAATTTTCATACTGAGCGGAACATTTGAACGGGACAGGGTAAAACTATTCAGGAGAAGAACGCAGGGACGCGGCCAGTGAAAAAAGAATGCGCCGAAGAAAAAGTGCCGTGATTCGGGGCACAGTTGAAGGCCCAGAATAAAAACTAGACGAAAAACACTATTCTCAAAGGTGAAAAGCAGGGAGATTTGTACCCAGAGCGTTCGAAATGTTTGCATTTTGAAAATAGTTTATCGTTTTGGATACGTCCATACGAAAGCACTCGAAAGCTCCCATAACACTTCTATCAGATATTGGATTTGTATAGATTCTACTATATTATATATCAATGTATATTGTAGCTGAAAAGCAGCAGGGCGTAAATGTAAACTGAAACCAGACTGCTAGGATTAAAGGATTTTTGGAAATGAATTATCCTTACACTAAAAGGAAACACGTTTCAGCCATTGGCACTGAAGCGAAAGAAATCCAAAAATCTATGCAAGTATTCTTTTTACACAAAAAATATTTTTGGTTGAAAAATATTTCATTAAGGAGCTGTCAGGAATCAAACGCGAGATTTCGTGAAGAACCACAACGCAAATACATAAATAAAATTAATAATATACGTATTAAATATTGCGAAATAATAAGCCTGTTGAAAGATGCCTAAGCATGATAGAATGTCCTTTTAGGGCATATTTAGTCGTATATATGTATGTATGTATATCACCGGATTTTTCAACATTTTTGTAAATACGTACTGTGGAAAAAAATCTTGCAGAAACAAATTAACGTTCAATGCATCGACTGACACTAGATAGGCTTGTAAACTAAATTCCATAGCCTATCAAAGCTCTCCTTCAAAATTTACTAAAAAAATATTTACATAACATGTTTCGCGATCCTTCAACAGAAGAAGTAGGTATCAATAATTTCTAGGAAAATAATATCGATTCGTACGATATTTTTCTAAACGTAAATATTTTTTTTCAAATTTAATAGTAAACATTGTAATCGCAGCGCATTGCCGTGATATTGTTGCTATTTCTTATTTTGTATTTACTATTTTTTTTATATATTTATTATATATATTTTCTGTTAATATTTTGATCCCCACTCTAATCAAGTAACTGTGCAATTTATTCGTTTAACATGGCCAGTTTTTTGGGTCTACCTGGGGAAGATACAGCATTCTATTGTTCACAACTTAAATTAAAAATGAAGTTACGAAATCACTAAAAAGCACAATACAGTGGTGCGCATTTATTATGTAGATGCAGTGTAAAACGAACAAATGCGAGATGTTTCAAAGCATTTCTGGCAGCAGTAGAGACTTCAGCATATTTCTGAAGATACTCGTATCTATTCGAGGCTAGAGCTCGGGGTCCGGCTATTGGAACGTTGCTAAATGTCTCTGCCCACTGTCCGTTGCCAACACAAAGGAACAGGAAGATTTGTGATCCTTGCCAGAGAAAACTATTCATCTAGTATTTTTTTCATTAAAAATGTTGCCATGCCAGAAAGAGATTTTGTGTGCGTTCGTAGCACTTAGCACATTTAAGTAAACTCGCATCTTGCGACAGAGACGCACAATGCTTTTGTTAAATAATTTGCAATGTAGCGCGCAAGTTGACATTGTTTTCACACAGAAAGGTTCTGGATTAGGTATATTTCCAGTGAGATCATAATAATCAAAATCTTTTTTTCAACTTGCGTATTTAGTGGTGCAAGTTAAATAATATAAATACATACTACATAATTGCAAGTTGCAAAATACTTCATTTTTAATCATCACTAGGAGAGATAAAAATCACAGTTTCTTAAAAGGTGTGTTTAATTACTGATTTATTATCACTTTCAAATATTGGCAAAAAGTAAATACACGCAATACAAATTAAAACAAAATAAGTATTAGACATTGAATTGAATTGCAAGAAAATAATCCTAGCACTAGATACAATAATACCTATTCTAAAACAACACTTATAATATATATACTATATAGATTTATGTACACTATAAAATATATATTTTAATGACAATAATAGTACCGACTTGTAATAAAAATGAAGAAATAAAGAAAATAAAATACTTAGAACGTTTACGAACAAGTAAAAAATTAAAAACAAAGATTAAAATACAATGTAAAAAAATACAATTAGTAACGAGAAAATGATCAAAAAGGCTATAAAAAAATGGAAGTAAAATGGATTGTCTCATTCGCCTAAACCAATATTGAATCAACTGCCCCACAAATGTATTAGCCTATGTTATGTTTTTGTTCTTTCATTGTGCGTTTTGTAATATAAATAATATAGAAGTACATAAATTAATTAAAAACATAAATACATAGTGTTTAAAACTGTCTGAACATCTTGTTAATTATCTCTGTTTATTAAGATAGTATTCTTGTTTATTCTCAAATGTAAAACTATTTAAAATAAAGTATATTGTTAAGTGTCCTCGGCACGGGTAACCCCAGTGAGGTCACATTATTTTTATTGTTAATTATAGTTTATAATGGAAAAAAAATATGAATAAATAAATATATGACCAAAAAAAAACCGTCTAAATTCCAAAAACTAAAAACCCAAGTCAAGAAAATAACAGATATGAAAATAATGTATAATTCAAATGAATGAAAAATAGACATTGAATATTAAAGATTGAAGGCAGAATTAAATTATTTTTCTAAGAACCTCACCCAGCTGACTTCTTCCGATTCTGAGGAGCCACTCTTTATCTTCAGCTGAGAATTTATTTTTGGAAGAATGAGTAATTTCTCGAGGTAGCTTATTATAGCATCGAGGTCCTATAAAACTTTGGGCAAAAATACTTTGATGCTGAATGGGTATTTAATAGTGAAAAAATGTTGACATTATTTTCTTTACGAATAAAACATGTACGTAAATCACAATCCAAGGGTGTTTGGTTTGAAAAAACGCATAAATGAATTTATTTCATTATAATTTAGAGAACGATTCATTGAAATAGGGAAAAACGGTCGAATAAAATATCGAAATAACGAGGTGTGATCTCACCCGAATATCACGCCGTATAGTTAAATTAAGCATACCTAATATCGCAATAAATTCGATTGGTTGTTTTGTTTAATTTGGCGAAGTAAAATTATTTTTTCTACCATAACTTAAATGGGGTATGAGAAGCGCCCTTGGAGTAGTATTTACAAAAAAAATGGTACGCATGTATTATGTAACTGCAAACATATTCACTAACGTAATTATTTAAAACGAGATGTTAATCGATGTTCTAAAAACTGGGGATACGAGTTTTACTCACTTACCGTGACACGTATACACGTTTTTAATAATCATTTAATGATTTCGGTGTACAAGACAAAAATAAACGAGAAGAATTAAGAAGCGAAGTCGTGCTAAGAAAAATTTGCGCAATTAAGATATGAGAGTATCCATTTTGGGAGTTTGAATTTTCAGTAGCGTGTACAAGTGAAAGAAACAGCTCAAAGTAATTTGCGAGTCGCGTGTTTTGGGCAGAATTTGGATACGATCATTATTGATCATGCAACGATCATCTTATCTGCCGGGTTACAGAGGTCTGGACCCTGGGTCCGGACTCCCGGCTCGGGGTGAGGGTCTCCTGCAGGATAGCGTGGGAAGCGCCAATTATTCACATACACCGGGGGTCGACAACCCCACCATCTCTAGACTACACAATCGATTCGATATCTCGTTCACCTCTCGACTGATTGCAAGAAGATTGGCCGAACCCTCCACGCAGAAGAGGTATTGTTTCACCAGCACGGAAACTTGTTCATTCTCCATATTAATCGTGGATTAAATCTGAGGCAATTTATTCTCACATATTTCAATTGATTGGGGATGTAGTTCCGCACCCATTAATTATTATACGTGTGTGGTACACTTGCTCCACCGACTACCATTAATACCTGAATTGCACCAATTATCATTGGAGCAATAAATAGGAAAGGACTCCGGATAACCTTTTGACTTATTGTCATTTCAATTATATACACATAGTTGTGTTTTATATTTTAATAAGAAACAAAAATGAAAGGTAAAAATCAGACTCCCATTTAGAAAAAAGGCAGTCACAAAATTCTGCTTTACAAGGCAGTAAAAAAAATTATGAAATGGGAAAAGACATTTATGAAGAAGAAAAAACTAAATTCAAACAAAAGGTAAAGAAATATGTTTTAGATAACGTATAAATGAAATATATGTACATTGTTATTATTGGAGCACACATAAGAATACATAAGAAGATATTGAAAATAAACAAATATAAAAATAATAATAAAATTCGAAAGCACCGTAATTAAATGTAATACTGGTATAGTTATTATTAATTGGATTATTTTACCTCATATTTGAGCGTGCAACCGTGATGTTCATGTCGGTTCGCAAGTACGAATAAATATGTACTAAATATTGATCGGATTCGGTCAATTTAATACTTATAATAATCGTTGTAATCAAAGTCATCACGTGAAACTGTTAACATAATATAATATAATATAATCCTTCCAACGGAGAAGTCCGTAAAATGGCCGATAATCGGCACGAATTTACATACGATTAGGCATTATTTCGTCGGAAATAATCCCAACCACTCGTTGAAATAAGGAATGATTTTAGTCCGAAAGATAATTCGGGCCATGAGCCCGGAGCCTTTAATCTTCGGACGATTTGTGGGCAATCTTCCGGATAAATAGATTACAAGGAAAACGCTACCCGGGTCCTGCGTCCGGCAATGAGGAATAAGGATGGCAGAGCCGTCGTTAATGACAGGCTGCTCCGCCCGTCCCAGACAAAGGCCACCAAAAAGGAACCAATTTGTGGGTAATTGTTCCTTTACCCTTCTACGCTCTTCTAGGCGATGGACATTGGACATTGGACACGGGGACTGAAAATACAACTTTTTATCGTTATTATTGTATTCAGATTCGGAGCAATGGCACTATCGATTGAAATGTGACTTTAAAACTTAATTACATTGCAACCTTAAGGGCATTTTCAAACGACACAACTATCGGGCCATTGACTGCGTAAATGCCATCATTAGACGAAACAATGAAATACTCGTACTTATAATAAAGTAAATGATTAGTAGACTCCATAATTTGTGTTTTTTATTTCTTAAATACAAAATTTCTTCTACAAAATAAACAATATTTCATCGATGAGTACTACCAATTTATGATATGATATTTATCGATTGTTTTTGTACGACGCGATGCTAAAAAGTTGTTCTCGTTTAGTTAATATGAACATTGTGAGTTGTTTCAATATTGCGTGTGCTTGTGTACAAACACAGCATTATAATTTGCATATATTTTAACCGATTTCATTACTTATAATATGGGGCGTTAATATTTTAACATCTTAATCGGTATAACATTTACATGACATTATAATGGACAAACTAATGCACAACCGTATACTCCGACGTACATATTTTTAGTTTTTACAATACATTTTTATTACAAATCGTAAAATTTAACGAACATTCAAGTTTTGAACATTTACGCAGTATTTCATGAAATTACTGCATTATATTTAACATTTATTTGACGGTACGTTAAAAAGACTCGAATGAGACGCATATTTAAATTGATGCCTAAAAATGAGATCTAGAAAAGGGATCACGTAGGTAATACTGATGGGTCTCATGCTGCATTGCCAGAACTAAGTGGGGAAATAATGTGATGGTGATTGTTGCAGATGGTGAATTATGCAGAATGTTCGCGAAGCAGCAGACAGACGTAGAGGTCATACTTCCATACACGTTCCAGGCCATTATTTAATAATAAAAGTTTAAATTATGCAAGCCAGGGGTCGCGTGGACACGAAACATCTCTGCTAGAGTACACAGTATGTACTGTACCCTGTACAGTGTACCTAACTTATTAATTTTGAGGCAATGTTTATTATGTCACAAGCCAAGCCATATACGAGCAATATGTCTATTATTTTTACTAACGCGATGTTATTAAGATTCACACTCAACAGTCCTATGATTTAGTAATAGGTACAAATTACTGATTTGTACTGAATTCAATTAGGTATATCTCGTTAACTATAAAGCTGAATGTAATTACACGCTGTATCTCAAATTTAACAGAGCATACGTGAAGATTTTAAGGTATGAAATCTTAAAACTTTATTTCTAATTAATGCAAAGTTATCGCTATTAGCTTAGTAAGTAAATACTTATATATGTAAATGTTGTATATTAATAACTGCGTAGGTAAAACATATTATTTTGTGTATGGACAAAACAGGCAACAACTAGATATTTGATGGTATAGGGGAGGATAGTTAATTATTAAGAATTGGTTTCGCTAAACTTTCGGCAAGAATGACTAAGTAATGTATGCGGTGTGTTCTCGTCAACTTTGACGGTACGTACGTAGGGACATTGGTAATTATCAACACATCCAACAATTTTGGTACATTTTTCAGAGTGGGCAATTATATCGTCGCTGGCGGGCAGGGATGAATATTTAGCGGATAATTAGTACGGAAGTGTAGCGGACGCTCGGAGCTCGCGAGTGGGAAGACGGTCCCGGCGGTGCAGTGCGAGAAATGCATACAGAATTCAACCCCCACGACATAATAATATTCGGCGCCCTCAGCGCGTGGATTGATCCGAGTTTGGGGTGCGCAGTAAACTATTGCGCACAACACACTCATTGATGACATTACCAATTAATCATCCCGCTATATCGGATCGATTCCATCGAACTTAGACATTTTCCGAACGACTAAACGTTTTTCGTTCATTTTCACGACACCCTGCGCCCAATTTGAAGAGTTTTACAGCAGTTACGAGAGGTATTCACTGCGCACGAATATATTTTTAATGTTTTTTTAAAACAAAAACTAGGATTTTCCAAAAAAAACTTGAGATTATTTTTTAGATTACGTACGAATTTTCAATGTGTTTTTTTAAAGCATTTTCGGCAAACTAGATTGAATCTATGTGACAAAAACATAGATTATGAGTTTTACTATTGAGTCAATAGCGATGGTTAATCACAGCGGGGCCCGATAGCAACTATCGTGAAGTCAAGAATTCACCTGAAACCGACAGGAAATGACCGAACTTCCTGAGAACCGCAGCTTCGGGGAAGTGCAGCGGGAAGCAGGACGGAGCGCCGATCGGGGTGATGTTGACGACGGGAGGTGATCCTGCAACGAGGACAGGTA
Organism: Micrasema longulum; assembly: GCF_059751315.1. Taxonomy (NCBI): domain Eukaryota; kingdom Metazoa; phylum Arthropoda; class Insecta; order Trichoptera; family Brachycentridae; genus Micrasema; species Micrasema longulum. The sequence goes on along the minus strand of NW_028278134.1, from coordinate 50,065 downwards.
CCGCCGAGAGAGGAAAAACTGACGGAGTGGACTTACCGACTTGCAGGACGCTGTCGACACATCCCGAGTCCAGCAGCTTGAGTCCCTTGCAGAAGGACAAGTTCTGCTGTTCCCCGGACGACGTGGAAGGCACCCTGGAGAGGGAGGAGTACATGCAGATGTCTCTCTCGTTCCTCGGGAAGGACCAGTAGATGATCCTCCTCTGCACGGGCTCCGGAATCCTGTCATATCGCTCCTCGATGCGCTGGAAGGGAATGTTCTCGGCGACTATCTTCGCCGTGATGTCCAGCAGCGTGTCGGGGGTCATCTTGGAGACCCCGGACAGCGGCGTCGTAGCACTGTTAATATGGCCGCACGATACTCTGTACACTGGGAATATTGTGTAATCAGCACAGAGGTCCCCTCGGGGACAGCAGTACGCGGACATGGCGTGCGGCGCGCGCGGCGGCCCGCGGAAGACTGGCGGCTGGCGGCGGCGGCGGAGGGGGCCGGACCCTGCGCCCCCTGCCCCGCCGCGCCCCTCCCAAGGGTCGGGAGGGCAATTAAGAACCTCCACCTAGCGGCACGCCTCGCTGCGGCGGGGAAGTCAGGCTATTTTTAATTATTTTATTTTAATTTGTCAAAAACTTATTTAGAAATCAAAATTGTTCGACTATTTTTTATCAACTTTTTTCATTACGTCTTGTACTTGTTAGACATTTGTATTCTTTATCGTCGTTGCGCCGGAAACATCTGTTTAGTAACATTGTAAAAATTGTTAAGGAGATTCATAAAACAATCTACCCTTTGATGATGGATTTATTTTCTTACGTCTTATTAACCAAAAGAATAAGTGCATCATTTTGTTTTGAAAAATACATAAGTTTATTTTATTGAAACAAAATTGGGTTATGTTAAAGAGAAATTAAAAATACTTTTAAATAGTAAAATCAGTTAACAGATATTGCCGGTGCAACGACGACTTTATGTTGTGTACGTAATTGGTTATGTGTTATGTTTATGTATTTTGTTGTAATCATTTTAATATTATTTATGTGTTATACTAACATAGCACTGTGTGAATCAAAAATATTTTTCCGAAAAAAATGCGGGTGTTTCTAAACTACGATATTTCATTGATTTTAGACTACCGCCTGCAGCGTAGAGCTGATCACCTATCTTCAATATGAAGAAAAATAATCTAGATACGCTCCAATTGGAGTACCAATGAAGTGCCATATCCACCACTCAATGATGATGAATATAATTCGTGTTTTATGATTTTATAGCCCACTATAAATACATTTGTATTTTGGATCAACAAATGTAATAATTATTCCAATATATTATGAACCTACAATTTTCTACGCAATGTAAGATCATAAAGCCAATAAGACGAAATAGATATATTTTTTAACGTAATAAAATGTTTCCACGCCATATTCCCCCGTATTCCTCCGTAGCGCCAGTGCAGTGGGGTAGGGGGGCACTAAACAGCTGATAGCCGTGTGAGGGAGACAGCCATAGAAACAACTCGAAAGTCGTGTACACAATATTATCAAATTTATTATCAATATTTTTTAATTTAAATATTATCATAATATCATCGTTTAAGCCGGTTTAAGCAAAAATTGAAGAAATATTGAGTTTCAAACACAAGCAAAAAAGTTACTCAATAAACACTATGAGCTATGTATTTTTTATGGTTTCAATGTTCTTTTATAAAAAAACCAGTCTTTGGCACTGTCTTACATATTTGGAGAGATAACAATAATTAAAAGCGGTTTTTTTTTAAAACATTGAAATGTGCTATAATAATATTTCTTTTTTTACTGTACCAATAATTAATAAAATTAGAATAATTTTTTTATGTTTTTCCAAAAAAAATACTTTAGATGAATTAAAAATGAAAAGAAATGTCAGAGGCAACATTCATATACACTGAAATATTGTTTAACACTGTTTCAAAATAACACGATCCAAAAAAAAAAAAAAAAAAAAAGAATAATATTAATTTAACTATGCGTAATAGCAGTGTTCACGCTAGCTGGTGCAAGGTTCTCGCTTCGACGGTCTCATCAATCTCGGGTGACATGCGAATGTGGAAAAATACACAGTTTCTTCAAAATACTATTTATTATGCAAATTCCGCAATGTCACATAAATCACAATTGAAAACAGTTTGAATAAGTTGAGCGGCACAGTTGTTAAATACACAAATCAGCTCGAATAAAATCACAGGGTAATCACACCCTCACACTCGTAACTCGTAACACTCGAGGATGCGTACAAACCTCGCCTCTCACTTAGGATTTTCCGCCATCGTCTCTAGAGGCTCACTAATCAATGTCACAGAAATAATAATTACTGCAACTGTTCTAAAAGATAACCGCAGTTTCTTTAGATGATTACGTAGGTAAACACATTTACCTAATACACGTAACACTCAAAGATGCGTACACTCCTCGCATGCTACGGTCTGACTTTCCGTCAGCAACTCTACAAGCGCACTTGCAGACTCCAAGAAGAAGACTAAAGCTTGTTACTCTTTCACAAGCTTTTCAAAACCTTTTTCAATTGCATTCTGTAAAAAATAATACTGACATTTTAGTGCCGAACAAAATATTTCTGAGACGTTTTCAAACAATAACAAGATTTCTTTCCCTCAATAAATTTAATTATATGTGACATCCTAGGACAAAAAATAACAAGTTAAGAAGCTAGAATCTTAACACTTAAATATAGGCCAAATGCTCGGTTCTTTAAAATATTACATAAAAAATACAAGGGTACAAAGTATACACAGTAAAATAAATATCTCAACTTCAGTAGAAAACATCCAAAAGAGCATAAAACAATAATTCACGATATACGACACTTTTGAAAGAAATAAACATGTTGCAAAGCAGAATAATAACATCCAAAATCACTAGTCGGTATACAAAATGATCCAATAAAGCGTTATTTGCAAAGCATTGTTTAACCCGCTAAATCTTTAAAACCAAGTTGTTAGTGAGTTAAATGCGTTTTTTACAAAATGTGTTATTTAATAAACGAAATATTGATCTATTTAGTTTTAGCCCCAACAAGTAGTATCACTATTTTACTTACTTGGCGTATAATATAATGATAATCATGATCATTCTCTTTCCGCACCTAATGATGTACCGGGCACTGCATTGGTACACCAATCGCAGCGTATCTTGATATTTGTTGTTACATAAAGGTAAGACAATCAGTAAGCACACTCTTTTTAATAAATATTTCATGTCAACCAAGAGACTTCTTGCATGGCTAACTGTATGAAAGTGATGGTGAATAATATTTGTCACAATGAAGTGAAGTAGATATTTTGATGTCATGTTTATTTATTTATTATTTATTTATTTATTTACGGTCGTATTACACTGTTTTCTAAGGTACTTTGTGGAATATATCCCAATGTTAAAAGAGGTGCTAGTATATGGAAAAAGATTTATACCATGAGCAAATATGTATGTGTTTCTGTTTTTTGTAAACTTACCTTAAAAAACCTTTTATTATGACAGAAGGGAAATGATGTTGGCGATACACTGGCTACTACGATTTATTTATTTATACACGGACTTCATGTTAATTAGACAAAATCAAAATTAGACAACATGGAAACCTTAGAAATTAAAAAAGCGTTTCATAATAAGAAAAAAATAATAACCAAATAAACAATACTTCTTTTAGTTCACTCCTGTCTAGTTTCAAACGTATGCAGCTCATATTATCACCCTTTCAAGAAAAAAGACTTGATATATTTGTTTCATTGGAAGCATACCGATAACATAAAATGAAATAGGAAAGAATTCATTAGTTAAGTAAACCTTGAGAAAGAAGCTTGTTTAGCTTTGAAACCGGTCGGTGAAAAAAAATAGTGGTTAAAAACAAAGTTGTTTTATTTATTTTATTATTTATGAAATGATAATAATTGAGATATGTTTCTATAAACTTACTCTATACTATAGTAAGAAGCATTATATATATTTTATGTAATCTATCTATATATATCCAGTTGACTGTAATGTTCAATTATAAAAAAATAGAAAAACATGGACGTGACTTTATTTTAAGCTGTATACTGAAAATGGCATTGAAGCAGGAAAGATGATTGCGCTTTGAATGCCCCGCGCGAGAGAGGAACAACAATATGAAAAGACCACCTCGCGTTGGAAGTGCGAGCGATGCGGCTATACATCCGTCGCTACTTCTGCCCATCAATAGGACATTATGAACTTGGCCAGCTATAAACAGCTGATACTTGAGCGAGCAATTTATAGCCATAGGACGGAGGCGAGACACTACGGTCGTTACTATTAATTGGTCGTAAAACACAATGTATACACGCAAACACAATACATACACATACACACAAACACCACACATGCACAAGAAAAATTCATATTATTGAAATACGTACATTTATAATATAGATTTATAGTTTTGATTATCTTTGCTTTAAGTGTCGCTATCTACATTTGCCAGGAGTCGAAGAACTTTTGTAGTCAAATTTAACGTGGGCTAGTTAAAAAAATAATAGAGGCCTTCCTCTATATCCTTCATTATACCGTATTTTGCAGACGATAAGATCGGACTAAAAGTCACCATCGTTATTCCATATTCCATACTCGCTCCATAGTTGGAGCATATAAAATGAACTAAAATCGGTATTAGAGGCGATCTCTTCAGATGGTTTTCATCTTTTTATATTTTTTATTTATTAAAAAAAAAAACATTGAAAAACAAACATTCCAGTCCTACTGAACTGCATGAAGTGCAGTTCGTCAGCAGGTGCTCATAGTTAAGTTCGAATATATACAGGTGTTCTTTAAACCCAGTCACATCCGAAACCACGATGATCAGTATGAACAAGAATAAATATTGGTACATTAAAATATTTTTTAAAACAAACAAAATTAAAAAAAATAAAACATAAAAAAAAGCAAATGGTTGCTTACTTCTGCAGGGGAGAAACGAGGAGGGGAAACGGGGGGAGTCTGACACTGCGCCGCGCTCCCCTCACTTCTCCCCTGCAGAAGTAAGCAACCATTTGATTTTTAAATATTTTATTTTTTAAAAAATTCTGTGTTCTAAATATTTTTTAAAATATGCCAATATGTCTTTTTGCCCATACTGATCATTGTTGTTTCGGATGTGACAGGGTTTAAAGAACATCCTGTATATATTTTATTTTATTAGGTAAACAAACAGTTTGTACACATATATTGCCAATTTCTTTGTATATTAGTGTAAGAAACTCATGCACACACCAAAAAAAATGTTTACACTTAATACAATAATTTAAATTATGTTCAATATAATAAATGTAAAAGAAACGAAATGAAAAAAAAAATTATATAAAAATAATGTTAAATGTCTGCTTCTCTCAAAATTTCTATAATTTTTGACCTAAATTTACATACATTGTCACAAAAAAATCAGCCTCGGTAAATATATTGTTATATTGGTCGCATATTCTAGGTATTGTAGATTGTTTAAAATATATACATAATCTTATCTCTTAAATTCGATAACATATAAAAAACTTATTACTGTGGGAAAAAAAATGTATTCTCATGTGCATCGAAAATACGTTATGCGTAGAAAAATAAAAATTTGTCCAAATAATAAAAAAAAAACAAAAAATAATTTCAATATAAAAAACCACGTTCTAAAGGCCAGATTCTTAGCATACGTCTTTCTCTTCAGCCTGATAAGTTTTTTTAATATTTAATAGAAGCATATTATACATTTTTGGTATATTGTACTCTAGTGTCTTTACCCGTATTTATTATTGAATTTAGGGAGAGCTAGTCCATCTTTACTAGTGAACCGAGTATTATATACATGCTCCAATTTATTTATATATTCAGATAGCATGCTCAGAAACCAGCTTGGACCATAATAAAACTCTAACAGATAAAATATTTATAGATTTATACAATAAGGATATTGGAATATCGTGTCCTTGGATTTATTTTTTTTTTAAATTGATAATTTGATCATACGAATGATGAAAGGGTCTCTGAGATGGTTTGGTCACGTAGAACGAATGGACGACGAGAGAATGGTAAAACAAGTATATATGGCGAAAATGAACGGCAACGTTAGACGAGGACGACCAAGGAAGACGTGGCATGATCAGATAAACCAAAATCTTAAGTCTGGTCATGTCAAAAGCAGACAGAACCGAAGGGCATGTATGACAAGATGTATGAATGTGGAAGTGGCTAGGATTGTATGCCAGGATAGACGTGTGTGGCGGCCCATTCTCTCTGCCTACCCCTACGGGGAAATGGCGTGATGGTAGTAGTAGTAGTAGTAGATCATTGAATTTTGTAAGTTCTAAGCAAGGTTTATGTTTGTATTACTGGAAAAATTGTATTACGAGGATAAGACAACAGGTCACAAGCGATAGTGGTTAATAATTGTATTTCTAATTGGGTACGGGTTCCCAGCGGGGTGCCTCAGGGTCTCTTCTAGGACCTTTGCTCTGCATAATTTTTGTTAATGACATTGATGAATGCTTTTCCTCTTCACGTTTGCTTTGTTTTGCTGATGACATGAACATTATTGCAACAATCAAGACCCCAGCTGATGATTCTGATCTGCAGTCAGATCTCGACCGTTCGGAGAATTACCGCAACTCCAACTGCTTGGACCTTAATTCATCGATGTGTTTAGTTGTTCAGTTATTACATTTAGTCAAAAAGTAAATTTTTTACCTTCTAACTATGTGCTTAAGGGTCAAAACCTCCAACGCTCGTTATATGTAAAGGATCTAGGTGTCTTTCATGATAGTCAATTACTTTTCGACGCCCATGTTGACAGCATCATAAAAAAGTATTCGCGTACGCTTGGCTTTGTTATGCGTAGCTTTACGTCATTCACCATGGCAAAGACACTCAAAATCTTCAAAATCATTGAAAATATTAAAAAGAAATTCCGTGTTGTGTTACCGGTTGAAACTTGAGTTAAAATTCGATCAATTTATTTAAATATGTAAAAAAACATCACAGTTTACCTCTGCAAAAACTTCGTGAAATAGCTGATATAATTTATCTACTAAAAATGGCCCTTGCTTCAATTGACTGTCCTGAACAATGTACAAACTCTCTATTAACGTTCCTTCCAAAGTTCTAAGGAATAACCTTCTTCTTCACATATCTCTTGTTTCATCTAACTATAAGCAAAATTCATATTTATGGTGAACATTTAATAATATTGACAACAACAACAAACCATCACGCCGTTTCCCCGAAGGGGTAGACAGAGAGGATAGAACGCCATAACACTATATCTTGGCATACAGACCTCGCTTCCTCTACATTCATACATCTTCTCATGCACGCATGCCGATTATTCCTACTTTTGACATATCCATCTGTAATAGCAAAATCATTAAACATAGATTTATTTGCAAATGATCACAATGACGTGCGGCGTTTGCTTTCGAAATGATTGGTAGTATTTTTTATTTTCTTTTGGATTTACATTGGGTTACTGTTCATTCTACGTTCGAGAATCTTTTTAAACTTTCTGGGATGTTTTGTTTTATATTTAAGATAGCTGTTGGTTATCCAAATTAAGAATAATAATAAATAAAATATGGTGTCAACGAAGACTCTCCCAGCATTTCTGTCGGCTGCCAGCTCCTACACATCCTCCCATGTCAGGTTCGCGTCCCGTAGTTCTGACACGAACTGCCGACGAACAGTCTGGATGCCTTGTGAAGTAGGCAAGCGTGTTTTTTTATGTCTTTTTTAAATGAAAGTTGTACAAGGCTTATATTAATGCAAAAATGTATCGACAATATTACAAGTTTGTCCAAATTTTTGTAGACAAGGACAGGATTTAACTCCCCGGGGAGCTGTTAATATTAATATATAACAACAAATATGAAGAACATTTTAGATAATGTAAAATAGACGTCTGTTGGCCTCGTGGTGTAGTGGTCAGCGCATTTGCTTACCAGTCAAGAGGTCTCGGGTTCGATTCCCGACATAGTTGACATGAAATATTTATTTAAATGGCGTTTTTGCACTAGAATATTTCATAGTCCCAAAACGAAAATGACTGGTCTGACGATCTCGGCCACGACGAAACCCGGTCACTGGTAAAAATTTATAAATAAAAGTGGAATAAAACAATATACGTACTTTTATTATTTTAAAAAAATACATAAAAAAATATTTAAAAAAAATGTATTTATGTATAAAAAAATTAATAAGGCATTCTATCCTCTCTACTTACCCCGTAGAGGACGTTATATCACTTTATCTTTAAATACAAACCTTGCTTCCTCTACATTAATACATCTTCTCATACACGCTCGTGGATTATTCCTACTCTTGAAATGATCATATTCAAGAATTTGATGGATTTGATCGTGCCATGTCTTTCCCTATCTTCCACATTTCCGACAAAAAAACACGGTTATTTATTTACAATGAGAGAACGGTCTTGAATAAAAAAGAACGTCTTTTAGTGATCGAGGTAAAGGATCCGAATACCACCCCCGCAAGGGGAGGGCATAACAATAGAACGTGTGCGCTTCGCTCGGAAGGAAGCACAGTCCGAATTGTATCAGCATTCCACAGGAACAGTTGCCTGTCCCACCATATTGAACCCACCCAAGCGCCCGCGCACCTGAGGAAATCTAAAATTTTGCAATTCAAACCGACGCGACGTGCGCCCAGCTCGAAGTATTTCTCCGAACTGACAAATAAATTTATATTTTAATAAAAAATTCAAATCATCATCATTCCCTTTCGCACATAATTGTGCATAGGGCACTGCATTTTACACCAATCGCGTATCTTGATCATTTTCGTTACATGAAGGTAAGGTGACCAGTCTTACGCTTCAGGTACCAGTCCAGGGACTATAAAATGTGATTGTGTGAAAACACCCTTTTAAATCAATATTTCAAATCAACCATGTTGGGAGTCGAACCCGAGACCTCTAGCATGGTAGGCAAACGCTCTGACCATACACCACGAGGCTGACAAATTTAAAAGTTCAAATTAAAATGTGTTTTTATATTTAGCACGTATTATTTTATGTTGATATATATGGTATTCTCCCAGTAGCCTTAATTTGAATTTAAAATAAAATATATACCCACACACAGGCCATGCCTTTGTGGGTTTTTTTTGTGTTTATGTTGTAGTTTTTTTTGTATTAGTAACTTATGTACACCTTTTGTATAATGCAAAGAAAAATTTATAGTAAATAAAAAAAAAATGTACATACATATTTAAATTATCACTTTGTAAAGCGTCCTTGAGGCATTACATTATAAAAATGGCGCTGCATAAAATATCAATAATTATAATAGTAAAAAAATGTTGCTATTATTTGAGGGCTCAAAACTCCGATACAAATTTGTATGGAGAGAGGCGGCTCTAGCGTTCCGAAACATTCTCAAAGTTTATTTTTAAAAAATAATCTAATTCTTAAAAAATATTACCAAAAGCCACTTTTCCTCGTTCGAAAGTTGCCTCTTGTTCACTCTTGCGGGCTCCCGCCGTCCCGGAAGGTCGTCGATGACAATCTTTCGGCGGAACTAAGGGACTCAGCGTTGACGTGGGAGGAGGTGAGAGTGCTGGCTAGCGGCAGGGCCTCCTGTAGGGGTCTGATGATGTCGGATGTAAAAAAAGAAGAAGAAAGAAAAATCACCTTATTTGAGATGCCAAAATAAAAATTAATACCCGGTTCTGTTAATACGATTCTGTAAAAGCAAAACGATCATCAAATAACGGACATCTTTGGGCTGGTATTCTGAACGGAATTGCGCGTAAAGAGATTGCTCTGTTAGCGTGTATTTGGTACGTAGGTAAGTACGCGTTAAAAATGCGTTTTCTACGTGCGCATTTGCGTTCAGAATACCACCCCAGGACCCCAGGAATCCCAAATAATGTTAACCTTTTGTGGAAGGTATCCTCATACTGAATACCTAAAGTAAACTATTACGAACATACGTTTTCGTCACGATGCCGATGTGCTGTGCTAGGGGGTTCGTCTCGGATTTTTAAGTGAATTTGAATAATTTACCATCCCTTCGTTGGTAGTTAAACAGTAAGCGGCTTTGCTCCCCTGTCGTTTCAAACCCCGTCATTATATTATATTTTGTATCAAGAATATTTTTTAACAAAATAGTAAGACATGCAATTACCGTTTTCTACAAAAATATAGTTTAAACATCGGAAAAAATGATATGTAATTTAATTTTCTTTTAGATTCAAAAACAATTCTTCCATGAATGCCTTCTATTTTCTTTATATTCATATAAAATAAAATACAGTTCTGTTTATGAAATAGAGACCCGAACCCTGGCTGGACGAGTGTTTTTGACTAAATGAATTTGATCATTTAAACGCCTTATAAGCTTTTACATGCTTTAAATACACATAAAGATAGACATGTATTTTATACAAAAGTACCAAAAAATAAAAATGGTTTAGAATAATAAAAAAAAGTATGAAGAAAAATAATCTTTAAATATTAGTATAAAATATATGGGTATACTATACATATGGTACATCCATATTATATTGCAGTGGAGAGAACAGAAATGCATTTTCAAATATAAAGTCAGACATGTATTTTATAAAAAAGTTGGAAAAATAAAAATGAATTGAGAAGAGTAAGAAAAAAATAATTATCTTTACATATTAGGAAAAATATTTGGGTAAACAGAATAAAACATACATAAATTAAAATTGAAACTAAAATTACGTATTTATGAATAACTAAAAACTACTAAAAACTACTCCCTCTAAGTAAACGACGTACTAAATTCGGCGAACGCACATTTGCGGTCGCAGGCCCTACGGCATGGCTCCAGCAGAAGCAGAAGTGCGAAACTGTGAGAGTAAAGTGATGTTTCGGAAAATACTCAAAACTCACTTGTACTCTTAAATCATTTAAATAAATCCATTATTATTAAGTTTCAATATCATAAACTCGTATATAAAACTGACAATATTTTCAGTTTGTCCTATTTTTGTAGATAACATCTGGATTAAACCCTCTAGACTAGTGGTTCTTACTGTTCTTACTGGTGCACCGGGAGCTTGTTGCAATTGCACCGCGAAAAAATATATAAATGTAGAAAAATCCGCAAAATACTGAAAACTTAAAAAGACCTCTCAACTACAACTAAAATAAAAATTAAAAAACAAGAGGCTCACGAATTAAGACGAAGAAATAAGGATAGCTTTATCAAATATTCGAGAAACCGGTCACTGGGCATTTCATATTTGTGGATTTAAGTATCCCTCGTCTTTTATTTCTATAAAAAAATATTGACGTTTAAAAATACAGTACTAACTTACTTATCGGATCCGGACTTCAGACCTTTCCACTCCAGTGTGCAGCGACAGATATCGCCTTGTCATTGGTCATCCTCAAATCATTATCATCACAAGTTAACTGCATTTGTGGGCACCGCAGCAGATGAGGATCATCCTGCACCTCTCCACAATCGCAGTTCATGTCATCTCCCTCCAGAAAACCCCACCTCCGTTGATTGCATTTGCACCTAGACATCCCTACCCTTAGTCTATTGTGAACTTTTCACGTAGGGAAGTCCAAACTGTGAGCGGTGTTTGTGCTTTCGGATGGCATTATACAGAGCCCTTGCCGAGTTCCTCTCTCCACAGATCCTCTCTGCGTTTTTCTGCCGAGGTCTCGCCGGGGTCATTTGTGACTTTGAGGAAACTCCTTCTCGATCGCAGTCTCGGTGGAGCCATTCGATGGTCATTAAGGGGGGTCTAGGGCCATGGATCTATTTGCGTCTTAAAATACAGTTATAATCTCAGAATAACACTTCGTACTGGCTTAAAAAGAAGTCCTTTTGCATAGAACGAAAGCGTTCCAAATTTCTGGTTTTGTTTATAGTTTAACAACGGACGGATTCGGTGCAAAGCGTAAGCTAGCGATTCTCGACCTGAGTACCAACGGGCCGTTGCATTGCTGTAAACTCTTGCTAACTTCGGGGTTGATAATCGTAGAACGGTTTTGTCCATATGGGCGACACTATTAGCCAGTCGCGTATTATTACTTTGAGGTTTTAAGTGAAGACACGAGGGATAAAGGCGTTATGTCACAAAATTATACAAAATATACTTTTTTACAAATGTATTTGTCTTTTATGTACATCCCTTTCGCACACAGCCAAATACATCATCAAAAAGTAGGAGAAAACCGATCTTGAGTGTAAACGCAAGTGTTATTTTATTAATAACTAGCGGACCCGTCAGACGTTGTTTTGCTGGAACGTTGGCTTCCCTGCTATTAGCTTGGAAAAAGACTTTTCATTGATAAGTAGGTACCTAACTACTTGTTTGTGATTAAATTCCAAAATTTTAAATTGATAATATCAAAAAAAATAATTTAAGTAGGTACCTAGGTACTTATTTATGGTTGAATTCCAAAACATAAAATAAATGTTTTTTCAAATATTGCATTCTTTTTGCAAACGTCAAACTCCGGTCGTCTCACTAACGGGTGTACTTATGTATGAATACGATTTTTAAAAATGCATTGAATTTAATATGATTTTAGTGTTACCAAAAATCCAATAAAAAGAAACAAATGGGTAGAAATTATAAGGAATTTAAGGAAAAAATCTGATTGAGATCCACAAAAAACAAATGCTGTTTGTAAACATTCAAAAACAAACTTTTTTTACAAACAAAAAAACAACATCTTTCATTTTTTTTGCAAATTGCAAATGCCCTGGTATATCGATGAATAAAACATTTATTCTCCTTACTTCGTTTTTACATATTAGATTGAAGATTTTAATATCTGCGAACACGCACAGCGCAAAGATCTATGTTTCTCTGAAAACCGCACGTAAATCGGTTTAGCCGTTTAGGAGTACGGTGACATCACACGTACAGAGGAATTATATATATATAAAGATTGTATTGGTGTTCAAAACTTTTACCCCACATATCTCTGCTTTTTATTTTTTTCAGATAACACCTTAGTTCACTCGTGTCTTCAATTATTTAGAATGGGTTAGTGTATCCAATACAAATGAGAAAAATCTAAAATAGTAGATTCTCATTTCTTCTCTTTGAAGGTTGCACACACTTTACAATAAAGTGAATACACGCATTGACAGAATTGAACCCAAAGACTCGCATAATATTATCATACTGTAATTGCGTTTTAACAATGTGCCGTCATGCAGGTGATGTCTTGAAAATTGAATCATAATCAGTTGCCATTATTAAATTATTAACAGAACGAGCAGCGTTTAATGATCACAATACATCATAGCATATTATCTAAATGGCTTTTATTGTTATAACTGAATCTACGTCTTTAAGTACAGCTAGTGAGTATTGAAAATATTCCAATTTCAAGAAATAATATTTTAGAGTGTTCTACCCCTGAGGGTAGAACTGAAGTGATAATGCGTAACCTATACAGAAGCTCTATCACTATGTTTCATAGAACGCAAGCGATGCTGGTTTGTTGATTAGCAACAAATTGGTGGCCATTTTTTTTTGTTTGACAACAAACACATAACGGTTTGGTCGGATGCTTTTGTCGCTGTGCTTGGCTTTGTTTGTAAATAACTTGGATAATAAATAAAAATCGACTATGGTGAATTGCAGTATGTTTGGTTGCAGCAGTAGGAGCGTCAATTAAAGGAGTCAGTTTTTACAGGTATTTGATTTCGAATATTTTCCCATGATTTACATTGATTTTTGGCATTTATTGTCCCGACACGTGTATTGTGTTGCTTCAAAACTTTCCTTTTATCAACATTTTTACTTTACATACTATTTTTTCTCAATTTAGGAGATAAATTAGTGAATTAAAGTATGTTAACTATTGATTATGGGCAATATGTCAAGGCCGCACTAAGCATCCATATAAAGTTTGAGTTTTAATCGAGTAGAGGTCGATTCAAATTTTACTCGAAAATAGCAACGTTAACCTTGAAATCGCATCTTAAATGACTTGTCTAAATTTCAGGCCGCTACAACTCGCAGTTTCGGAGATGTGACGGACAAACAAACAACCTCAACACCGGACTTTGGTTCCATGGAGCTGGGATTTATGTCTCAATAAATGTAACATAAGTGTATTGTGAATAAAATGAACAAATAAATGAATAAATAAATAAAAAAATAAACACACACATGTATTTTCAGTTTTATAAAATAAATATGGGCGAATTATAGAAAAATAATATGGAATAACCCTGCAATAATAAATACACAGGTAAATATTAAAAAAAAATTACAATGCAAATCAATATCCATTTGGCTGTATGTTTTTTGTTGGTCAGGCTGTAAGATATTAGTAGTGGTAATAAGTCCGCCATTTAACCGTGTATACTTATGTTTAATTATTTTTTCAATATGTTCTTTTTTTGTATTTATCACATTGAATATAGGTATTATGGTTGATGAAGATTTAAAATTATTATACATCTAGTTAAGAAAACGTTTGTAAGTGTAATTCACGCAATGTACAATACTGGACACATATTTTTTATAGATTTTATTAATGAACACCATTTGGAACAATTACGGTGGACATGCGACAGCCGGTGTATTAATTGAACGCCTAAATGAATACCTCCGCAGTTATTATTGGTGGTCTAGCATCCCCAACTGGCAGTCCGCTGGAAAGGGTAAGAAGGGTGAAAACACCCCGAACAAAATTACGTCCATATTTACGCCTGTTTCAATCAAATTTTAGTGACCAGAGTTTGTTAGATAAACTGCGCTAGATAATGTTTTTAAATCTAATAAGAAACTCTTGATAGTATTATACGAATTTGCTGCCGGTTCTACAAAACCAAAAAAAATAATTCCGACTATCGTTTCTTTATCTGAAAATGTTTTTGATTGCCTCGAGTCTATCACTTATATTTCGTCTTCCGGTAATACACAGTGAAAAAATGCACGCTGTGGAAAAAGCTGAAGAACTTGAATGCAAAACTGAAGATATATTACTTAAACCCAACTTCCTCCTAGGCAAAAGTTTGAAAGCTCTCGCTTATATTTGCATTTGGCCTTTCCAGACGGAAGGATTTTTGCGCAGTAAGAAGAAAATATATTTTCATTACTTTTGTGGACTGATGATCACATTTATATTTACTTTATACGTCATAACGGGATGGGTCGAATTATTCGTCATCTGGGGCAATTTGGAAGAAATGACGACCAATATGTCCCTCACCTGTCTCTATACTTTAAATATTTTCAAATGCTTATCCATGTTTACGAAGCGCCAAAAATTCGAAGATCTTATATCAGGGATATCCCGAATGGAAAAAAACATTATGGCTAGTGAAAACGAGGAATTGAAGCAAATTTTACAGTTGTACGTAAACAGAACTCGCATTAAAACCAATTTTTATTGGATTCTAGTGCTGTTTACACTCATACTCTTCACTGTGATTCCCCCTATCGAATATCGATACTCCAGTGTCTATCATAGAATCGAAGAAGATGGAGCAGAGTATTGGTCCTACGTTAGACCCATGTTATACAGTTCCTGGTTCCCCTTTGACAAGTACGACGGATCAAACTTTATAGTCGCGTATTTTATTCAGTTTACGATGGGTTTCATAGGCGCTTATTTTACGGCAGTTTGGGACACGTTCATAGTGTCTATGATAATTCACACAATAGGACAGTTACAAATACTTCAGCGGTCCATTGAAAATATGGCCAGGATTAAGATTACCGACTACCCAGATTTGATAATTCGGAATAAAAAAAGAAGCGTCCCTCTTTCTGCCAAAGCAATTTTAGAAGAAACGAAGAACAGACGTCTTGTGGACTGCATTACTCATCACAGATACATCTTGAAGTGAGGAATTTTTACGTACAAATTTATAAATATAGTTTTTTTATAGTAATCAAGCTCAGAGTAATAGTGCGTCAACCTATAGAGAAGCCTTATCACTATGTTTCATAGAACGCAAGCGATGTTGGTTAGCAATAAATTTGCGGCCATTTTGTTTGTTGACAGCATAGGCATAACGGTTCTATCGGATGCTTTTGTCGCTGTGCTAGGCTTTGATAATAAATAACTTGGATATTTACGTTATAATAAATAAAAATCGACTATGGGGAATTGCGGCATGTTTGGTTGCAGCAGTAGGAGCGTCAAAGGTGTTAAAGGAGTCAGTTTTCACAGGTAATTGATTTCGAATATTTTCCCATGATTTACATTGATTTTTGGCATTTATTGTCCCGACACGTGTATTATGTTGCTTAAAAACTTTCCAGATATCAACAAATTTACTTCAGATACTATTTTTTCTCAATTTAGGGGATAAATTTGTGAAATTAAGTATGTTTATGTTGATAATGACAGTTGATTACGGACAATATATCGGGGCCGCACTAGTGTGCACTAATGCCTAGGCATTCATATAAAGTTTGAGTCTTTATTGAGTAAAGGTCGATTTAAAATTTAATCGAAAATAGCTACGTTAACTTTGAAATCGCATCCAAAATGACATGTCCTAATTTCAGGCCGCTACGACTCGCCGTTTCGGAGATTCAACACAGGACTTTGGTTCCATGGAGTTGGGATTTATGTCTCAATTAATGTAACATAAGTATATTGTGAATAAAATGAATAAATAAATGAATAAAAAATAAACACACACATGTATTTTCAATTTTATAAAATAAATAAAGTTGAAATATAGAAAAAATAATTGGAATAACCCTGCAATAATAAATACACAGGTACATAATAAAGAGTATTTACATTGCTAATTGATATCCATTTGGCAATTCTCGACCTGAGTACGGCCTATTGATTTGCTGCGAACTGTAGCTAACTTAATACCCAATAGTCATATAATGGTTTTTCAACGTTTGGGCTTCTCTATAGCTTGGCGCACTATTACTCTAAATAATTAAGTAATATTAACTGACTATGTTGTTTGTTTTAGTTTCTGCGCTGAATTAAACTCGATAATAAGTCCAATAATGATGCTTTATTTCCTGGTCTGTTCCGTGATGATTTGCGCTATTGGATTCCAAGGAACACTGGTAATATCACAATATTAGCCGACTGGTTATGCTTCTTGTGTAGTCACATTTTTATTAAAAAGTGTTAATAATTTTAGAGTGGCTTAGTTATTCGTCTCATATTCATGGCGGAGTATTTGTGTGCAGCAATGTTCCAATTGCTAATGTTTTATTGGCACGGGAATGAAGTCATATTTCAGGTACTAGATTGAAATATTTCCCAGGAAACTACGAATTGCATGTTATTTTTATAATACGTTTAAATCAATCGATCGAATCATTATATCCCTATATTTTTTAGAACGAACAACTATTGACGGCTTCATACAGTTTCGATTGGTTCAACCAGAGCAGCCGCTTCAAGAAGAGCCTGTGGATATTGAGACAGGGTGTCCAGCTTCCGATACAATACACGGTTGGAATATTCTACCCAATGTCTCTACCTACTTTATTGGGGGTAAATAAATCATTTAAAAACTATATATTTAATTAGTAAACTGCAAGGGTTGTCAACCTTTTTATGCCCACTTTTGCTTATTTTTCATGCTTAAAATTTCCCTACCGCCCACCAAATATATTTCATTTTAGAATATGGGTGAAAAAATTCTAGAAGGAATTTAGGAGAATTGAAAATGCAATATTTTAATGCAACAAAAAAAGAATGCGCACATATATTGAAAAAATACAAAAAATTTAAAAAGTCAAATTTAATAACTAATGAGAACCTTGAGCCTGATGCTGTGTTTTATGTCAGTAGCTCAATCACAAATAACTATCGACGTGCTAATAAGCGACATGATAACAGTTTCTCACCATGTTTTTTTACCGTATTCGTGATCACAATGGAACATCCGTGAACACCAGATATTAAATGTCAAAATATTTACGTTTCGCGGCGTATAATCCTGCTGCGTAATCACATATTTGAATTTCACCGGTGTAAATATGGAAAATATTTAAAAACTGCTATTTTTATTTATTTATTTGTTATTAATCATGCTATATTTATTACATTTAGCCGGCGGTTGGCAAGCCAAATGTCAAGAAAAGCAGTCGCCAGATTAATTGTAATTTAATTTTTACATTTTTGTGTTAGATACTCCTTACTATTTTGCAAATGCAAATATTGTATTATTTTTTATTGTAAACGCCAATTTTTCGCCAATGAACTGTATTTTTTTACGATGAAAACAAAAAACAAACCGACTCGAGCGTTCACTCAGAGATTACACACGCGTTGACTTATGACTGCGATAACTTAAACATGTTCATTATTCAACAATGTTTGATTATGTCCAAATGCTTGCAGACTGGCTGGATTTCCTCCCTAGGGAGTTGTTCATATTTAAATTTATTTCAACAGAGAGGGAAAAAGTTTTCGAGAAGAAATTTGGAAGTCTAGGCATTTACAGGGCTGGACATAATCAAACATTGTTGAATTACTACCTGGTAAAAGAAGAAGTATAAAAATTGGAAAATTGTTTCCAGGCGTTGCCTAGTAGGTGATTTGGTTCAGCCGGATGAATCTCACCTACGTGATAAAGGTTTCAGCTCTTTCACTTCACAAAAGTCAACAGATGGAAGAGTTGAGGAAATGTGGATGTTCAAACATGGGCAGAATGGTGAATGTTACACAGTGTGTAAAGTGGCCACTTAAACCAGCCAATGACAGGTCATAAGCCCTGTAAATGCCTAGACTTCCAAATTTCTTCTCGAAAACTTTTTCCCTCTCTGTTGAAATAAATTTAAATATGTTCATTATTGCTCATTGTGATCGCTCAAATACTTAGCTTATTTTTAAGCAAGCTGATAGTTATTTGTAATTGAGCTACAGTTGTATTTGTATATAATTTATAATTTTTTTCTATAATTTTTTTAAGTTTTGCAATTTTGAAATTACTCCACTTGTGACGTCACGAGTTCTCTTCTGTGAGTTTTGCCGTGGTTTGTCGACCTCTCATAATAGAAGGGTCCCATTGTAGTGCCGCAGATTCTGGATCAGGCGGTCCGAGGTTCGGACACTGCTCTAGTAAAACTGTTTTTCCATTTTCTTACACGTTTTTTTCCAACTAAAAGAAAATGCCCCCAAACTGAAACATTCGGCTAAATCATAAAAACGTAAATATTTCTTTAAAAAAATATTTTCTTGTCATTTTATTATTATCAGGTAATTTTGTATAAATTAATAATGATTTTTTTTCATTTTCAGATACTGAGAGCATCGTATAGCTATTTTGCTTTATTACGCAAAGTACAGGATAGTAAATAAGTAACTAAAATGAATTGTTTAATAAAAAAGTGAACCTCTTCGCTTAATACGAATTAAACAAAAATCGTGTGATGTATTTATTTAGATAGTTGCACAAACAAAAATTAACAACTAGTAGTTCCTTAATTAATATAATATATTTTATATTATGCCTAATAATAATAATAAAAATATATTCAGACTCTTTCTGGTGACACTCTGGCTTGTATACGTATAAACTTATTAATAAATTTAATTAAAATTGGTCATTGCCGAAATGTTATATCTTGGTTTCAAAGTAACTTAAAAGAACGTCAACAGACAGTGAAACTTAATGATACTTTAAGTGACAAAATAATCTGTTCAATTTCTGGGATACCTCAAGGAACAATAATTGGACTAATTTTATCTATTGTACGTAGGGTATATGTTAATGATATTTTTAATATGCAGAAGAAAATGGTGATATAATATCATATGCTGATGATACCGTACTCATTATATAAGGGGATCTTCATGGGAGGTAAATATAAACTCAAATATAGATATTAATTCATTAAAAGAATGGTTCGGTGATAATTATTGTCTCTGAATACTAAAAAAACATATTACACCACTTTCACATTGATATAACAAGTTATACCTTCTATAAATATTTGTACCCACACAGCAAAATGCAATGGAGGATGTCAGTTTCATAAATATAATTGCATCCAAATCACTGAAAAAATAGCATAAAATATTTAGGCATAATAATTAATAAAAATATAAAATGGAAGGAACAAATAATTAATATTGTAAACATAATGAGAAAGCTTGTATATGAGTATGTATTTATTAGATTAAGAAATAAATGAACAGTCAAAAAATTCAATTCAATTTACTTTGCATTACCTCGATCCATATTACAGTATGGTATAATCGGATGGGGTGGTGCTTTTTAAACAAATATTTTACCGGTTGAAAAAACACAAAAATTAATTATGTACTTCTGATTTGAAAAAAAAAACCGTCTGCTTTACCCGCTGTCCAATTTTAAATAAAACTTGGGGTTTTTAGACATAAAAATCATTATTCTCATAGAGATGAAATGAACAAAAAAAATAAAAAGTGCAGGCAGGAATAAAACGTATTTAAGATAGAAGTGAAAAGTTATATTTATAATTCTTTTTTGTCTAGCACTTATTGAAAACAACGATTTTATTTTTGTAAATTATATTTTATACTGAAAACGTTTATTCTAAAAATAAAATAAACACATTATTGTAAGACATCACTCCCCATTATGTAGGCAAAAATTGATTGATTGAATCTTCTGCGTAATGGAAAACGGAAAATGTAAATATATGTATTTGATTAACAAATTACAACAGGGATAGAGAATACCTTAGAAAGGGAATATGGAAGTCTAGGCATTCCCATGGCACTGAACATCCCCCTTTCGTGGTTCGTCTCAGTAAGCCATCGTTTCCCTGTTCGCACCGAGTGGTGCATACGAACTAAATTAAACTGACAAATGCAGCGTATTTGGATCATCCTTTACATGAAATATTGTAGTGCAGAACCACCTTCTAAATGAGTATTTCACGGTAAGGAATCGAACCCGGGACCTCAAGAAAGCATGTTCACTCGCCAACGTTACGAGGCGGACTTAAGTCGATTTAATTTTTCAGGATTTGTTGTTCAACAATGCTTAAAAGACTTATAGGTCTATAATTTCCGTATTTCACCTTAGAGTATTTCCGATTATTGTACAGAGTCATAACAACAGCCGTCCTCCAATCTGGGGGAGTATATTCCTCCTCTAAACATTAGTTAAAAAACCTATACAAAAATACAAAAATTATTTAACCACCCCCCTTTATAAACTCTGTAGCAACGTCTTCAAACCATGTGCTCTAACATTCTTCACATTATACTTGGCAGCATTTTTTATTTCTTCCATACTTATCTCTCTCACATCATCATCTGCATTTATATTTACTTTAAAAGGTGATCCACTGCCTATGTTTCCTGTGCGTAATACCTTCATCTTGTTTTAAATACACTATCCTTTGTCATCAATTTTACTTCTTTTTCTATTACTGCTGTCATACATACACTGTCATTACAGTTTCGGACAACAAAACTCCAAAACAAGTCAAAAAAAGGCAACCAAATAAAGCCAAAATCTTAAACAATTTTAACATAATTAAAAAATGGTTTAAGTAGAAATCTCGAGATAAGAATAGGCTCGGGAAGCATTCTCAAGACTTTTCACCACACGTAGAGTGAAATTTTTTAATACATATTTTTTACGCTTCGTGTGATGTGAATATTGGCCATTGTAAAGTTGCTTAGTGACCTAATCGAATTACATTAAAATATTGGTATTATCATAACGATATTTTGATGACAATTTAATTAAACGTTGCGACGTATTAATTATTTATGAGGCTTAGAAATAGTTTTATTTGTCTACATACAGTTATTGTATGTATAGTACAGAGCTTACAGTCAATGTTCGGTGTTCAACTTCTAATCCAATCCATATTATATTATGTTACTATAACTGTCCTATTTAATCGACATTCTTAAGGGAATGTCATCGAAAGTCGACCGTCTTGATAAAAGCTTACGCAGTGAGGCAGGTAATTACAAAATTAATTCTAAATCTCTCTCTGGTCAAATCTTCTAAGATGGATTGGTTTGCAGCAAAGCTCTGCATATCCTCTGCCACTCAGATCTGTCCTGTGCGGCTATCTTTGGGTCTTCATATAACCTGCTATTTATATCTTTACTTGAGTCCACGAGGTATTCTCGGCGAGGGCGCCCCCTGTATTTTGTCCCCTCAGACATCCCCTCTGTTACCTCATGTAGGAGACCCTCGTGACGCACTGTGTCCAATCCATTTAGCACATCTTTCGGAGATGGTCTTAAGCAGGTGCCTTTTTACTTTGATTCTACTATAAACCTCGTCATTCATGAAGCAGTCCCTCCCTTCCATAGGACCACATCTCAAAAGCCTTCGGTCACTTTTTGTCTCTTTAGGATAGGCACCATGTTTCGCAGCCGTACATCAAGATATTCCATTCATAGATCTCGACAAGGAGCTTGTGTAGTTTCAAGTTCACATTATTTAATTGAAATATTTTAGATTTTCTGTTATACACGAGTATTACCTGATGTACCTATACGGCTGTCAACTTCGCTCTTTGATCGACCACCCCTCATCGATCTTACTCCCTAGGTAGATAAACTTCTTGGCGTTTTTTAGTGGAACTCTTAACATAATTAAACTCATCTGCTGTTCATTTCGGTCCAAGGCGATTACCTTCCTGTTTTCTTTGTTAAATATTAGATTATATAATCGATATATATTTACTCTCCGCGATATTTTTTAAATTTGTTCAAGTTTCCTGAAGTCCCTCTTCGGTTTCGGCGATCAAGGCGATTCTAAGCAATTCCGAATAAAAATCAAACAAATTATCTTCAAACCCTTATCCGCATCTAATGGTGCATAGGCACATAGGCACATTGGTGTACGCAACGAATCTTGCTACACGAAAGCAAGATGATCAGTTCAGACTCTTCAGACCCGAGAGACCTTTTGCATTGTAGTTCGGTAGGCAACCACTAGAACACGAGGTGGACGATCGTAAAATTTACAGTAGAATAAAATAAAGTATGCTCAGAAATTTTTTTCAATCTTGATTATGAAAATTGATTAGAAAATTGATTAGAAAATTTATTTTTGTTTTTAGATACCGAGGACACCATACAGCTATTTCGCTCTTTGGCATTTGTATGTAGGGCTGTTTGGGATTTACAATAAAAAATAAAATGAATCATTATTCTAATTTAAATTATAGTTAATGTCACCGCCGTCGCCGATTCGTGTGTTTTCAATAAATCAACGTTCATAATTTTAGATATATTTTGATTTAAAGTGTTTATTTGTTCACAAATCAAAAATGCTGTATTCAATTATTTGGTTATTACAGTATTTTTATAAATTTCAACGTAATCACAAATGGTCTACTTTTATTAGTAATTAATATTCTAACGTAGAAGTTCATCTCAACGGGAAATCGGATATAAAAAATGTATTCTTACGCGCGGTAAAAAATAGAGCATTAAATTGTAAGGCGAAGTCTCTTGAAAATGTGTGAAAAAAAAAAGATTTTAATAAATCAAACTAAATTGCATGACGTCACTAGTTCTCCGAATAAACCAATGAAAGCAATAGATTATATGGTTAGATTTCCGGTTTACGGTAAGTCAACTGACAAATCAGCGGATTTTATCGAGAAGAACAGGAAGAGAACTTGATACGTCACACGCGAAGTAATTTCAAAAATACAAAACTTAAAAAAACCATAGCGCTGATAATACGATACTTACTTCAATTGGCATAGTTCAATAGTCTATTAACAAATAAATTTTTTTTCAAACACTAAACTTCCTCATCAGAGATAAAAGATCTTTATTTAAAAGCACTTTGTTTTCAAATAATCTTTTTTTCTTTTATAAATATTTTATTTGGAATGCCAAATAATGATTTGAAAGATTCAAGGTACACAGTAGCTCATCGGAATAATCATTTCAATTTTCTTCAATTTACATGCTTATATAAAAATGTTTATTAAAAAATTCCTTTGCGTGTCGGATAAACCGTTAATTGTTTTTACTCCAAATAAAAACATGTCATAAAATATCAATTACATACCAATTAAAATTTCACAGCAACACACATTTTTTGTATGTAGAATTGTGTTATGGAAATTATAGGTGTATATTTTTTACTTTTCCATATATAAGGATCTGATAAACGCTTTTCGTTACATTGCATGGTACATATATATGCACATTGGGCGTGGAGCCTTTCAAATACGAAACAAAATGTTTCAAAGTTACCATTCATATAAAGATGAACCGCTGAAAACTCAGATGAAATTCGGCTCTAATTTTCTTCTGGAAAAAAATCTTACATCTCTGGCATTGTTCGGATTATGGCCATTTCAAACACAGAAGTTTCTGGCAAATAAGAATCTGCGAAGCCTTCATTATACTTTCGGTATGTTCTTGTACTGCGCGTTCTTTTTATTTTTGATAACGGAATACGTCGAGCTGATCAAAGTTTGGGGGAATTTAGAAGATATGACGACAAACATGTCGGTGTCTTGTCTCTACACCGTCGGCGTGATGAAAATGTTCGCACTTTTCGGACGCAGAGAGAAACTGAAGCTATTGATCTCTGGAATATCCAAAATAGAGCAGAATATAGTCAAGTCCCGGAACGACGGAATCATACAGATACTTTGCAGCTATGTTCGCAGAGCCAGAAGGGTAACATACTTTTTTTGGACGCTAACTTGCTGCACTATTTTAGTATTCTTCGTCATTCCTCCGATAGAATATCGATATTCTTCCACGTATCACAGGATCTACGACAACGGTACGCAGTACTGGTCCTACAAAAGACCCATGATCTTCAGTTCTTGGTTTCCGTTCGACAAGTACGCTTTCCCCAACTACTTCTTCGCGTACTCCTACCAAGTTATAATGGGAACTGTCGGAGCTTCGTACCAAGCCATCTGGGACACCTTTGTAGTGTCCATGATGATTCATTCCATCGGTCAGCTGCAAATTCTCCAGTGGACTATCGAAAATATGACCGAAGTCGAGACAAAGAAAGACCGAAAAATGGATTCGGCGATCGAATCCAGCGAAGGAAAAAAGAAACGGTCGGAAACTGATAAAAGAATCGTAGACGATATTAAGCGGATGCGCTTGGTCGAGTGTGTTAATCACCACCGGTACATATTGAGGTAATCTAAGTATTTCCTAACTAGATTGAGGTCTTCTCGAACTGCATGAACTTTATTGGCTTTATCTTTGTTCTAGATATTCTCATGATCTGAATGAGATAATCAGCCCTATTATGATGATTTACTTCATGGTGTGTTCACTTATGTTATGCGCCATTGGGTTTCAAGCTACACTGGTAAGCGCATATAATACAGTAGCTCAATCATAAACAACTATCGACGTGCTAATAAGCGACGTGATAACAATTTCTCACCATGGTTGTTTATCGTATTCGCGATCACAATGGACATCCGTAAACACCTAATATTAAATATCAAAATATTTACGTTTCGCGACGTATAATCCTGCTGCGCAAATACATATTTGAATTTCATCGGTGTAAATATAGGAAATATTCCAAAACTGCTATTTTTATTTATTTATTATTTATAATGCTCATAGAATTAAGAATAGTCCAGAAACCGCATACGAGCATCAAACAGAAGGTACTCTTAAAATAGTAGTTTTACGTTTTGACCCATTAGTTTCTTTGTAGACGTCGCGCGTCGCTCAGTACGCAACTCCCGATTTGAATTCAACTATGCCGTGTTGTGTCCTTTTAAAGTGTAGAAATACTGCTAGGATCTTAAAGAAACAGGATGCGATTACATTTCATGTGTAATTAGCAAATGAATGTGTAAGTAGCTAATGCATTACTTAAAAATTGAATTATTTTTCCATCTGTCAGAATGTCGAAGAAAACAAAATTGACATTTCGTTGGTGTTGCCAGGGTAGTATTTTTTTTTACACTACTTTGCTTATCTAATGAGAGAACTAATGAAAATTGGACCTCGGATTAAACAACGCCGTGGTGGACATTTGACCGACATTATCTTTAAAACATCAAATATTATTTAACATGATATAAAAATATCCGTTTTATGTAAAATAAAATTTGTCATATATTTTAAGTAATAATTCAATTACTCTTATTAAATAACCCTTTTCTTATCTACTCTGTTGTGTCAATCAATATTTCCGCGTGTACAATAAAATTTGAGAGGAATTAATAAATTGTTTTTTTTTTTACCTTACATTTGTGTTATGATTATATTTTTCCCCATCTGGCAACATTACGCGGTGACTTCACAAATGCGCGCGGTGAAAGTGGGGGGATTTTTGGACACAGTATCATATATTAAAATATGATTTTACGCTCCTTCTGGACTATTCTTAATTCTATAATCATGCTATTCATTGCATTTAGCCGCCGCGGCGGTTGGCAAGCCAAATGTCAAGAAAAGCAGTCGCCATGGTAATTGTAATTTAATTTTCACATTTTTGTATTAGATACTCATTACTTTTTTGCAAATGCAATATATTGTGTTATTTTTTATAGTAAACGCCATTTTTTCTCCAAAGAACTGCATTTATTTACGAGGGAAATGAAAAACAAACCGACACGAGCGTTGACTTAGAGATTACACACGCGTTGACTTATGACTGGGACAACTTAAGCATATTCATTATTGTTTATTGTGATCGCTCTAATGCTTAGCATGTTTTTAAGCACGTCGATAGTTATTTGTAATTGAGCTACGGGCAGTGGCGTCTTTGATACCAAATTTCTAGTGAAGCTCAGACTTAAAGGATAAGTATAATATGCGTAAATGTTAAGAAGGTACCTGCAGTAAATAACACAGTACGGACCATGTTTGTAGGCATCGTTGAGCATTTTTATATTGGTTGATAGTTTTTATCTTTATAATGTGTTGATATAATGCGAATCAAAATACATATTAGGTACTGTTGAATAGCAATGATTTCTTAGTGAGGCTCAGCCTCACTTGCTTCATATGCTCCTTCGTCTCTGGCTACAGGTAGTGAAGCTGCCTCCTTATTTTCTGACGCAGATATTTACACATGTTAATCAATCTAATAAGTGTCTTTCTTAGGAATATAGTCATAATTGCCCAAATTTACCCAAGCGTCAACCACAACCATATTACAAGATACTCTAATAGGGATCTGATACTAAGTGAAGGGGTCAACACTGTTCTGGCATCGAGACAACACTATTACGTAGGCAAAAAGGTCCATAACCTTTTGCCAGAATCATGGAAAGACGGGAGTGTTGTCAAGTTACGGAAGGTGTTGATCTCGCTCTTTCATGACATTGGTCGTAGGGAGTCAGAAAAGTTGATGCATGCTACGGATTGGAGAATCTTACTGGATGTCAAAAATAAAATATAAAAAATAAGGAATAATTTAAAAAAAATATATTTATAGATGACAACCATGAAGTTTCGCATAAATAAATTGTCTATGTTTTTACGAATGTATGTATGTGTATGCGCATGGGTGTATGTACGTGTGTGTGTATGTACATGTATATATATGTGTATATATGTGTGTCTAATGTGTATGTCTGTATGCATATGAATCAAAATGTGTATCCGAATAAGTTTAAATTTTGTTTGTCTGTGCTCTATATAAATTTGTTAATTATTATAATATATTAAAATGTAATTGCCTAGCTTGGAACGGGGTATGTACCATTGTTAGCTGGGCAAAGTGAACATGGAATTGTATTTTGATAAAGAGTGTGAATAAATAAATGAATAAATAAATAAATTGCACTAACCTGCATAAAAGTAACATTTATTTGTGGACTGGCTTAACCTGCATACTATGGATTATGTTAATACTGTTATTAGATATTTGTTATTGGGTGTTCGCTGTTCACGTAACCCGGGTGAGTTGTGAGTTGTGAGTTGTGAGGTGGCGCGATTCAGCGGATGTGTTGATGTGTTGATTTCATCATAATTTCCTTTCTAGTACGGTTTCAGTATTCGCCTTTGCTTCATGCTGGAATACCTATTCGCTATGATGATACAACTGCTACTGTTTTATTGGCACGGAAACGAAGTCATACACGAGGTAACCGTTATTACTTTCCTATCAATTAACCATCGATATTGCCTTAATCGAATCATAACTAAGTACTATAGTCCCTTAAATATAGCTTGATTAAAATAACAGCTGTCAAACTAACGTGTAAAGTGATGGGAAATTACCGATCAATGATCATGTACCGATCAAATCGATTTTAATTAGATATTTACCTATACCTATGTAGTTACTATCATGCTTACTAAAAGTAAAGACATGATTTTTTTGTCAGCATCCCTACTGATAATATTCACCGCACGCGCCTGGTCTCTGGGCTGGTATTCCAAACGCTCTCGTGGCCGTATTATCTCGTGTGTTTACATACAAAACACATGAGAAAAACTCTTTTCTCGTGCCACGAGAGTGGTTCAGAATAGCACCCCTGGGTTTATGTGTGATGTGCGAAAATTTCAGTCTCTTTAGTTTCTCCTACACAACGACTTTTCGGACTAATTTGCGGGTGTCGGATGAGTATTTCCTACATTGATATATCTCTAGTACTGTGGTGGTTATTTCAGAGCGGCAAACTTTTACTATCGACGTACAGTTGTAACTGGTACAGCCAAAGTCGCCACTTCAAGAAGAACCTGTGGATAATGAGAGAAGGTGTACAATTACCAGTCAAATTCACGGTGGGAATATTCTACTCGATGTCTCTTCCAACATTTTTAGCTGTAAGTTCATAAAACAATATACAGTTTTTTTAGTTAAAAATTTATTAAAAAAAAAAAAATATATAAAATTATAAATTTTTACAGTTTTCAAATTACAATTTTTATGTTTTTACTAAATCTAAAATCCCACAAAGCCAATATCTGTAGCTTGTTGGTGGAGATTTTATTTATACTAACTTATACAGGATGTTCATTAAAGCCTGTCACATCCGAAACCACGATGATCAGTATGACCAAGAAGACATATTGGAATGTTAAAATATTTTTTTAGAACGAATAAAATTTACAAAAATAAAATATTAAAAAAAAACAAATGGTTGCTTACTTCTGCAAGGGAGAAGTTAGGAGAGGGGAGGGGGGAGTCTGATACACCGTCAACCACATGGCCACGTCCCCTTTGCTTCTCCCCTGCAGAAGTAAGCAACCATTTGTTTTTTTAAATATTTTTTTTTTTTTTTAAATCTGCGTTCTAAATATTGTTTTAAATATACTAATTTGTCCTCTTGCCCATACTGATTATTGTGGTTTTGGATGTGACAGGGTTTAAAGAACACCCTGTATAATTTTATCTACATTTATAAAAACAATGAATAACAGATATAATTAACAGCCGGAAAGATCAGAATATACAATTAACGTATGTATACAACTCAGCGGGACTTTAATTTAAGACTATTTTGTAAATATTTTTGAAAAAAAAAAAAAAAAAACAATAATTTTTTTAAAAAAAAGTTATGTTAAATACAAGAAAATATATGAAAAATTAAAATATTTACACATACGCTACTATTCATATATAAACTTTTGATCGAGTAGCCACTCTCTTATTTTGCTCTTGTTACATTGTGAGTTAAATTTAAGTTCTTTCGGCAATAAATTAAAAATGCTATGTACTAAATACTTAAGAGTTCTATTACCATACTTTTGGTACTGCCGAACCATCATTATACGTGAAGCGTATAATATGGTTATGTTTGAGATGAATTTTGAATGTATTATTATTAAATTGTTCTAAAATGATGCAAAGCCACAGTAATCCTCGAACAGGCAGGGTTTGATTGTTTTGTACAGGAGAACATTATCACTTCTTTGTTCGTAAATCTCTGCTGGTACAATTCTCTTAACTATAGAGTACTGTAGAGCCTGGATCATTTTATATTAGTTTTATTCGAATGTCCCCGTGACTTTATACCATATCTTATTATTAATTCTACTAAAGAAAAATCAATAATTTTAGAGTGATTTTATGCTAAACAAAAGATAACTTATAAAAAGTACTCACAAGAGTCTCCAATCGATCACAAAGTTTAAATATATGACGATCCCATTTAAAATTATTATCTATAAAAATATCCAAATACTTGTACTTCTCCAAAAATTCTATGAGTTCACAATTACAGGTGTTAGAGATGCCATCATGTAAGCATTATATATAGAATAACAAAAATGCTCAATCTAGAGGAATTGATCTACACAGAAAATATAAAAATGATAATTAAGATGAAAAAGAATAAAATAAAGACAAATATTAATTTTAACTACAACATACATAAAATAAAAACAAGAGCATCAAATAATTTAACTTGCGAACAACCTAGGACCAACAGAAAAAGAAACAGTTTTTTGTAGACAGCAATAATTTTTTACAATTCACTTTCTAATTATCTAAAAAATCTACAAAACATGTACGTACTTAAAAAACACCAAAAAAAAAACAGTTCTTACAGCCCGTGTGACGAGTGATATGTGATGTTATTTTATTTAATTTTTATTTAAACTATTGTGTTATTATATATAATAACCCCTCATACCAGCACTTTTGCTGATTGAGAATATTTCATACTAATAAAATATGTAATAAAATGTGATCTGTAAAGTTTAAAAACCTTGTATTTTGTCATAAATAAATAAATAAAAAATATAAAAAAATAAGCAATTTGTGCAATGAGAAATAATACTAGACAAAACATATTTTTTGGCATGAGGAGATTTTATGTACAAAAATTTAGTCTTTTTGCATTTATAATAAGACTATAGTCATAAGCCCAATTTAACAATTTATTGAAATCACTTTGCAATATCCATTGAGATTCTAAAGGGTTTTTATTGGAAATAACTAGTGCGGTGTCGTCTGCAAAAATAAATCTCCTTACTTCTTTGAAAACATTAGAAATCATTGA
This sequence comes from Micrasema longulum, assembly GCF_059751315.1. Lineage (NCBI taxonomy): Eukaryota > Metazoa > Arthropoda > Insecta > Trichoptera > Brachycentridae > Micrasema > Micrasema longulum. Next base: position 19,184 of record NW_028278134.1, on the reverse strand, counting down.
TAAATAAATTATATACAATTTAAGACCCAAAATAGACCCTTGTGGCACCCCTGATAAACAGTCACTCGCTAAACTTAAGGAATTCTTTATTTTATGCTCATTTTCCTCCCCCTTAAATAATTTGAAAAAAAAGTTAATAAATTACCAATTGATTATAAAATACACGTTAATTTAGAATGACATAAAGTGTCGAAAGCTTTTGATAAATCGACAAAAAGTACAGTGACATGATGCAAAATATTTAATTTGTTATTTTTGAAATGTGCGAAAGTGAACTATTCAATATTTTTAAAACCGTAGGATTGGATGTCTCGCAAGGTTGCTGGATACCTGCTAAAATTGGGCAAGCCTGAAGTATGCAAGACATCAGCCTGATCTATAAATGCGAGAGTACTACAGCTAATAATATTTATCATAACCTTGGTAACCGATTTGTTGCAGATTTTAAGAGCATCTTACAGTTATTTCGCCCTTTTACGCCAAGCACAGGAAGAGAAACCTTCCGAAGAGTAATGTTTCTGATTTCGGGATCTACCGCCACCCGAGAGCTCGAATCTGAACTGACTCCTTCTTCCCCCTTTCTCCAAACCGCACAAAACAATATACTATAAATGCAGATAGCACTGCGTCACAATACCAACCAAATTGGAAAAAGCTTTTCTGTATGATATTATATGCTCTAGATATTTTACAAAGTATGACACATCTTTATTGTATAATAAAGGATATATCCCATAATGTTTGTCCATTATATTTACTTGTCTTTGCTTTTTTGTTATTATTTTGTTTACAGTTTGTGTTACTGTTATATAATTATTGTCTCTCTCGTTACACTGTATGTTTTAAATGGATTTCGATTTCAATTTTCATTTGGTCCATCGAGCCGCAAAATGTTATCGATAAGCGGACGGTATAATGTAAAAACGAACATCATTCACTTTTGTAGAAAGGTTGAGTATTTGAATAAAGGAAAGGAGCACAGGAATGGACCTACCTTTAATGCGATGTTCTTCAATAAAGACGTACTAGATGGTGAATGTTCACTATGAATTTTATATTATTATATTTTTATGTTATTTTATTCAGAAAACATGCATACTAAGTATTAAAAACAATGATGTTCTAACATAAAAAGACCAATTAAGTTTTCATTAATTATGTAAAAGTAATGTAAAGATTGAATGTGACAATAAATAAATTAACTTAAGTGAGAAAAGAATAATCGTGAACATTTGCGTTTTCCATGGAGGTTATTATTGGTAATAAATAAAAAATACCGAATGCACACTCCGAGCTATCCATGCCTACATAGGTATATGAACGCATGTATAAAAGATACACAAACACATACATTACATGCGGTACATATTAAAAACCACTTAAGATGTACTCAGCAACTATCCCAAATAATCAACTCCATGAAGAAATTTTATGTATAAATGAAACGTGCAGTTAAAATGTCCACATTAATACTGTCCATTATAATTTTCACGGGGGACATTTAATAAATGAATTTGAGCAAATGAGATGACAAGACACATTCAATAATAACTGATTTTTCTTGCAAAAGAGACAGATTCTATCTAAGTCAGCATAAAGATTTCGCAATCGTTTATTGTAGACACAATTTTAAATACTTTATTGTCATCAGCGTATAGCAAAAAAAATGAGTTTTTAATGCATAAATTTATATCATTGATATAAAAAATAAGGGTCCAAGATACGAACCTTGAGGGACACCGGATGGAATTGGTTTAAATTATCAATTATAAAACTAATTTTGATAACAACTTTCACAACGACGCGCTACGATTTCAAATTTTCTTATGCAATGTTTTTTTTAATTTTATGTTGTTCCAAATCCAAATCTTTTAATTTTGTCTTCTATCTTGATGTAAGGTAGGTACCATAAGGATGAGTCAAGGAAAAGGTGGGAAAAAAGGTAATCGGTCAGGAAAAATATCGATAAACGCTGTTTTATTCTAAACAGGGGACACGCCAATGGTAAGTAGCGTGTAAAAAAATCATTGCTCTGGCGCCATAATCCAGGGAGATAATACAGGAATACGTTTGTATAAAGAAGTCACACGGGATGTGATATTTCTGGGTAGCTTCACGTCTGATCCTGATGAAAGCCTGTAAAAGATTTAAGGCGCCGAACTAAAATACCAATTTCTTCGGGCTTTTAACGTGTCTTTTTAATTATATGTTATTGGGTAATACAATGTACAGACTGTTTTAGAATAACGACATTTTAAAATGAATTTCTGAAAACGATATCAAAATAAACGTAGGTTTCAATTTCAAAATGCATCACATGAAAATGACTAGGGTGGGTGTTATAGTAATTGGACATGCTACAGTAATATAATATTCTAAATCTAATGGCCAAAAGTAAATAAATGTAATGCGTTTATTTTGAGAAAAACACACAAAAAAATGTCTTATTCTGACCATTAGATTTAGTGTCCAATTACTATAACACTCGCCCTATCTGCCTTTAGGTAAAATTTCAATAATACATCACCGTGGTAAAATCTGGGTGGAAAAATACTGCTACATTACTATAGACTATAGACTAAGGATAAGTACCGGCCCGATGCCTTAGATTCTACTTATTAGGCTTGGAAAATTGTCATGCAGGGAAAACTGTTTACAAATTGGTGTTGCAATTTGCATTTTATGTTGTCGATGACGATTGGTTAAAAAATGTTATAAATAACTGTGCAAGAATCAATTTTCCTTCGTAGATTTACTTAGCTTCCTGAGGAAGGACGCGGCGTTTAACAAACTTTAAAAAATAATTTATTGTCTATTGGCACTATCTAACAAAAATGTTTTTCTTTCGAAAGATAAGACAAGTTGTGGCTCTGAAATTCACAACTCGACACCCTTTATTAATATTTCAAATATCTACTCTGGGGTAATTAAACATGTTTCATGAAATTATTTAGCAGAACATTATTGGGATAATATTTACAAATTGGCATCGACATATTAATACATAGGTTAATACAAATCCGTAATACAACGGAAAACAAATGAACGATATTTTTTTTCTATTTTCTATCAAATCGTGATTTTCTTTCTCAATCCAGATACCGAACCGACTTCTCAATAATTAAAAAAAAACAAATTTACATGTTTAGACCGTATTTTAATACAACAATTTAATACATGTTACTATATTTTACCGGTAAAAAATTTCCAAGGAAATTATTTAGATAATTTCTAAAAAATTCAAGAAATATTCTACGAAAATTATTGACTATATGATAATACATAGACGCGCCCTATAGAGTAAAATATTTTTAAAAGGTATGTACGTAAGTTTGTTCATTTACACCAGGGCTGCATTCAACGATCATGCATATGCTATTAAAGATAGGAGAATACTCATTTTTGACATATAAAAAAATATGTGTTTCAACGTTAACAATCAACCCAATCAGATTATTCCTTTAATTCTTTATAATTTTGATCCATTTTGTCAATGCAAATTGTATATCTTTTCTTTCCGGGGAACATTAGTTTTAGGTTTTATAAGAAAACACGTATCTCGGCTAAAGTGTTTAGAAAGTTATTAACTTAAATATTAGACTTAATATATTAGACCATGTTAATCATAGAACTAAATAAAATAAATAATAAAAAAATATGTAAATAAATTATTTTAATAAATCAAAAATGTTTTTTAGGTTTCTTGGATTCTATACGCCAGAAGCGATCGAAAGTAATGACACGTTAAGAAGGCCCTTTCGTATTTATCAGTGGATTTTGTTATTTTTATCATTTACTTTCATTCTCAGTTTATTCGGAGATTTGTACAATGTCCGAAACGATCTCATCCGTTCGGGAGAAGATCTTTGCATCATTTTGGGAGTCGGGTTAGTAATGCTCAAGTCTTTCGATTTCATGCTGAAGTACGATGATATAAAGGAAATGATTCACGAAGTAGAGAAACTTATGATCCCCAACGATCCTAATCACGACAGATTCCAGTATCGTTCCATCCAGGATAAGTACGTCTTCATTGAGTGCATTTCGGCGTCAGGATTTCAATGTTTGGCCTTTGTGATGTTATTCGCTCTGATATCGGCTCCGTCCGCCGACAATAATTTACCGATAAGCGCATATTTCCCCTTCGATATTAATAGTGACCCCACGAACGGCACCATGTTTGCGTATCAGGTTTACGGTGTACTGTATGCCCTGAATGCTATTGTCGCGATAGATGGCTCGATCGGAGTACTTTGGCATCAGATCAGTATGCAATTCGAAATATTGCGCAGAGAGTTTGAAAGTACCGAAGTTTACTGCATGAACCGAAAGAGCTCAGATCCTCATCAACTGGGCATGGAAAGATTGACAACATTGATTAAGAGACACCAACACATCCTGGAGTGAGTAACTTACATTCATTACTTAAGTGGATGGTATTATTTTATTTTATTTATTTTTATTTTTGCACCACAACAGGCCAGGAGGCCCAATTACAATGGTGAATTACATCACAGAGCACCCAGGCTTGATAAAAATCACATTTTAATTTTTGTGCTCTCATCGGGAATCGAACCCGGAACCTGCCGTGCGTGAGTCAAGCGTCTTGACCACTACACCACGGAGGCCGCCAAAATTATAGAAAAATGTGTGCACACCAACCAATCAAAAAATCAAATTGAGATAATTAATGTTTGACATCGGGTTTTTCGAAAATATGATTAATTATTTAACTCGGCTGTTAAGTTTAATACCTATATCTTCTTCCAAGTCGGTCCCTCAACGCTGAGGATCGTGATTACCGTGAACACTTCTGATTAGTCTCTTCCACTCCAGGCTGTCCTCAGCCCGATGAACTGACTCATCAAATTTTAGCCCCGTAGCCACCTTTATTTGGTCAGTCCATCTATATGGGATTCTACCCCGGCTTCTCCTACCTTCAACTCCTATCCTATAATACCTATTTAAAAAGCATTTAATAGAACCAAAAAAGGCGATATTTTTTTTACATGTATTATTTTTTAACATAAACATTTAACAAAAAAGGGGATAACACATTTTTACAGAACATCTTATAAACTATTACCTATGTTAAAACTATAACGCAAAAACGTTAAAACAATATTACTTCCCTAAAAACATACGTGCAGTACCCTAGAAACATATAAAATTGATATACACGCAGTGATATATTATTTATTTATTTATTCATATTTTTCTCTTACAAACTATAATTAATAATAAAAATAATGTGACCTCACTGGGATTACCCGTACGAGGACACTTAACAATATAATTTTTTGAAATGTTTTTACATTTGAGAACAAACACAGAAGACTAACTTAATAAACAGAGGTAATTAACAATATTCAGACAGTTTTAAACACTACACTGTGTAACACTATCTACATCTATATTATTTATATTACAAAACGCACAATTAAAATAACAAAACCCGCTAAAATTAGGTAGTTCTATTACACGTTTGTTGTTAAACTGAAAACCAACTAAAAATTTAAAACGCTTTTGTTCTATGCAATCCAGAAAATTATTACTCCGAGGGCTTGCCACATTTTTGCCTAACGCCATCCAATTATGCTTCATTTTATTTGTTTCCACTATAAACGTTCATTCGTCAACTCTTTTATTTAAAATTTCATATAAAATGAGAATTTTCAGAACACTTTCGTCATTTTTTTATTATTTCTTTTAGACTATCGAATAAGCTGAATAAAATAACAAGTTCGATGATGGCGGCACAAATTTTGGCCAGCAACTTTATGATTTGTCTAACGGGATTTGAAGCAACGCTTGTAAGTAAATAATAATTATTATCAATATGAAATCGAGCTAATGACTTTTTCAATATCAATGCTAAATTGTATGAGATCTTTACAGACATTGGATGAGAAGAAAGTCTTTATAAAGTTCGCTACTCACTTGAGTTCTGCTTTATGTCAATTATTATACTGGTGTATATACGGCGAAATGGTTCGAACGAGCAGTACAAAAATAGCAGATGCCGCATTTTGCACTCCGTGGCACAGAAGTGACCCGGAATACGTAAAACGAGTTCAATTTGTAATTCAAAGAGCTCAAAAGTCCATCGATATAAAGGCGGGATTGATCCATGTTTTGAATTTGGAGACCTTCGTGTCCGTACGTACCTACTAATTATGATCATTAGATAATATCGTCGGTCCGCGTGCATTACTGCCAATCCACAATTTTGACAAAAATGATTCTTTTATATGAGGGGTTTTTTAACTCTTATTCATAGAATTAAGAATAGTCCAGAAGGAGCGTAGAATTATATTTGAATACATTGGACTACGTCCTTGCAATTTCTTTAAAAAAAACTATTGTACACGCGGAAACATTGATTGGCACAACTGAGGAGATAAAGGGTTATTTTATGTTAGTCAAATGTCCACAACGGCGTTGTTTAATCCAAGAGGTTCAATTTTCGTTAGTTCTCTCATTAGATGAGCAAAAAATAGGCTAAAATTGCACTAAATCAATTAAAACCAATGACCTTATTATTAAAAAATAGCGTAAAAAAATGGACTGCCCTGGTAACACTAACAAAATGTCCATTTTGTTTTCTTTGACAATCTGACAAGTAATTTTTTTTTTGAGTAATGCATTTGCTACTTACACGTGCATTTGCTACTTACACATGAAATGTGATCCCATCCTGTTTCTTTTTGATCCCAACAGCATTTCTACACTTTAAAACGACACAACACCGCATAGTTGAATTCAAATCGGGAGTTGCGTACTGAGCGACGTCTGCAATGAAACTAATGGGTCAAAACGTAAAACTACTCGTTTAAGAGTAGTTTAGTCGCCTTCTGTTTGATGCGCGTATGCGGTTTCTGGACTATTCTTAATTCTATGCTCTTATCGGCTGTTCCCTCATCAATAGTAGGCGAGCTTTCTGAAGAAGAGCAGCTCTGCGGATCGGAGATCGGTCATTTGATTTTGAACAGTGTTTACCGTCTCCTGCAAAAAGCTGTTTTAGCAAGTTGGCGGTAATGCACACCGATCGATGATATACTTTTAAATTGTTGCAGTAAATAAAATTAATTATTATAAGTAATCGACCTTTCCTTTTTTATTTCAGATTTTAAGCGGGTCTTATTCATATTTCGCTTTGTTGAGAACCCTTCAAGGATCAGAATACTGAAATATTTATATAAATAATCACTTAACCTTTCCTGCACTAAGCACCCTAGAATTACACATGATCACTTAACTAAGCACTCAAGAATTACTCATGATCCGAACGGGGGGACCAAACGACCCCAGCGTCTACATGTATATGGCATCAGGAGAATAAAACGTTGGAAGCGTTTATGACCGTGCATTAATTTATTCTAGTTTCCCCGTACACATATTTTACTCATCCTGTATTTTATTCATTTTTGATAATTTGCCGAATGCTTATGTACATAAAGTGAAATTGAGCAAATCAGTCTATGGGTGATTCAAATCCCCCCTTCGGTCCGCTTATCTAGCGCCATTTTCGTAATATAATACCTCAAGGGTGCTTTACAAAGTGATTATATAATGATATAAATTTAATTTCAACTTTAACTTTTTAATTTAAGAAAAATAATGTACTTTTTCATACTACTTTTCCACCACACGCTAAGAATTTATTCAAATGATTTAGAGAACAAGTGGGTTTTAAGTTTCTTCCGAAACATCACCTAACTCTCACAGTTTCGGATTTCTGCTGGGAGAGCATTCCATGCCATAGGGCCTGCGACTGCAAATGCACGTTCGCCGAATTTAGTGCGCTGTTTGCGTAGAGGTATAATAACTTTTCTTTTTGAAGTAGATGTAGCTGATGAAGCATAGGACGTCTGTCAGCTAGTTCATCTGGAATGCAGAGTTCCCTTAGATATTCTGGAGCAGAGTTGTGCAGTGACTTATACATAAGCCAACAGAGTTTGTATTCCAACCTCTCTGGAAAACGTAGCCAGTGCAATTCCCGAAGTAGTGGAGTGATATGACTGAATTTAGAGATTCCAAAAATAAGTCTCGCTGCAGCATTTAATACACCCTGTAGGCGAGTCATTTTATTCATCGGTAGACCTGCGTAGATACCATTACAATAATCGACTCTAGACACAACAAACGCATTTATTAATTGACGGGCGGCATCAACTGGCAAATTTTTGCGTATGCATTTAATCTGTCTCAGCTGGTAAAAGCATGAACTTATCGTTCTACTAATTTGAGCGTCAAGAGAAAGGTCAGAATTAAGGATGACTCCCAGTAGTTTAACGGTGGGTAAAGCGGTCCTCCTCACATCGGGTAGTGCCGTACCCTGAATCAAATTCTGTCGTCTGGCTGAAGCCATCCATAGTTGTTCCGTTTTAGATGTATTAAGTGTTAGTCTATTTTCAGCCATCCAGTTTCCTATTTTCTAAATGCATCCACTAATCGAATCAACAAGCACATTTCTCTCGCTCGGTTTACAATAAAAATAAATCTGCGTATCATCTGCATAGCAGTGAGACCACAATCCACATTATTTGATAATATTCTCTTTATCTTTGGTGTACAGGAGACAGAGGAGTGGTCCGAGTACTGATCCTTGGGGTACTCCAGAAGACACCTTAAAGTTGGAAAAGCTATTACCCTGGAACACAACTGCATATTCTCTTTCATTAAAATATAAACTGAACCACATATGTGCCTGATCACGGATACTATAAGTTTTTTCCAGACGTTCAAGCAAAATGTTATGGTCAACAGTATCAAATGCAGCACTCATGTCCAAAAGAGCCAACAACACCAGATTACCAGAGTCTACCGCCGTTATAATGTCAGACAGCACTCTTATCACTCCTGTCTCCGTAGAATGAAAACGTCGGTATGCCGATTGCCTTACCGAAAATAATGAATTCTGCTCGATATAATTAACGAGCCCATGAGAAACTATTTTTTCTAATATTTTTGATACGATGGGAAGATTTGAAATAGGGCGAAAATTGGAAAGATCTTCCACATCTAATTGTGAACCTTTTAAAAGAGGAGTTACATTCGCTTTCTTTATGGCTTTTGGAACAATGCTGTGCTCCATGGAAGTATTGAATAAGTCTGTTAAAAATGGAGCTAATGCGTTAATGCATTTTTTCAAAATTGACACTTTCACCGTAGATTGGTAGAGTGAAACTAAGAATTCCCAGAAATAAAAAGATTTTTTTTAGGTAAATTGAGACTATGGCTCAAATCAGGTGCATAAGTCTCAATTATTAAGTCGCAAATTGTCTCAAATATCTACTGATAGTTATGTAATTAGGAGAAAACTAAATTATTTTATTAATAGGTAGGTACGACTACAACAGTAGTTATTTTATTACAGAAAAGTACAGACTGTGAAGACAGTGTATGCAATTTAATATTTGTTTATTGTTCTAGCATTGTACATGTCTCAAATTACGCACAGTCTCAATTTTGAGTTTTAAATTTGTTTTTTATTTTATGATTTTTGAAAGAGGTTTAATTTTGCTTTTGGTTGGATCTTTTTTATTTGATATTATGCTTTGTAAAGCTGAAAACTTGCTTTATTTAATTTCTCTAATTATGCATGACATATTTACAATATTATTCGTTAAAACGGAATATTTTTTAATTTTTTATTGTCTCATGGTTAAAGCAGTAAAATTCTACATGGGAAACTACGACTTTTTTATTGTGTCTCATGTTTGCAATATTTGTAGGTAAATTGGGACAACAACAAAAAAATAAAAAATAAATTTAAGGATACATGTGGTATGCTTCTGTTACTTAAAACATAGACTCAAATTTGTTTTAAAATTTGAAAGCGTAATATTAAATATATAAAACGATAAAGTCAGTTGAAGTTAAAAACTGTCTCAAGTTGTATGCTTTTACGGTAATGTTTTGCCGAAACTAGTTAGTTTAAAAAATAAAACAAATTTAGTACCTGAGAAAACAAAGTTGTTTCATTTTGATCTATTGGTTATGGTTAATTTTGACAGTAGTTGTCAGTGTGTCAGTAACGAAATCTGTGGTAGTTGATTGTCATTCCGATTTGTCTTGCGATTTCTCTTACCATTTTATATTTGTTGGCATTTAAAAAGAAAACTCCACCAATGTTATTATTTTGATTATATAGAGACATTTGTAAACCTTCACCATGAAGGCATTTTATTTAAACGCTCGCGATATTCTTGCACTCCTTGTAGCATTTCTGCTGAACAATGTTCAACTTTCAATGATGGGTAAGATTCGAGCTATATATTGATGTGACCGTTTTTATTTTATTTTATTATTATTTTCGTTTATTGTTTGCAACGTAATGCATTTAATTTCAGCTAATAATGACATGGATATTATTTCATCGAAAGACTTGAATATTAAGAATACAAATAATGGCAACTCGTCCTTCGTTACAGTTCCATATCATCACAGAAATTCTTCGGACGATCTTCTATCGGAATGTCCGACGAATACAGCTTGTGATAAACTTTTATATCCTTGTATCAAGTGTAACATGACGGCGCAATGTGTGTACGGAGCTCCTGTGAATGTAACCTGTGTTGCTCTGCCACAACTCAATTGTTTGGTAAGTATTTTTTTAAATATTCCTTTTCTCGAATTATCCGCCATTTATTGAAAGCTTGCACAAGTTCCCGTTTTTCTTTCGTAGTAGACCAAAATGAGGTCAATGATCAGATGTTGAGTTAATTTGTCTATCATAATTATGATACAATAGAAATAACAAATATTAATTTACTTGTGGAGATATTATTATTAATTTGGATAATTTTATAGCACTATTTTAGTGAAAATCACCTCCAGGGTGCTGTACAATAAATACATATCCTAGCTACAGAGCGCATGGACAGTTGGGATTCTAGTTTCTCATCTCCAATTATGATATATTACAATTATTATATATAGAAGCTAGATAACAGCGCGTCTTGCAGCTACAGATTCCGTGGACAGTAAGAAATCTAGTCCCCGTTTATATTTTTTTTATTGGCAATGAAGATTAGAGTTTTAGTGAAGTTTAAAAAATAAAAATTAAAAACCAATTTACAAAAATAGGAGTTAGATTACAAGTCTTGCAGCTACTGAGCGCATAAATGGTTGGAATTCTAGACCCCATTTACCTATTGAAGCCAGATTACCAATCGTCTTACAGCTACAAAACACATGGACAAGTGAAATTCTAGAAACTTAAATTATCAATAAATTTAAACATTGAGCATAATAGTAAATTTGTCAGGTGTTCATGCTAAAAAGTAAACAATAAATAAAACTTAACAGAAAAAGCACCGTTTCAACACTATGGATAACAAAACAAATAAAAATATCCGAAGGGCAGCTTTTGTAGATTTTGGGTAGTTACTGTCGCACGTGTGGCCAACAGACTGTTTGCTAATTCCTGGAAGATGGTTGATGTCCATGTGTAGTTACCAAGGCGAGGGATGATGCCTATTTTCCCAATGACTTTGTATCCATTTTGGTTTGTATTGTTTCGTTTTATAATAGGTATGCGAAATTCCCGCTCAATTTTATTTTTTCTTCATTAATATTAGACAAACGTATAAACGTGTATGAGTGTTTTAAAGATTAACATATCGTTTTGTATGTTATAAGAAAGAAGTTCTTTAAAATATTATGTATTTATCAATAGTTCACTTAAAGTAGTACTGTTGTAATTTATCACGAGAGGTAGTGTTCCAGATAGTTAAATCTTAGTACATTCGCGTATGATATATTAGAGAAGAGGAATCATTTGAAGAAATTTACACGTAAGAAGTGTTAAGGAGTTGTAAATATATTATATTCACGCCTTGATTTAATTTTAGGGAAAACGAGAGTTTGAAAGGGTTGCACAATGCAGGTACTGCTATCAGACCGAGCACTGGGAACACAGATGTGTATATAACGCACACTGTAATTCCATCGCATCACCCAGGCAACATTACAGGTAATCATCTTTTTGTTTTTGAAATATTTTGGGGTCTTTAACCTGTCAGTATTTAACAAACTTCTGAATTATAACTGTGATTTTTACTCAAATTCTGTATAATAGATACTTACACACATAATCAATACAATACTTTTTACTATAAACTACCAATATAGTTGTAACATTCGTATGTAAGTAATGAAATAAATGTTAGTTTTAACTATAAAATCACCAAATCAAATTACCTACTTATGTTAATTTGTCATTAAAGGTGTCATCAAGTAGTCATTAATTCCTTTCTTTTGGTTACCGATGATTATATCCGAGAGCATATTTAAAATTTTATTAGAAAAAATTTCCAAATGATTCGTTTTCAAGAAGGGATGTCCATTCAACTTTCATTATTAGTTTTAAAATAATATTACTTGCGAAAGTAACAAATTTATCTTATTAAATGTTATTAAATATTTGTATATAACCACTTACCGACTTTTTTAAGTCTACCGGTTTCGAGACGTACCCGTCTCTTCGTCAGGACACAAATTAAACCAACATGCAAAACCCACTATACACCGTCACCATAGTTGTTACACAAAAATATAAGACCAACACGACATGTATTTTAAATAGCCCGTTATACGATGTTCCATTGTAATGGTCACCCTAAACCTATTAAACTCTAGAAGAGACAGGTACGTCTCGAAACCGGTAGACATGGAAAAGTCGGTAAGTGGTTATATACAAATATTTAATAACATTTAGTAAAATGTTTGACCACAAAGTTAATGCTTTAAATATTAATAAATTTATCCTAAGTCGCATTTCATTTAAAACGATACAGTATCTAGATTTATCGCATTTTCAGAACCAACTGCACCGTACAGCCGGACGTGATATGTCTCGGGCGTCGCGAGTTTGCGAAGCGTATTCCGTGCAACTGGACGGGAGGGACTCGCTGGGGCACTGCCCTCATACTTAGCCTCACTCTCGGAGGCTTCGGGGCTGACCGCTTCTACCTCGGCCACTGGCAAGAGGGCATCGGAAAGTTATTTAGCTTCGGAGGGCTGGGCGTATGGACTCTACTCGACGTTGTTCTTATATCTGTTCACCATCTCGGTCCAGCCGATGGATCTCTCTATATATGAATCCGAAGATATTTGCCAATTGATTATTCATAAAAAAATATTTTTAATAGTTGGCTCTTAGGATCATGCTTATTCCTTTATGGTGGAATGCGCTTAAGAGCTACATTACTATAATCATTCTATACGATTTACAATTATTGATTTTTTAATAACCTTTTATTAGTTTTAATAAAGTATTTCACTAGTCATTGATGTTATAAATTGTGTTACAACAAACATAAATTAATTATTACTTTAAAAAGTCCGGATAGAGAATCGACTTCTTCAGAAAATATAGCAGTAACCCACTTTCTTCTCTTAGTACCCTGTCATGTGTCCCCAATGTTGGCAATCACTCTGGCGAAAGTCTCTCTTTCCTGTGCTGCCTGGAAAATCTGCTCCACAATCCTGATCCCTCAATCTTGCCCTTCGAAATTAAATGAAGCAAGTGCTACTTTTCTCCACGCATTACATGCTCCAGATACGAAATTTTTCAAACATTTTTGGTGTAAGAGTTCTCTGTTCGTTCTAGCTCGACTTCTGAGTTCGTTATCAGGTATGTCCAAGATATCTTAAGCATTCTGCGATGCAACCACATCTCAAAAGCCTTCACCCTATTCATAGTGTTCACCTTCAGAGTCCAAGTCTCGGTCTGAATATTGGTAATGGTATCCGCCAGCAAAACAGCTTCGTCAGCTTTCCTGATATTGTTGATTACAACTCCATTGATCTTCAGACCTCTTTCATTGTTGTTCAGCGCTTTCTTAAAAACATAGTCAGAATACACTGTACTATTTTAAGACTAAATAAGTCAATTATTTTTTTATTTTTTTTAAAGCGAGGACACCCTTGTCACAGTCTCTGCTGAATGGGTATTGCATCTGATATTTCATTTCCGCATCTATTTTCAGCTGTCTGGTACCAGTATGGGTTTTGGATAAACATTTGATGTTTAGTGTCTATATTACACTCCCTCTCTAACCCACTTTGTTCAAAGGAAAAAAACTAGTTAATTTGTTGAATCAATTTTGTCTTTAATACTACGTTATTACGAGGAAGATGGGACTGACTGATTTTGCTCGTTATTAGCATTACTCACTATACCAGAGAAAGATTTTTTTAAATCCAATCGCTATTGCATATTGTCACTATTGAAAATTATAATAAATGCTTACAAACATACCAGATTCTTAATTTCAAATTTAAATAAATATACATTTGTATTTATTTATTATGACAATGTGATAAGGATGGAGAAAACTTTTTACATATTTCGCGTCACATTCTATTGTACAAATAATTACCACTTTTTTGCAAATTGAAACACTTCTGTCAGCAGTCATGTTTACAATTCAGGGGTAAGGTTTTAACTTATTAGACATCACCCATTTGTAATGTTCATTATGCATGCGCCATAGAGTATTAAAAAAAACAATGTAAATCGTAATGAGGTGCAGAGCCTGTACTTACTAAGTTCACAAAGCTTGGATTTTTTATACGCAATTTCAACCATATGTGTAATACTTTGTCAGTTACTGTCGGCGAAAACACCAATTACGTGCTTAGACACTTGCAACGTAAACCGATACCAACACCCAGGGGCATCGGTAATAAATTAGTCCCCAATTGGTTTGTAAACAATTGAAGAGTTTTTGCTCAACTGTTGACAATATTTTGTTCGGTATGTCCGAGAAGAAGCTCGTTATAAAAGTGAATAAATGTATGGAAAAAACCACAAACTAAAATGTCAACTGATGTTTCCTCATTATATCCAAGGTCTCACTATTTCCGTGATTTTTATAACCAAATTCCACTGTATATCCTACCTGGGTAACCTTTGTTTCTCAATATAAGGGATTTTATATTTTGGTAATGCCAAATTTTGGTAATTATTTATAAAATTAGGAGGGCTTAAAATTATTTAATTTATTTTTTCAATTTACGCTTTGGTTAGTTCTTAATATAAACTTTTAATATGTTATATTTTTAATATCAAAAACATTTTTTATACACAAATAAGAGTAAACTTTTAATATGTATTTAGGGCATGTTTCAAAATTATGTAAAATGTTTCCCTCGACATGAGACACCCTATTATTATGACTTTTTTTTAAACCTAAAATAATAAATAACATTACACTAATTATTAAAATATTATATCAAGAAAATATTTTTTTCAAAATGATTAAAATTTTTATACTTTTGATTTTTAAAAATATTTTCTTTTGAATGATGAGGTACAATGCTAAAATTGAGAAATAATGATGCGAGGAATACTGTACAAACGGTTAAAACAAAAAAAATATTTTTTTTATCTCACTTTTAACAAGGGAAAGTCACCTACACAAAAATATCAATGAATTTTATCTCCTCTACTTTATTGTTACACTGCATTCTCATAGGATTAGTTAAATGAATGTTTAGTATTTTTTTTATAAATATACAGAAATAAAATTATAATATTTGTGTCAGAAATGAAACTGTAAATAATACTATATTTGTCTGTATTTCATTTGTACCAACATCCCTTTATACTGATGAGACTAGTGGATTAGTTTTTTCAAGCTGTTTGATTTATCAAATATTGTTTGTTTCAAGACACTTTTGATGTCAAAAGTGATCAGCTCTTTTAATAAGCTATATATATTTTTTAATTTACTATGATTCATGTAACGGGATAACCTTAAAATGTGATTTCAAGAGAATTGGTCCATGACGTATTGATGCACAAAATCGATTGACGGGGATAACATATGTTTTTCTGCCAAAAATTCATTATAGGGACTGAGAGAGTCGTTATTTTTAATTGATTGCTATTTTTACTCTAAATATGATAGTTTTTCTGATACTCCAGCGGAGCTTTTGGTTGATTAAAATTATGAGTAATATATTAACAGAATGCTTTTTAGGTTCCCCTGCCCAAACATTCAATTGACAGTTATGGGATATTGCAGTATCACCGATGATACATTGATTGTAAAAAAATAGATTCTGCATAGGACATTATGAATAATTTTATTTTATTTTTTGCACGGCAGGCCAGGAGGCCCAATTACAGTGATGAATTACATCACAGAACACCTAGCCTTGAGAAAAACCACCGGGAATCGAACCCGAAACCTTCTGTGTGCGAGTCAAGCATCTTAACCACTACACCACATATGCCGCCGGTAATGATTGAACATGTTGATGGGTGTTCTGTGAAGTTACTTACTCTAGTGGTAGTAAACATATTTTAACGCTCTTATTGAGTAAGCGTTATAAATATTATGACCCTGGACTTGTATATGAAAACAAAAGTTTATAAATAATTAATTTAATTGAAATACTAAAAAATGAACAAACATTCCGCATTCTATTCAATGATACATAGGTAAATTAACGTTCCACTAGATATACTAATTTTAAAAAAGAACTTAATACAATAAAACAGATTGCTTATACTAATGGATATAATGAGAACTTAATTGATAAAATATGAAATCAAAAACAAAAACGCAAACTTATAAATAAATATTTATATTCGACTCCCACAGTAAATAAAGCAAATTCACCTAAACAATGGAGGCGGATTCTTTTTATAAATGACATTTTTTCAAAACAATTATCTAATTCCCTACCATCAAACATTAAACCGGCGTTCTACACAACTAACAATATAGGAACATTGCTAAAAAATCACAAGGACGAAGTCCATAAATATAATAAATCTGGGATATACCAATTAAATTGTAATGATTGCGATTCAATCTACATTGGGAAAACTCAAAGAAACTTTAATATTAGAGTAAAAAGCACTTAAGATGCTTAAATAGTAATTTTTCTGAATTCGCAAATCATTCGATAGAAAATAATCGTAACTTCAATAAAGACACTGGATTAAAAGTTCTTCATGTTGAAAATAAAATATTAAAATTAGACAACTTAGAAATTAAAAAAGCGATTCATAATAAGAAAAAAATAATTAATAACCAAATAAACAATATTTCTTTTGGTCCTCTCCTGTCTTGCTTCAAAAATATTGATATCAAATTACCACCCTTGTAAGGAAAAAAAGACCTAATTTATTGGGTTCACGTGTAGTATTTAGTGAACATGATAAAAATAAAATAGGAATTAATTCATTAGTTACGTAAACCTTGACGAAGAAGCTTGTTTGCTTTGAAACCGGATGGTGGAAAAAAAAAATACTAAAAAAATGGTGGTTAAAAAAAAACTTGTATTATTTATTTTATTATAATGAATAATCACAAAGTTAGTGCTTCAAATATAAACTTTATAAAAAATTTAATTTATTGAGATTTTGAAATAAAGTCAAGAATATCATTCCTTTTTTCGTAAATAAGATTCACTAACTGATCCTTCTTCATGCCTGTTAATGCTCGAGCGCTTGGCAGAAATGTTTTTATAGCTAATTTTAACAGAGGAATGGTATATTTATCTAATTGTTTGTTCCCGATTCGTGAAATCAGCAGGTTTAGGTCCATTTGTTCACTATCATCAGATGCAACTTTTTTCCTGGATGAATCAGCATTTTGAGACCTTTTAACTGCAGAGTTATTCATAGGTCCAAATAAATTAAGAAAGTCATCCTGCAGATGTCCCAACCTTTCCCTTTGTTCATCAACATCCGGCATTGTGGAATCTACCGTTTCTTCGAGGGCCGGTTCTTCCAGCGCCAGCGCTTCGATCGCCTTATAAAATGTTTGCAGTTTGGGATTCTCAAACATGTCGCCTGAATATTTAAACTTCAACTTCTTGAGAATACTTTCAACGCATTTATTTTGTTCGCCCGTCGCTTCGGGAAGTTGTTCCAAAGGAACTTGCTTGAAATGATCAGTGTAGGGAATATATACTACGTGAAAGCCGTCCGGTTGAATTTGACAATTCCCTTTCATCACTCTCTTCTGCGGAACCAAGGCTACATATCGTGCGTGAGAGAAACGTCGAGATACCATCAGACAGATAGCGATACGCCCCGAAGCTAAGCAACGGTCTCGCAACGCAACAAACAATGTAGTGGACCCTTCTACTAAAGCTTCATTCGGATAAAGAAATGCGGAAGGTTTTAAAAACCATTCGGGCATTTTTAGAATAGAGGCCGGCTTAAATCCTAAGAGTTTAATACTAGGAGTTCCGGCATATCTGTAAAGTTCTCTGTGTTCCTCGCTTGTTAATTTGATGGCTCTATCTCCGTATTCTACTTTCATAATCACGTCACTTCTTAAAACTGGAACCGCGGGTCTGGCGGGCGTCGGCATGTCGGAAAATTCTTCCGAGTCATCGTCCTCTGCGTCTTCCCTGGGATTGGGGACTCGAGAGAGAATATTGGAGGAAACCACCGGGTCGTTGGTATCTCTGTCCAACAGCTGCTTCTTGGGGAGACTCTGAGACTTGCAGAGTTGATACAAACCGACACCCAAAACCACATCGGGACCTAAAAACATTTTTAGCTGTGCGGATGCACTTTTCCGATGATTGTTACTCCATATGAGGTTTAATATATTGTCAGCGTCCATAGTCGGTTCCGGTATGTCCCATTCTAAGTTAGGCTGGTTCAGTATAACTTTTCCCAACTCTACGAAGAAGCTGTCGGCAGGAATCTGTCTATCGGAAACATTGGCGATATTTATATTAATGCCCAATGCTCGAATATCGGAAGCTCTTTTCAGTATGACTTTATGCATATTTGGATCCGGGAGAGAAAGTTCGCTCAGTAGCACTATTGTCTGATTGCTCATTTTCTTGTGACATGCAGAAAACATGAGTGAAGCTTGCCATAAGGCGTCCGCTAGATTAAAGTCCTCAGTGATACCCCATTGCTTGCATATTTCCTGGGGATTGGAGACGAACTCCTTTAACTTCTTCACGTCGCTCACAGATGGCTCTTTCAATTGCATGAACTGCACAACATTGTTGATGCCTTTATTGTCATCTTTCTTGGTGGCGAATAAGGATATTCCGATTAGTTGTTTCGGGGAATTTATAATTATTTTTTGTAAGAGACTAGTGCAAGCATTCAATATGACATCGACCGGTCTTTCATCATTAATTTTTTTCCACATTGGCGGAGAAACATCTAACAGAATAACACAACA